>NC_133896.1:156258991-156574518 GCF_964199755.1 Larus michahellis
CCGCTGGCAAATACAGAGAAGATCTGAAGTCTTTTGGACAATGCAAATGGATTCATTTAGATATTTTCTATTCCACTTCAAGTCTACAAAAACCTCCTTAGAGAAAGATGCCAATGTGACAAATACATCCCAGACAGCTATTATACAGTATAGATGGACTAGGAATCATTCCAGTCCCAGAGTAATGTACTGGATAGAAACACTGATGATGACTCAAAACCTCACTGGCTGTAAGGATTTGCAATCATCAGAGGCTTGGACAAGCGGGGAGTCACTTGTGTGAGAAAAAAAAAGTTGGTTTTCTATCAACTTGTGACCTACATGCGCAGACATACTCTCAAACACCTCCCTCCTCCCCAGCCCCTCAAAGCACAGCAGAAACAAGCGTGTGATGAGGTGAGTTTGTTTACCTCTGTCTGGTAGGCATCATACAGGAATCCTATTCCACTTGAATAAAACTGGCACCTTTTGTTATACAAAGGTCTGGGTTCCTGTAAAGAGAAAAATAGTCAAAAAAAGTCCTCAGTGTGGAGGAAGCGTGAAGGCACCACGTCCCATGTACCCATGGTGCAGATGCTTACACCTCTGTGGAGCTGAAGCCAATGCAGACACTTGGGCAAGCGTCTCACACACCCCCATGTTGGCTTTCTTTCCAGAATGGCTCTCCTCAGAGTTACATTTTCCTTCCTCAGTCTGCCACTAAGCTATGTGACTATCATTTATTTCTCTCTGTACTAGTCGGGTCTTTTAAGAAGACATCACCCCTGGCGTTTAACCCCTTCCTTCCCTGATGTCAAATAGTACTGCTTTATGAGAACGGTCCAGTCACTCTTTTTCGTGGTACAGTTTCTTACTTAGCACAAAGATTTACTTTGCTATTTGTCTTCCAGATACGGCACTTTCCTTTTTAAAGGATTTCAACAATTTCCATAGTGAAAACTAATTAAAATAGCTAATACTTTAAGCATTCCACTTACTACTCACACTTCAAACCCCAAAAGCAAAACAAAGACTAATGAAAACATGAAGTCATAAAGGGGAAGTAATTTGCATCAAGTTTTTTTTTTGCCTTATTTTCCTATGTGTATTGCAAAATGTACATTCATTGCTCGTATTTCATATTTTGCTTGTAACGGTTCCCACAAATTGATATAAAGGAAGAACGCAGTGAAATATTCTTGGCCAGATGCAAGATGGGCATTCCCAAACTTGGTGAATGGCCACTTGGAGGCTAGAGACTGCACACCTCAGCCAGTTTCAGGACTACACCATATTTGCCTATGGAGGATTTGAGACTGAAGAGTTCTCTGTGATCAGGCATCATTCCCAAATGAAAGTGCAGGAATTACTTACGTTGGCAAAAAATGTCTTTCTCAACTTCCTGTCACTTATCTAGTCCTACGTCATGATTTGTGACTTCAAAGCACTCAGGTGCTCTCCAGCATGTCAGTCAGACCACTTCCAAGAGAGAAGATGGAACCCATTGTGTGCCACCCCCTCTTTCCATGCTAACTTACAGGCAAAGTACTACTTAAGTTGTTAGCAAAAATCTGTGCTGATTAACTTCCACTGCATTTTAAAGCTTTACGAAACATCCAGGAAGACTCCAGAAATTGCAGAAAGATCTGTACTGATTAAGATCACTTCTGAGTGTTGTATGCTTGCTGGATAACGAAGTGTGAACTGTATAAATCTGCTGACCCAAAATACATAATCAGTAAAAATGCTGAGCTAAGCAGGAATGCAGACAAGTCAACAAATAAAGCTCATCCATCAGCTTGTTTGCCCTTCTCATTACTCTGGCAAACTGAAGGAAGTTTTGGACACCAACTCCTAAGGGTTAGGGAAAGGTTAGCTTCCTGCATCCAAAATTATTTACTTATATCACACAAGTGTAAGAAAAAATGCTTCAGTAATTCTTTTTCTCTAGAGGAAAAGCAAATACCACACAAACAGCATGCCACTAGGACTAGGACAACATTCTTCCATAGGCCTGGGAAAGCACTAGCCTTTAGCCACGACTTCCAGGGACAGATCTGGTTGGAAGGACTAACAGGACTGTAGTTTCTTTGCTAGCACAGCAAGCATAGGAACAGTCACAGGCTGTGCTGCCCTTTTGCAGAGAATTACACTCCAACCCTGATTTCATCTGTTGCATGGGGATGAAATGACAGAGAAGGGGAATGAGCAGTAGGAATAGCTTTTTCTACCATGAGGAGCAAATCCATGAAAAACTGCTGTCCATCATATTCACAGCAATAACAAGTTTCAGCTTGATCCTGGAAGATCTTGGAAGGGGGCAATGGTCAAGGGCATGGAGCCCAAGTGGTGTTCTCAATCCTGTTGGTGAGGAGAAATGGCTTGAGGAGGGCTGGGTGGATCCAGCAGGTCAAGAACTGGCTGTACATCTGGTGTCGGGAAAAGGACTTTGGCTTTTATGACCATGAGAGGATCTTTCATGAGCCAGGAGTTTTTGGAAGAGATGGGATCCACCTAACTAATTAGGGCAAAAGCATTTTTACCCATAGTCTAGTCAATCAGTGACAAGAGCTTTAAGTTAGGAGCAACAGGGGAGAGAGATGAGGACCAACAATCAAGTGAGGAAGTAGTGGACGAACAACACAAGTGAAGTGAACAGGGTGATGTGGACAAAAGAAATCTCACAATCAACATAACAGGGCTAAATGGGGCCCACTTCAAGTTTATGCACATGGATAAGGAAGCATCCACAGGACAACACAAGGAAAGGTCTCATCCCTTTCTGGGATGCTTAGCACTCTTTGAAGTGTCTGTAGACTAACACCAGAGAACAGACAGTTTGAGGTTTGTGTGTAGTCACAGGGCAACGATCTCATTGGGATCACAGAGACATGGTAAGATAGCTCACAGGACTGGAGTGCTGTCATGGATGGATACAGGCTTTTTCGGAAGGACATGTAGGATGGTGGAAATGGGGAGTTGCTTTTTATGAGAGAAAGCAGCAAGAATGCATGGAGTTCTGTTTAAGGACAGATGAGGAGCCAGCTGAGAGCTTTTATGTCGGTATTAGAAGCCAGACCAAAATGGGGAATGTTGTGGTGGGTGTCTGCTACAGACTGCCTCATCAGGACAAAATAGATGAGGCCTTTTCAGACAACTGGAAGAAGCCTCACACTCATCATAGAATCATAGAATCATTTAGGTTGGAAAAGACCCTTGGGATCATCGAGTCCAACCATCAACTCCACTCTACAAAGTTCTCCCTTACACCATATCCCTTAACACCACATCTAAACGACTCTTAAACACATTCAGGGATGGTGACTCAACCACCTCCCTGGGCAGCCTATTCCAGTGTCTAACCACTCTTTCTGTGAAGAATTTTTTCCTAATGTCCAGCCTAAACCTACCCTGCTGCAGCTTGAACCCATTCCCTCTTGTTCTATCGCTAATTACCTGTGAGAAGAGACCAGCACTAACCTCTCTACAATGTCCTTTCAAGTAGTTGTAGAGAGTGATGAGGTCTCCCCTCAGCCTCCTCTTCCTCAAACTAAACAGTCCCAGCTCCTTCAATCGCTCCTCATAAGATTTATTCTCCAGGCCCTTCACCAGCTTCGTTGCCCTCCTCTGCACTCGCTCCAGCACCTCGATATCTCTCAAGCCCTAGTGCTCATAGAGTACTTTAACTACTTTATTACTTCAAAGCAGTAAAGGACTTTACCCCAATACCTGGGGAAGGCACAAGGCATCTGCTGGAGGGACAACACAGCAGGGCACAAGTAATCCAGAAGGGTTCTGGAATGCATTAACAACAACTTCCTAACATGGGTGGTCAAGGAGCTGACAAGGAGATGAGCTCCGCTGGACCTCATATTTACAAACAAGGAAGGATTTGTCAGGGATGTGAAGGTCAGGGGCAGCCTTGCCCCTGCTAATGAGATGGTGGAGTTCAGGATCTGAAGAGGAGGGAGCAGGGAAGAAAGCAGGATCCCAACCCCACACCTCAGGAAAGGAGACTTTGGCCTATGCAGGGATCTGCTTGGAAGAATCCCATGGGACACAGTTTTTGAAAGCAGTGGGGTCCAGGAGAGCTGGTTGATGTTGAAGGATCACCCCCTCCAAACAAGCAGTTCATCCCAGCAAGCAGGAAATCAAGCAAAGGCCTGCGATGATGAACAAGGAGTTCCTGATATAACTCAGACATAAAAAGGAAGTGTACAAGAAGTGCAACCAGGGGCAAGTCACCAAGTAGTAAAATAGAGACATTATATGTGCTTGCAGGGATGGAGTTAGAGAAAACCAAAGCCCACCTGGAGTTCAATCCGGTGAGGGCTGCATGGGGCAACAAGAAGGGCTTCTATGGGTGTATTAGCAGCCAAAGAGAAACTAGGAAAAATATGGGCATGCTACTGAATGAGGCAGGTGACCTGGTGACAAAAGACATGGTAAAGACCAAGGTACTCAATGCTGCCTTTGCTTTGGTCTTCAATTAAGACCAGTGGAAAATCTGGGGCAAGAAAGACTTACTCTTGTTGGAGGAGGATCAGGTTAGGGAACATTTAAACAGACTAGAGATACACAAGTCCATGGGACCTGATGGGATGCACCCATGAGTACTGAGGAGGCTGGATGATGTCAATGCAAAGCCACTTTTAAAGGTCATGGTGTTCAGGGAAGATTTCAGAGGACCTGAAGAAAGCAAATGTCACTCCTGTCTTCAAGAATGGCAAGAAAGAGAATCCACGGAAGTGCACACTGGTGGGAAGGTGACGGAGCAAATAACCTTGGAAACCATTTCCAAATATCTCAAGGACAGGAAGATGATTTGGAGTAGTGAACATGGGTTTACAATAGTAAACATGGATTTGCAAAGGGTGAATCATGTCTGACCAACCTGTTACCCTTCTACAAGGATGTGACTGGCTTAGTGGATAAGTGGATCTTCTCACTCATCTGCTTGTGGATGTTGTTTATCTTCACTTCAGTAAGGCCTTTGGCAGTCCCTCATAATATTCTTGCAGACACGCTGATGAAGTACAGGCTAAATAAATGGACAATGAGGTGGACTGAAAGCTGGCAGAACTGCTGGGGTCACAGTGTTGTGATCAGTGACATGAAGTCCAGCTGAAGGTCACTCAATAGTAGTCTACCCCAGGGGTCAATACTGGGGACAATACTGTGTAACATCCTAATGATTGAACTGGATGATGGGTAGAATGTACCCTTCACAAGCTTCTAAATGAAAACCGGGAGGAATGGATGAAACACCAGAGAACTCTGCTATCGTTCAGAGTAACCTGGAATGGAG
The DNA here is from genome assembly GCF_964199755.1 of Larus michahellis. Lineage (NCBI taxonomy): Eukaryota > Metazoa > Chordata > Aves > Charadriiformes > Laridae > Larus > Larus michahellis. Next base: position 156,264,279 of record NC_133896.1, read on the forward strand.
AAGTGGCCCACAGGAAACTCAAGAAGCTCAGCACAGGGAAATGCCAAATCTTGCACCTGGGGAACAATAATTGCATGCACCAGAGAAGGGTGGGGGCTGACCGGCTGGAAAGCAGCTTTACAGAGATGGTCCTGGTGGGCAGCAGGTTAAAAATGAGCCAGCAATGCACCCTTGTGACAAAAAAGGCCAGCAGTACCCTTGTCTGCATTAGGAAGAGCATCACCAGCAGTCCAGGGAGGTGATCGTTCTTCCATGCTCAGCACTGGTGAGACACATCTGAAGTGCTGGGTCCAGTGCTGGGGTCCCCAGTGTGAGAGAGACATGGACGTACTAGAGTGAGTGCAGAAAAGGACTACGAAGATAATTAACAGACTGGAGCATCTGTCATAAGAGAAGCAGCTGAGAGAGCTGGGACTGCTCAGCCTAGAGAAGAGAAGGAGAAGGCTCGGGTGTACCTTACCAATGTGTATCAATACTTGATGGGGGAAATAAAGAAGATGGAGCCAGACTCTTCTCAGTGGTGCCCAGGAAAAGGACAAGAGGGAAAAGGCACAAACTGAAATACAGGAAATTCCATTCAAACATACGAAGAAATATTAAACACTGGGACAAGTTTCCCAGAGCAGTTGTGGAGTCTCCATCCTTGGCAATACCCAAAGCCCAACTAGACACAGTTCTGAGCAACCTGCTCTAGTTGACACTGCTTTGAGCAGGGAGGGTTGGATGAGACAATCTCCAGAGATGCCACCCAGCCTCAGCAACTCTGATTTTGTGAGGAGGGTCAGAGCCTACCTCAGGATATGAGCACACTAACAAGTTCTCTCGAAGTCCCATAGGTTGTGAATTTAGCAAATATGCCTCAGCAACCTTACTTTCTGGGCATGCATGCCCTCACTACAGGTTGCTGATGAGTGATGCCACCACATCACACCAGGAGGCTGTGTCTGGCCCTAAATGATAAGATCCTCCCCTCAGAAAACTCTAGATTGTGTTAAAGACAGGGAGAGAGCTGTCTAATCTGCCTCCAACAAGTACAGGAAGACCCTCACCTTGGCACTGGTCTCCTGGCTTACACAGCTCTCCTAACCTTTTACACCTCCTTCTTCTTAAAAAAGACATTGGTCCTTTTATTGGTTTGGTCTTTTAGCACAAGTGTGCTTGTGCCTGGAAGCAGCACTGTTCCCTGGGGAGAGAGGTGATTGATTAATCCATACCAACTATTATCACTGCATATTTCTGTGCAGCAAAAAGGTCAGAGCTGTGACATGGACACAACCACTGTGAATACGGCTAATACATTTGCATGCACCATCATGGCAAATGAGCACGTTCCTTCATGCACCGAATTTTGAAAAGCAAGCCTGCTGCACTAGTAAAGCCAGCTTTCTGCATTCAGTCTGCTCTTCTCAATGCATCTGTATGTGCCATCAGCCCGGCAACCCCAAATCAAAATAAATAAGTGATGACTGAGTGTACAAAAATAACCGAGATTAGATAAAATTAACTTTATCCAGGCACCCACAGAACTCAACACCTAAAGCACGCAGCTTTTAAGTAGAGGTACACTGGGGATGCTGAATGGTTGCATTGGTAAAAGCTTCCGTTTGAACAAGATTTTCATGCTACAGAGGTGCTGTGGTCTGCCTGTCTACTAAGGCATTTATATGAATAAGACACTACACAGACATTAAGAAGTGTTTAAAATTATCCAACAGTATGCCACGCTGCATTAGCACCCATTGGATTTTATTGGCTTCCCTAATAACAAAGGCAAATGAGACACACTTCAAAGCTATAAAAGTATTCCTGATGGACTGCTCGTAAAATACTTGATATTTTCATAGTGTTCACTGTAGACTGTGTATGAATATACGATACCTACCACTCCTTGGTTCTACTTGATTTTACTGCTTATAGCAATTCTGGTGGAGACAGAGCTACTTTTACATGTATATGTAAGTATTTATATATTTCATCTGTTAACAGTTGCTTTAAAATATATAGCAACAATATTCTGTTTAACTAATTTGATATCCTTTGATACCAGGAATGTCCTTGATAAGTGTCATTCGAACAGAGCGATGCAATACCTTCCACTAATGTGTAATATTTTTATATTAATATATATTAATTAATGCATTCCCCTTCTCTGCTTCTTCGAGTAACTCTCTAACTGCAAATGGGCAGATGGGAAAGATCTGTTGGTTAGAGCTGTGCTGATATAGGCAAAGGAGAAACACCAGTAGGCTGGCAAAGAGAGGAAGAATTCTGTATAAAAATGTAGTTGCATGCTTGGGTTTATTTACTGATGTAAAGGAAAAGTGGATGGGTTTTATTCCATCTTTCTGAGCACTGGAAAAGAAGATTTCTTAGCTAATTATGTATGAGAGTGTTTGTGTATAATGGGCAGATACAGTCAGATTGCCATCAGGCTAAGATTAGAAAATTTTCAGAGGTGTCAAAAAAACCCTGGACACCCATTAATTCTCTTTAATTTCAGGCAAATAAGAATTGCTCAGCCGTGAACCCTACAGAGCAAACTGTAGGTGTCCCCGTTCTTGCACGGTTCTTATTTTAATATTTTGCCTGCATGTGTATTAGAACCTGTGGGTGATGAACAGACAGCTAAGAGGGAAGGCTTTACGCCAAGAAAGAGAAGATTTAGTCCAAATATAGAAGGTTTTTGTTTGGTTGGTTGATTTCTTTTAAGAGCATACAATAAAAACCTCACATTCCCTTTGACGGTGGGAGCCTTGTAATACATTATTTGTGTAAGGAAAGTATTCTTTGAACAGTATCTTTGGTGGATTTGATACAATGTCTGTGGGGGAGGAGGTTGTATGGCTTTTAACTGAGCTACGGAAAGTAGGTTTTTCTATTCCAGCTTTTGTTCCCTTGGAGAACACATATATTTTGGATAACATGGGGAAAATTCCATGTCCCTTATGTGTAAGTCAACTTTCTGAAAACTGAGATATAGCATAAACCGTATTGACTGAAATTTATGCCATACTTTACAGACACAAAATATGGCTAATAATTTATTGAAATAATTACATAGTGAAGGCTATTTTTTTCCAATTACAGTATTTATTTAGTCTTAGCTTCCATGGCTGCATCGATAGAAGTGTAGATTAACCAGTGCCAGAGAATGTTCTCAGGCCTGAAATTCGATCATCTAGCCCATTAAATTGTTAGAATTACGCCTGTGATGGCTTTGGCCTGGGCAAACTATCACTCTTCCAAAATAATTTCTGGGCATGGTTTGGAAATTAGCATGGGCCAAGAACCATTCCCAGTAAGTAACTTGGACATTGCCATGCTGCCTGTGACTCTAAGAGACTTCAAGAGTAAGGACGTGGGCTTCACCATGCCAGTTGGCCTGGGGACCACAGAACGGTCCCAGGCACATGTAAATATAGATGAAATTGAGGAGTCCAAAACCAGACTAATGTTTTTAGTCTCTCATTAACTTGAAGTTTCTCATTTTCTGTTTTCTTCCTACAACTTTTTTGTAGGTCCTTTTCATCCACAGCAGAGCTAGCAATGAATAGGAGAGAGAGCTGCCAAGATTTTTCAAGTTTAGTCCTCAAAGCAAACCGAAACATAACCCTTCAGTGCCAGCTCAGCCTCGTGCCAACAGCTGGGTGTTCTGCAGATTATCACTCCCTTCAAGATCAGGCTCTCTGCTAACTTTCTGAAAGCAGGAATGCAAATAGGAACAAATAAATGTTATTAGCGACTAGCTTTTGTGCCTTTCTGGCTGGCTGGCTGGAGCATAGGTATGTGTGTCTGCCTCACACTTACTGTCTGAGAGGACATGGCACATGGGAGCATACAGACCCAAGAGCTTTCAAACCAAAGAGAGAAGAAACTCATGAAAGGAGGTACCAACATACTAGGAGTCTGGGAAAGCAGGCAGACCGGATCACTGTCTGGGGACCTGAGATAAAGCTGATTGGATCCCACCCTGTACAAATAATGAGAGGAAATGCTACAGATCTTTTGTCATTCCTCTCTCTCTCTTCCCAAGAGCTGTTTCTCAGTATTTTTCATCAACATTCTCAATGAGATACATGTCTCCTGAGGAAGACCACTGCTAGGAGATCCCAAGGATTCATAGGAGTGATCAATACAAACATCTTTGTGCTTTCACTCATAAACATACAAAAAAAAATGTGCATTTTTAAAATGCTACAAACAGCTTCCATACTGGCTGTGACAAGATGGTATTAAGCAACATCTGAGTCTAAGGTGCAGGTCAGTGTCCTCAATACCATGGTGAGGGGGTATCAGCTTTAAGAAATAAAACATCTTATACTTCTGTTTACTCCTGAGCCTTGCAACTCCCACATAAAGCACATGATTATACCTTCTGGAATGAGAAGCAGGGGTGGGTTTTTTTGACATTTGTTTTGGGCTTTTACTCATTGGCAGCTAAACATACAATTCGCTTTTCAGTTTGCAATTTCTGGAGCAGAAGAGGCTTTCAGAAAACAATTTATCTTGCATAATCTAACTATTTTAAGAAAAAAGCAGAAATAATAGCCCCCCTTGAACTCTCCAATTCCAGATTTACAAATATTGAACCCACATCAACTGATGGAAAAGAAAATAAACTAATTACAATAACCATTTTAAACTGGCTATTTTCTTACAAACCTCTGTCTTCTCATATGCCTGATAAACAATCTTTAACCTCTTGGTAGACCAATAGAACGCCTTACCCGTAATTCATGAGATGTTAAATTTTTGTACCCATAGTTTACAGATAGATATTAAAATACTGCTCCTCATTGAAATTTATTTCTATAAGTAATGGCATTATTTTCATAAACTTTGCATTTCAGAAAGCAGCGGGGAAGAGAGGGGTCACTGCCCATCTGTAGGAACCTCTGGGCAGGAGGGAGCATGTGCTCCCGCAGGAAAAGGTACCTCCTTGGACAGGCCATCAGACCATGGGGCTCAGTGGGTTGCTTTTCTCTCCCTTCAACATCAGGGATTGCTCTTCTGGGAGTGCCAGGCATCAGCTCCTGGTCTTTGCTGCACTGGAGTGAGGAGATGTGCTCTTTCCGTCAGTGCCAGGGACGCTAAAGGGGCTGGTACTTGAACCAGCCACTGCATCTCTGTCTCTCTCATTCACTAAGAAACTCAAAACACAAAATAAATTGGCTGTAAGCATTTGGCTGACAGCAATGCTGTGGTTGCTACAAAACCCCAGGTTTTAAAAAACTATGACCCTGAAAGGAAGCCCAGATGCTAGAAAATAAAGTCTGGAACACTATGGAGAGATGCCTGAAAGACAAGAATTGTAAAAAAAAAATCTGAATTTTATTTGAAATTAAGGAAGTTGGGGAAGTACAGTTATGGGAAGAAAACAAACTGTACTGGTGGACTTGGCAGTGTTAAGTTCATGGTTGGACTCAATGATCTTCAAGGTCTTTTCCAACCAAAATAATTCTATGATTCTATAATAATTCCTACCTGCTTTGCATTTTGACCATGAACCAAGAAAGTCTTTTCTAGACGATTAACAGCTTTTTTCTCATTGACACCAAGTTCATCATCAGCTTTTGAATCCAAATGTCATTTTAAGTTTTACTTCATCAAGTGGGCCTTCCAAGTCTTTCCACTTCAGCAGTTATCCTCCCTTGTGGTACTACTGTTTGTTTCCTACTTTTTCTTCTGTGTTTTGTCCTCTTGTGTGAGAGTGTCACCTGGACCAACAACATAGGAAGCCCTGGGCTGTCTGGGAGTGCACAGTGCATGCTGGCTGGGATTTGGATGGTGAGTAATAAAAAAAAAAAGAGCAAGCCACTTCTGAACTCCCACAGTCCTGTATCTGTGCAGCAGCCTAGCCCCGAGGTTATGCTACTGCCAGGGGCTGCAATGGGCTGGACCATCAGGAACAGAATGTTTTCAAATTTTTTGCCGTTTTTAAAAAATTCCGCCCACAATTAGCAAACTATATTAAGAAACTATAAGCCCTAGAATTAGGGTTTCACATGTTCTTTTGACCTAAGTTGCAGACTTAGAGGCTAGAGGGTGTTGATTCGGATTCTACATGTATCGCCCCTGCTTAAGGGGCGATGCATGTCAAGAGCTTCCAAATGTACAGTTGAGCAAACCCTTCAAAGTGATGTAGAGGAAGCCAGAGAGATGGGATGCTTCTGTCCATGCCATACTCCTACTGTAACTACAACACATTAGTGACCCCCTGGTGCAAATAATACATTCCCAGTTTTGTTTAAATATTTAGGAGGCAGTCGTGACAGTATTTGCTTACACGCTTTGGGTGAGGTTGTGCCATGAGAGCAACGCTGAGAGTTTCACCCTGGACTGCAGTCAGCACTTGCTCTTTCTTATGCTTTTCCATCTGTCCTGCATGAACTTAACTTAGGAGCTAATTTTCTTCCTGAAACGCTGGGCTCCAGCCTAGGGACCCTGCCTGTCTCGACTGCAATGCTGAAATAACCCAACTCCAGCGCTGAAAATAGGAGAAAAGCAGCTGGTGTGGCTTAAACACTTCTTTACTCTCACAAACCATATCTACTTCACACTGTGCTTTCCAGGGCTTTTTTTAGGATTTCTATTTAATTTTAAAGACTAGATCCTACAGAATCCTCTTCTCTTAGTGGTTGGGAGCAGTAGATATTCATTTCAGATCCCTCAAACCAGCAAGTACTTGGAGTACCTGTATACTGTCATGGCTGAAAAACACACATACATGGATCTGTCTCACTTCTTTGTATTTCCTCATTGATTTTTCCTCAATTTAATCTTTTTTGTAGTGGTAGCCTCAGTCTCACTCTCCTTTATTTGGGAGAGATTTCTGTAGTACTGCTACAGTCAAATGAAAAGCCTCCAGACGCTGGAGCTGCACCATTGATGTGTGTGATGATGTGCACAAACAAATCTATCCTTGATGTGGACAGACAGGTCTGTTCACAGATGGATATTGTTCCATCAGGAGAGGCTAAATCATCTTCAAACAGGTTTTTTTCTTTCAATGGCTTTTGGCCAACATCTGCCTGGCATGAAAGTGGGAGGAGAGGCCCGTCAGCCCTCACCAGCACACGCAGTGCAGCAGGACATGTAGAAGAAACATGAGTTGACTCCCCTGCACATCCCCACGGAGGTTTGGCAGCCCCGGTGCCTTTAGCTGAGGCAGATGTAGGTGGTGGCAGGAAGACACGAGGTGTGCGCAGAGCTTCTGAGTGACACCATGCCCGTCTGCTCATGGGCTGCCGTGCTGCAAACCAGTATGTCACCAGAGGCAGTTGCTCTGGCTGTACTGGGGAGCGGGGGCCACACAAGGCTCCAGTGCGGAAGCCTTCTCCTGCCTTAATACCCCAGACCTCTGGCAAATCCAAGCCTGGCACTGGAATGTGACTGCTTTTCTTCAGTCAGGTTTTGCTATCTCACGTCTCTCAGGATGAGGCTGTAGATTTTCCCATGATACCTGCTATTTTGTGTAGTTAAAAACTTAGATTTGCCATTGGCTTTTACACAAGTTTCTAACGATGCAATTAGCTGATATTATTCAGGGCTGTAATTTTAGTTATTGCTTGATGCAGTTAGATATTTAATTGCTTATTATAGTTGATTACTTACATTGATTACATTACCTTGATTATAGGGTTTGTTATATGAACTGATTGCTCTGTCTTGATTATAATGATGTTGTGCCATGTGAGTAATTAACTTTTCCACAAGAACGCAGGAACTGTTTATTCTGTTTCTGGTAATGCAACTCAAATATATGAAATACAACCCATCTCCTCCCTTTTGCCTTAATGCTATCAGAACATGTAAGAAATATATAAGTCTCTAAGTATACTACTGCAGGAAGTGTCATTTTGCAACACACTAACCTTTACACATCTGAAATACTGAATATCCTGCTGACTGAAATCACGGAATCACGGAATCTTCAGAGTTGGAAGGGACCTCTAGAGATCATCTAGTCCAACTCCCCTGCTAGAGCAGGATTGCCTAGAGCACATCACTCAGGGCTGCATCCAGGAGAGTCTTGAAAGTCTCCAGAGAAGGGGACTCCACAACCTCCCTGGGCAGCCTGTTCCAGTGCTCTGCCACCCTCACCGTAAAGAAGTTTTTCCGTGTATTTGAATGGAACTTCCTATGTTCTAACTTGTGCCCATTGCCCCTTGTCCTGTCGCTGGGAACCATTGAAAAGAGCCTGGCTCCGTCCTCCTTCAACCCACCCTTTAGATACTTGTAAACATTAATCAGGTCCCCCCTCAACCTTCTCTTCTCCAGGCTAAAGAGTCCCAGCTCTTTCAGCCTTTCCTCATAAGGGAGATGCTCCAGTCCCATAATCATCTTGGTTGCCCTTCGCTGGACTCGCTCCAGTAGTTCCCTGTCCCTCTTGAACTGGGGAGCCCAAAACTGGACACAGTACTCCAGTTGTGGCCTCACCAGTGCAGAGTAGAGGGGGAGAATGACCTCCCTCGACCTACTGGCCACACTCTTCCCTATGCAGCCCAGGATGCCATTGGCCTTCTTGGCGACAAGGGCACACTGCTGGCTCATGGATAATTTGCTGTCTACTAGGACCCCCAGGTCCTTCTCCTCAGAGCTGCTTCCCAGCATGTCCGCCCCTAACCTATACTGGTGTTTGGCATTCTTCCTTCCCAGGTGCAGGACCTTACACTTGCTTTTGTTGAACCTCATTTGGTTCTTCTCTGCCCAGCTCTCCAGCCTGTCCAGGTCACGCTGGATGGCAGCACGGCCCTCTGGAGTGTCAGCCATCCCTCCCAGCTTGGTATCATCAGCAAACTTGCTGAGGATACACTCTGTCCCCTCATCTAGGTCATTAATGAATATATTGAACAAAATTGGACCAAGGAAAATTGGAAATGTAGGGGGTTTACTTTTATAACGCTTTTCTGGATTTATTTTACATTAAAGAGAAGGAAAAGAGGCTGCATTAAATGTGTCTAGTTGAGCAATATATATATTGAATACCTAAATATACAAATAAAAACAACAGTGTCGCAGTGTTGACTTTAATTTTCAGGGCATGGCACACCACTGACACGGACCTTTAAATATCTCCATTATAACGCAGGTAATGTAATAACAGCTTTATGTATGAAACTGTTATGTTAGGCATTAAGCAGAAAACATGCAGAAAGTAGGTGTTTATGCCCAGCAATTTGCCATCAAAGCTCCCTGTCATGCTTGTAAAGGGAAGACCCCCACCAAGACACATCACAGCACACTAAAATCCAGCCTGAAAGGGTTCGTACAGATGGAAGGGACTGCCGGACTGGGCCCCAAAATCTAAGAGAGCAAAAATTCCATGAGAGAAGCCCCAGGAGGAATGGAAAAATGTGAGTTGCAAAATTAAAATGGTCGAAACAATTAGTGAAATGATTCACGCATATCCTGATTGCTCAGGCACAATAAGCTTTTCCCCATCTCTACTGGCTTGTCATTTTGAAGCTCACACGCATTTCAGAAGATTAGAGATTTTTCAAATATATGGTGTTAAGTGCACCAGAGGCAAAAAAGCCACTGGATATACTACTGGCTGGGAGTGCGGAGAGACCTGCCTCACCTGCGCTGAGGCGTACACACAAGGAAATTCTAGGCAGGTTCAGTAAAAAAAATATATTAACTATGATATCTTAAAAACACACTTTTTCAAACTTGGAATTTCTCATCAAAGACTAAATAAACATATTACTAATGTGAACTTTCATCATCTGTCAATGCTGGTGCAACACATATTTTAATAAGCTCTTAATAGCGCCATTAATAAGCATCAATCAAAACTTTACTGCATACCTGGGAACATACTTTTCATGGACACTATTTGCAACTGAATAATCATCCACCCACAGAGAGAGACATTCCTGCTACATGATATTATTATTCGTACTAATCACGGTTTCTTCTTAAAGATGAAACAAATAAAACCTCTGTCTTTCTGAAACCTTTTGCTAGGGCAAAAAGCAGCATGCTTAAATACCCTAAATTTTCACTCTAGTCAAATTTAAGGACTTTTACATGCTTTGCTGATTTAGATCCACGTGAATAGACAGCACCTTTTCCTTTTTTTAACTCCACTAGTTTCTGCACAGGGCAACTCAAAGCGTTGTTTTTCTTTGACAAATGATGGAAAAAAATGCCAAGTATTTTTGCTGTAGTCTGAAGTCTGCAGGTGGTTACTCCCTCTCCCCTTTACGTATCTGTGTAGCAGCTTTGAATTTTTTTCATAGAACATAAACATCTGTTGATAGTCTAGAAACATTTCTGAGAATAGGAAACAATGAAGGTAATTATCTTCTGCTGGCAGCACATCAGAGGGAAGCAAATTGTGCTTTTCAGAGCAAACTGCAAGGCCTTTGCCCCCATCACCTACCTTTTTTAGGATTAAACTGTAATTAACTTGCTTTGTATGCTTTGCATAAATTCCACCAGGGCTAGTGCTTTTAAAGATGGAGGGAGACAGTAAATCTCCCTTGATCCAAGCTGCTATTCTACATTGCTAAATAAATTCCGCCCCCCCACCCCGTCCCTCCCTGAACTGATTTTTGGATGTATAGGAGCCACACAGATGCCAAAGACTATAATCTATGGAAACAGACGTAGATTATAGAAGACTATATTCTACGTACAAATGCAGAAGACTATAATTTATGGAAACTAGAATACCAGTGTAATTTTAAACATGGATCGAATCCTGCTTACTTTCTCACCTCTCGTATTGTTTGTCACACTAACAATATGATTATTAATGTGAGTGAAACATGAAGATTTTCCCTCCATATCTCTGGATTTGATTTACAATATACTCAGTGGAGTTCTCACCTATCTAATTACACCAGAAGCAAAGCTAAAAGAAAAAGACTTCATTTCCCGAGCCAAAGAAATTGGAAGTGCCAGATTTGCTATCACCCCAATGCACTGAAAATTCTTCCCTGTTGCACATTGACATTGTGTTCTCTGTGAGACAGAATAATGTAACTAAATGGACGTTAGCTTTCATATACTCGAATGTGTGGGTCATTCCCATAAATGGGAGTGCAAACTCCTAATTTAAAATAAAAGAGTAGTCTTCCTACCTCCCTATTGCATGCAATTGCAGTAAGATGTCCCTTACTGCATCTTCAAGAAATTGTTACCTCAAAGCTGCATTGCTGCATCTTGAATGACCAAACTAACGACATTAATGAGCGATCTCAATGTGGGCTGTTACCTCTCAACGAGGGAAGCCAATGGACCCATGTTTGTGTCATGGGGTGAGGAGAAGCAGGACCAATCCTTGGTTTTGCCAGCAGTGAAGGCTTTTGTCCTACACAGTGGTGCAAATGAAGAGCCGGGAGAGCTTGAGACAGCCTTCCCTCTGCCCCGGTCCTGGGGCTGCAGAACAGCACGAGGAGACCATGTAGTAGATGCAGAGAGATGCTGCTGGGAAAGGAACCATGAATCTCTCTTATTCCTTCCCATCGACAAGCGAATTGCTCGTTGACATCCAAACACAATGTGTGTGTTGCCTAATAGTTTAGACATTCGTGTTTGATTGGTGCAATTCCAATCCTTTTCCCCCTGAAAAACAAGTCACAGCAGGGAAGGAAAAAAAGGCATTTTAAAGAATTTGCAATTCGGCTAAACCTGAAAAGAATTTCAGCGAGGGAAAAAAAAAAAAAAGAGAAGCTGTATAAGCAAGGGGGCTTTGTCCCTGCCGATGCGAGAGGCTCTACAAACTGGAGGGGGGGGGATCTTAAGAGGTTCTCCAAAAAAGGGTTGCCATTATTTTTCTTACTGGAAAATATCTGGCAGCCAAATTAAAGCATCCTACCAGCTCTTCTGTAACGTCTATATATTCGGGCTGTATGCATAGTATATACCTGTCTGGAAAGAGAGGAATACCAGACTGCAGATTCTTGGGGACAAATTCCCTGAAGCCCTCCCCTGTCCCTTATACAGTGTAGGTTCTCTGCCTTCTAGTCCAGAAAACATTAGCAAAATGACAGTTTTGCCCTAAAGCCCTTGGATGCATCCAATATATTCATCATTGGGTTGTCTTGTGTGTTATCCAATATCTGAGGAATAGTGTTTTTAGTAGAGATATTATTTCAGTTATGTTCATGTTAAGGATTGCATTTCCTCTGCAGATTTGAAGGCCAGCAAACCTGGATCAGAAGTCTTGATAAATGGTTTTCAGCTGTTTTTAATCTGTGAACCCCTAAATGTTTTCCAGCAGGGAACAGGTCCTGGCACCATACAGAGAGACCTGCTGATGAGAGGCAATAGAGTTTTCACCTGACCATAAAAATAGTTCACAGGACCCTTCTTTGAAGACCGTGCTCTTATAATGACCTTCTGAATAACATGGGCTACATAATTTCGCCCCGAGACATCTGTGTCAAGTTCATAACTTCTGGATAAGCTTCATAAGATCATGTAAAAAGAAGCTTGCGATTTAAATATTTCCGTGACAGAGAACCATCCATACTCTTGACAAAGCTGTTCCCATAACTCACTATTGTCAAAACTATGCCTGTGTCATGGTTTGAATCTGTTTAGCATTGATTTCAACCCACTGCACTTTCTTGTGCTTTTGTGTGAGAATAAAAGCCCTCTGTTACCAGATAAACTTTGATTATGTAGATACCTTAGAGAGACCACGATCAATTCACCTCTCAACCTTTTCTTTGATAAACAAAATAAATCAAACTTCTGAGTACTGTTGCTAGAAGGTGCCACTCCAAATTTCAGATTTTTCTTCTCTGAACTCCTTCCAAGTTGATAATACCCTTTCCAAAGCACAAAGAAACACCAGACGTGGAGTCAGTAATCTAGCAATGGTCCCACAGGCGATACCTGTATTGCCAAATAAAAGCCGGAGACCAATCTCCAGTTGAGGCCACATGGTCCCACCCACACTGCTCATACCCACACAGCTTAACATTATCCTTGTAATTCAGATTTGTTTTCAAGAGAGCTTGTAGGGGTGGTCTGAAACTGAGCTGAAGTGGCAGCTAAACTTTAGACAGAGGTCTGATGCTTAAGTTTATTCCATAGCAGCAGAGTAGACGTGGCCACTGATACCTTACAAAATACTTGTCATCATAGGCAACTTAGCTTCCTCTTGCTAGTAGACACTACTGTCCATTAATTCATGGGTTATGTTAGCTCAATTAACTACGGTATCTCCCTGGAAGATTACTGTACCACATAGATGTTTCATCCCTCCTTGGACCTGCTGCTTTCCAAAACACAGTGGCTCCATCCTAAAGCTAGGATGTCCTTTTTCTCTACTCTCCTCCTTGTGTGTCAGCTGAAAATACTAGCATGGCAAAAAGGCATCCAAAAAACCCTCCTTTGGCCCAGGAAGTTTCTTTTGGCAAAAACACAGTAACTTACAACAGCACCAATATAACTGCAGTTACTGTAGGGGAGATCTTCACCTGAAAGTAGGTGATTCTGCCAGAGCAGCCAGCAAAGCAGAGCTTCCAGGCTCTGCTGTGGCAGGAAGAACCAGACATCTGTAGATATATGTAACTCATTCCAGGGCCCTCCATTAGGCTGGAGACTTATCCAGCATGAGGAGCTCTTGTATCATCTGGATTGTGATGTTCAAAGAAGAGTATTCATCCTTTCATTTAAAGTATACTCAATGGCATCTGGATGCATGAACATAACTGTTACCTGAATGTTATCACGGAATCATAGAATCATAGAATGGTTTAGGTTGGAAGGGACCTTAAAAGATCATCTAGTTCCAACCTGGGCAGGGCAGGGGCAGGGATGGGCAGGGACACCTCCCACTAGACCAGGTTATTCAAAGCCCCGTCCAACCTGGCCTGGTCATCTTGCAGTACAAAAGAGAAATCTTAGCAGACTGGCTTAAGCTGGTTCTAAGAGTCCTCCTTTGCTGCAACCCCTAAATTAAGTACATAAAAAAGAATTAATCCCCAATTGCAATTAAGCACTACTATAGGAATGAAATCTGTGCTTCCCATCTCAGTATCAGATGCAAGGTCTAATACTGTTATTTAATACGGATGGATAGTTGACCGTTGGCTTCAAAATGCACCGCTTGCAAAATTAAACACTTTGTATTTAGGAAGTTTACCAATAAAACATCTTCCACTTGGGTGGACCATGAATATAAAAATCTCTACTGAACTAGTGCTAGTTTTCAGTTATAAATGTTTAGTGCTCACTCTGCTAAAAATACCAACAAAACCCTTTATGGTATATGCTATGCCATACTATTGTATTAATGAGTCATGCAGGATGGAAATGGAATTAAAAGTAATTAGCTGTAATTTTGTCTCATGTAGCAGCACGGAGAAAGTAAAATGCGTTTAGTATTCTTCTCCAGAGAAGCTAGCTAACTTAATTGCAATGAGAAATTCTTTGAGTTGTGTTTTCTACCACCAGTTGTCAAGGTAACAACTTTGTTAGACACGGAATACAACTATGTGGTTTTTTTCTTCAAAGGAAAGACCAACAGGCTTGCTCAGAACATTTTCAAATGGCTTTTTAGGAGATATGGCTTGAAGTGTGCAAGGCTTTGGGATGTGACAATAAGCCGAGTCACATGCCATGGGCTTACAAAGTCACCCTGTAGTAAAATGCAGTGGTCACCAAAGAAGCTGCTGGGCACCCCTGCTGCAGTTCTTGCCTGTGTGTCTGTAATCTGCACAAGAAGCTTCAAAGATGGGAAAAGGATCAACATTCTCGGCCATTGCATGTGCAACCACCAGATGGTGCCATCAATTCTTGAGCACACACATGCAGCACCTGCATCTTCTGCCCAAGGCCTGGGGAAGCTCGCTGCTGGGTGGGTCTCACACTCTGTGGTCCTGTGCTTACAGCGGACATCATCAGATCTTCACGGCATTTCAGACTGTACTTCTCTGACTAACTCACGTCCCAAGCTGAGATCTCATAATGTTTGATTGTTTCAGTCATCGTTGGATTTGCCACTTCTACCTTGGCTCTACGCTGGCTTTAAGCTAAGCCAAGTGAATGCTGCAGCCCCAAGACCTGGTCCTGCTGTGCCTCCCTACCGCTTGCCTTGGGCTGGCACTGACAGTTGTCTGTCTGTCCGTCTGTCTGTCTATCTGTGATAAAAGCACAAGGGGAGAGCTTTCCCTTCAGCCTGCCCTAGGCAGGCTCTGGTGCCTTAGTACAAGAGGCAAGGCAGAAACGTGAAACCAGGGGAAGGAGGGTGCCGCTCTTGGACAGCCACCCTTATTTAAAACCCCACAGTTACTTTTTTTTTTACTTCTGACAGCTGACCTGTACTCTGTAACATGTAAAACACTGCAAGCACCAATGTTTGCTGAGGCTGATAAACCTCAGAGTGCCAATGCAGCTTCTCTCCTTGGGAGGGAAGCTAGAGCACCGAGTGGCTGTGGTGATTTTGCAGCTTCTCAGGCATAAAGGCATAAAATAGTACATAACTAAGAGTATTTTACACATGCTTTCTGTGAGAAAAAAGCAGCACTTAACTCCCTGATCTGGATTCTGTAGCGCAGAAAGGTACAACGCAAAACAGCCCTGATCTAAATCCTCTGGACAAGCTGAAGGAACCAAAATCCAAACCCACTCACGTTACTTTCTGCTGGGGCTGGCTGGGACTGCAGATTTGGAATGTATTTATTTGTTCTCCGGATGGGGGCTGCCATCTTGATATTACTTAGTACAACAGCTTTGAGCTCTACCAACCAGAGACCAAGTCACGTCACCCCCCAGATGAAAGACACCATTTTCCCGTTGTCAGGTCTCCATGCTTCCCAGAAAGTAAATTTATATAATGCCACCCCTACTAAACAGTATTTTGAGTAAACATCCATAAAAAAAGGACAAATATCTGAAGTTTACTTTCTAAACTCCCAAATCTGTAGGTAATTATGCAGCTGATAGGCCTCAGCAGCCCACACACTGCACTTAAACTGTTTGGGTGAAGATCCCATGCGAGGGATAAGTACTTTAGTGTCCTCCTGTTCAGCTACGGGTTCATTTCAGGGCTAAGTGCCTGATGATACATTCCATTTCAATTAATTCCTTAAGCCACGGCTATCAAGAGGAAGAAACTAGATCAGCTGAAAATGAAATTAAATGAATGTGACATAGAAGTCATTTTGCAGAAAAGGCGAGGAATCTTAAGGGACAACTTAACACTACCAGGTTTGGTGTGCATCTCATGATGGACAATCAACTCTGCTCTCCCACAGCACACTCCTTTTCTTTATACACGTATCCCTCTAACATCTACAGGAGTTTGGATAAATTCAGTCATCAATGTAAAGCTGGCACATAGACATAAAGTCTATAAGAGTGCAAAATGAGAGCCCGGGATTACAGCCTGACTCTTTTTCTGTTCCAATTCTTGCACATCTGAAGTTCTCAGAACAGCTTGTGAGAATCTGCTATTGTAAATCAGAATCTAACGTGTGTCTCTGCTTTTAGGCAGGATGGGAACTTGAACCTTTGCTTGAAGTGAGTGATGTCCTGCCTCAGGCACCAAGAAGCATTTCCTCTATATAAATGCAGTCACATTAAAATGCATCAGCTAGACAAGATCACTTATCACCAACATGCAATTTCAAAGCCACTGCAACACACTTTTATCCCAGAGGCGCTACACTTGGGATCTAGTCTCCTTCAGAATAACTACTGTTAACAGACTTATCCTACACCAACAAAAATGTACAGATCATCTCTTACTCGTCCGCCATTTCATTACTATGATCTAAGGCAGTCTGTAGCAAGAATAAAAAAGTCCCCAGATCTCCATCATCAAAGCGGCCATTTGTGTTTGTGCTTTCTAGTGAAGATGGGCAAACCCCCACTGATCTTGGGCAGGATAATCTTACGGATAAATGGATTTTATCCTTTCTCTGGACCATGTTTCCCAACGTTTTCACATTCCACCACTTTCTCAGTTTCTTATTTGTAGAGACTTAAGAAAATTCTTGAATGGATTACGGTCTATTTGTATAACAATACAGGTCTCAAATCACAAAACAACAAAGCAAGATGCTCTTCTCCTCAGGCTCTTATAACATGATTTCCCTTAGCATAGTCCATTTCAGGTTTCAGTTCCAAATACAGCATCTCGTCACAGTGTTTTCTCAAATCCCAGTAATAAAGTATTGAAGTACGCCGTGGTGTTGGCTACCTATAGAAGCTAACCTGAAGTGCATCTGATTATTCTGCTAATTTGTCACATCACCATTCACAATGAGAAGCTGTAAGCAGCTTATAATCTTTCAAAGGATCACCACCCATGACACTATCCAAGCACTCATTCAAAGATGCGCCCATTCAGCCCACCCAGATAAAAAACATGGAGCTGCTTTTAGGAGGCCCCTGATGACTATTTCAGAGGAACATCTTGGAAGCACTTCTAAGACACTTTAGCTACACAGCCCTTGGCCAAGTTTTTTCACCAGACCTTACAGCTCTCCGTGGCAGAGGAACCCAGCTCCGAGCACGAGGGGACAGCACAGTGCGTATATGCAGCAGCTCTGACCTGTAGATTTATGCTGCCCCTTCATTGCACCACATAAAATCAGACTGTCTTAAAAATCACTTCCTTTTAAAGCAAGTTCATGCCTGACCATAAACCGCATTAAACCAGAACTTCAGCTAGGAGGATGTAGCAGTAATTAATGATAAGGTACGTAAGGGTCATTATCAAAGTCTTAGGCTTTATAAACACAGAAAATTCAGCCCAGTTCATGCTTAAAAGAAAGCCAAAAATGGTAATGAAATGGCAATTAATAGAGCATCCACACTTTTTTATTATTTTCTGTTGGTTATAGAAATTTAGAAGAGAAATGCTAGTGCATCTTTAAAAACAGTTGAACCGGAATCTAAATTCTTTGACTGTATTCTGTTAGGTTTTGTAGTGTCCACATAAAATCCTGCATCTGTGCTGGAAAAACCTCAGGCAACAGTTCAAGACGACTAGGTACTAGGTTGGCAAAATAAAAAATGGATGTGTTTGTGGACAAGTTGAACATATGTTAGCAGGATGCTTTTGCAAAAATGATGGCCAACTGCGTACAGGGCTGCATTAGCAAACCATCACCAGTAGGCTGGAGGAAGTGATTATTCCTTTTTGCTGAACACTTATGAGGCCACATCTCAATGTGGTGCCCAATTTTAACCCCTTTCCACTATAAGAAAGACCTTGACAAATTACAGTATCACCACTGGAGGGCCACAAAATGATCAGAAGATTGAAGGACAGGATGTACCAGGATGGGTTGAAGGAACTGGGCTTGTTCAGCGAGGAGAAAGGAAGGCTTAGGGGTTTATTTATTGCTATATTGAACCACCTGAAGAATTGTTATAGAGAAGACAAAGCCAAAGAGGTGCGTAGAGAAAGGATAACAGCAACAGTCCCAAGTTGCAATTTCACTGCTGTATCTTCTGGTGTTTTTGTTGGTATTAGCCCAAGCTCTTCAGCTCTGCTTTTTCCTTTTAGTGAATCCCCTCTCATAAATCTGTCCAGATGTGGTAAGTGAATTCCACTCAAGACCAAAAAGCAGTTCTTATAGTCAAGTGGAGAGGACTTCCCCTGCCTGACCCCTTGGTTTCTCCTAGAGCTTTCAGGAATGTCAGAGTCTCTTTTTATCCCATACTTCAGGAAAATGCAACTGGCCATGTGTCAGTACCCATGTTCCATGATTCCCAGCTGAGCACGTGAAAAGCGGATACAAAGCATTTGTCTCCACAGCTTAAAATATGTCCCCATGCTTTTGATGCCTGTCATCTTCCTAACCTTCTCAGGAAGCTCTTGCAAACAATTTCCTCATTTCATAACTGGATTTCTTGCTAATGGCTATTTTAGGTTCTGCCTGGGAGATACCTGCAAAGCTAAGGATCATGGGGCAATGGTCAAGACCTGCAGTCATGGATAGGAGGGTAGCAAGCACTGCAGAGAATGTGTATGAGGTGGGTCGGGGGGTCTCCCTGTGTGCTGAGAGGATGCTGTTGAATGATTTCCGTTAGCTGTTGCACAACTGGGCTATTCTCATCTGCTAAATAACGAAATGCCTCAAGGAAACACTAATGCAGACAATGGATTCCTGTGATCACCATATTTTTCTGAAATAACATCACTGCACATTCATACCAGCTTTGATTTGTTTCATTCGATTCTAGCTTCTTCTTTTTTTTTTAAGGTGAAAAGTGCAGCTGAAGGGAACAATGGCAAAATTAACTTTACACAGTAAATTACATCTGCATTATTTTTTAAATAAGCTACTGCTATTTCAAATCAAGCTAACTTTCCTTCAGTGTTCTTAATTTTATAAGTGCTGTGCTCCATAGCTTTATATTAAGGAAAGTGTTTTAAAATGAATCTTAAATAATTTAAATATCTCTTTTCTGAAATACATCCCATTCCTGGAAGAATTTTTCTCAATTTTATGCCTTCTTGGGAAGAAAATAGAACAGAGAAAGTATTTTATTATTCTATCCACAGTTTTACAAGAGCAGCAGAAAATGTGCAACAGTAATAGTCTCCATTCCACAGCAGGCACAGACTAAGAAAAATCTATAATAACGTGATTTGTCCTCTTCACATCCCTCCCAACTCAAATGAAGTTAAAAATAAAATGAAAAACAGGAGACATTTCTTATTCCAAATTGATGTGAAGGATGTTGTGTTTGTTGTTGGTCTGAAGCCTGCCTGGCTTCATCTAGTTCTTCTCTCTCCAGGAGAAAAGGGACCTGGAACCTTGGTATCAGCACCCTGATACTGGGGACAGAAAAGGGAATTCTGCCCAACTCCTCCTCATGAAAACATTATGGATTTAGTGTAAAGCTGGGCACCCGCTCTGACGTGCCAGGAGTTTGTCCTTTCCCTGAACAGGGGACAATTTAGTCCCATTCTCCAGCAGTTATCCCCCAAAAGCAGGGGCCAAAGTGGCAACAGCACAACACAAGTCTGAACACAGCTGGTACCGGCCTGTGGGGAATGGACTGAATGCGATATTACTGTTCTCCCTGAAGGAAATTAGCTGTGATGCAAAGAGGAGGTAACACCGTGGCAATGACACCATAGTCTGCATGACACATCTTCTTTTGATAAGGCCCCCCCCTCCTGTAAATCAGATTGGGAGTGTACTTAACACTGCCACCCCTACAGATTTCCCCAGCTGCATTTGTCAGAGAAATTAAGTGATGTACACCTTTATTTCACCTGATCCTATTAAGCTCCTTATTAGATAGAGGAGGAGAATGAGATTAAGTGAGTGTGACCATGTTGACACACAAATTAGTTTTCCAATGAAATGGTACTACTAAGTATTTCTTTGTTCTATAATACGTGAAGGAGACCAGAACTGACAGATGTAGTAAGACTCAGTCCAAATGTAAACAGCTGGAAATGGATCTCCATGAAGCGTGTCATGCCATGACTGAAGCAGCTTCATGTCATTGGGTTGTACATCTCCCGCACTCTGAGGGATGGCTAGATGGTGACCAGCCCCATCCAGTCTCCAGCTCTGCGCAGATGATGCAGTCATACCCAGTCACTGACTTAACGAGGTACAGAACTGCACCCAAGATCGTAAAATGCCGCCTTCTTGGGTGAGTGCAATGACTTTGTGCCTTGGGGCTCTCCTACGACAGCTCGCTGGCATACTTCCTCCCCAGAGGGCACTGCAACAAACTGAATCCCTTTTAGTCCATAGCGACACATCAAGGGCATGCCATGACAGCAACCAATGCCACACAGCTATTTGTGCTACAATAAAGAGGAGGTGAATATAAACTCTAGGTATTATGTATAAGAGGTTGTTTCTTCAGATATAAGGGTATAAATATATTTGAATATGATACTGTTGTTTGATTTAGATAGGAAGCAGTGCCATTTCTGGAATAGCTAAGTAACGTATATGAAAGGAACTTAAAGCCAAAAGAGTGCAAATTGACAAAGGAAACAACTAGAAAGATGACAGGGGCGATGCCTGTCTCTGTGTCTGAGACTGAGCACACACACACTGTCCTCTGACACAGTAACTCGCCTCAGAGAAGGTGACACCGTGTCTACCCTCAGCGTTGGAGGGCTGAGGCTGCACAGTTGCACTGCAGTTATAAAGTCTAAGACTGTACAAGTGCCATCTGAACACTTCCGAATGATTTTAAGCAGCTCCCATGGAAAGGCTCCCTGGGCTCACCCTAATCAGAGACCAAGTTATACTAGGTGTCATCCAGAGCAACAGCAGGGTGAATCCGAGTAAAAGCAGGCCACTTCAGCATCTGGCAGGGTCCGTTTAGCACAAAACATGATTACAATCCAGAGTGTTTATTCATGCTCAAATTGCACAACTTGGTTGTTTATACCAACAGATGTCTCCTTCCTTGTGCAATGCACATGAGGTTCTGAAGCCCACATTTGGTTTAAAGTCCTCTTCAATAACAATAAAAAAGAAATCAGTTTACAGCTTTATGCTCCAAGTGATCCAAAGCCTAATTATTCTGATGCATTTGCTAACAGAAAATTTAAGTATAGTTCTACTGATGCCAGTGGTGTTGTGCTGCCCCTCAATGAACATAAGCAGAAAGATGAACAGCCCCATGATATTTCAGAGCAGTGAGGGGGTCATATACCCTCACACTTGCTGTGTTATGCAGCACACTACATCTGAGTTCTAGTGTCTATTAGAACATATAACTCATTATTTCCTGATGCTTTTGGGAATCAAGGCTCGATTAAAAGGTTAGGTTCAGATTGATTTTTAGGTATTCTATCACAAAAGACAGAACAGCAAACAACACGTCTATTATGCACGCTGGCATATTCAAATGACCCCACAACTCAAGTCTGTCTTGTTCTTCTATTGATCCTTTTTGTCTAATATTTTAATTTGAACTCTGTAAGTCAAAATAGAAAAAGCTTTGTCTAGTGCTTACACAAAAAGGTCATGAGAAAGATTTCTAGACACTTACAGACAGTAATGAACTACTAGTAACACTGCAGCTACTGCAGTACTGCAAATGCCTATAAATGTCCTTTTGAAGCAGAGATGGCAATAGGTTTGGAGGAAGGAGAACTGGGTTTTGAAGATGCACTGGAAATACTAGTCGCTCTGGTTAAATGACCTACCCTTTGATGGCAGGCAGATGGTGAATTTGGGGTTTGTCACTCAGTAGGTTCCCCCTTCACAGTACCTCTAACCAAAGCCTGCCAGTTCCTCTGCTGTCTCTGCTCCAACAAAATGTTCCCTTTGTGCCATCACAATCCACCTCCCTCTAAAGATCCCACAGGGACTTCTGGTGCTCATCACCGCCTTTGGTGTGTTCCAAATCCTGACCATGCCCACAAAACCTTTGTGCAAAAGGAAATAAATGCTGGTGGTGGCTGAAGTGTCTTCCCTTTCCGAAGCAGGTATGCATTTTAGCACACTTGTCATTACATCATTTTACATGACTTCTGCATTTGGAACTCCCTGAGAGATAATAAGCAGTTGGCACTATCTCTGGGTACTGGCATGATGGGCTTTCCTGTCAATTTTTTGCCAAATGACATTTCTCCATCAAGGAGAACTATCAAAAAACCTGATGTGCTGCTAGACATAAACCAAAAGAAAATGCTTTCCTGCTACAAATTACATAAGTGATCAAAAATGAAAGATGACAGAAAATCACTGTACTTACTATGTGTCGTGCTGCAAACACTCCATCAACTATTGCACAACAGAATGCTGCTACCACGCCAAAGCTGATAAACACGATGGAGGCTACTAACTGAGAAGAAAAAAACAGATTGAGTAATGTTTTCGATAGAATTCTTTAAGTTAAACAATTACACTAATTTTTCTAGTATTCTTAAATGATGTTTCCCCCTGCTGTAATGCACTTTAGATCAGTGCTGCAGGATGCCAGTCACACAGTAGAAAAAACGCAGAAATTCTCGATGCTGGGTTGACATACCATCAAGTCTACTAGAAAAGCTTAAATATCTCTACAGGAAATGAGGTCAGCTGTAAGAGTTATTAAATTCAACGGTGATTTCTTCTAAATCAACTTATTTAATAAAACAGCAGTGGTGTCCATAGGGAGCACGGCAAAAAGCCATGTTCCTGTTGGCTCACATCAATCTCCAGAGCTTTACTACAGTGGCAGTAGTTCACACACACACATAACCAGCACTACACACTAGTTCTTGGGAACCTGCTGCATTCCCCCTGCAGCCAGCTCCATCCTGCCGTAAGGAGGCAGAAATCCTCGGAAAGCACTGTTGGCTGCATCACCCTTCAACCTCCGCTGTCCCTTGGCTCTCCAGTATGGCGGGTCACGTCTTGCGAATCTGGCTGTCTAAAGATCTTGGCGTGCAACTCATAGATCAAAAAGGCTGCGGGCTCCTTGTAGAGAGCTATTATCACTGCAGACCAGTGGGCTGTGCTGCCCTGTGGCACCTGCATTTGCTACAGACCCCAATCTCTTTATTTGAAAAAGCAGCAGTGTTTAAAAGTTCAGATTAAGTCATTATTGTCTGATACCTCTATCCTGTTTTTCAAGTCATAGCAGTCAATCATATAATTAGTGGGCTTAGCCAGGTGTCTCCAAATTGCCTGAGCTCAGGACGAATTTACTGGAAGCTGACCTCAAGGTGGGTTTTCATTTCACACATGAGCAACTTATGGATGATCTACAATCCCCAAACCAACATTTTCCACTTATGGAGATAGCTTAAGTCGCCTAATGAGTATGCTGGCCTTTCGGTTTCACCATATAGCTATAAGAGACCACATATACAGGTGGACAGTAAATTGTAGAATAGACAGGAGCTATGGAGTTGGCTTTGCATTCCTCAGTCATGTTGGTGAGCATCTACCCATTCAAGGAGCTGTGTGAGAGTCAAGTGTTGTCAGCCAGAGTCTGCTGTTCTTATCCATGACTACTAGCAACTACTCCAGTGAGTGGTCCCTTTGAAATGAAGAGAACAATTTCTTGACTGAAGTAATATTTATTACAATGCCAAAGTGGCAGAATGTGACAGTCAGAGGCTCTTATGACTTAAATTGACATCTATATGTATAGATAAAAGAAGAAATAACACAAGAACACCACAAAGAAATCCTTAAAATAAAATTACAGATTTATATTCTCTCTCAAACCTCCCATTGCTTATTGAGAACGTGAGAAACACATAAACAAAGTACAAACTTAATTACTTCTAAAAATTGCAGCCAAGACAGCCAAATGAAGAGCTGTTGTAAATTCAAAAGCTAATTTTCCTGAGTGGTAGGTGATTGCTGGAGTTGTGAGCTAGCACTGTCAAGAAAGAAAAGCAGTGCAGTTCATTTAATCATAGAGAATTTTTGTTGATAGGCGAAAGAAAGAGCACTTTTAAAAAAAAATAAATACCGGTCCATCTCATCTCCATTTTTAACAGCAGTATGTTTTGTCAGGAAAACTATTCATTATTTACAACAACACATTTTAACAGTTATTCAAGAAACAGTTTTGGTCTTGCTATTCCATTGCTCTGCAGCCAGGCTTCTCCAGAGCTGTTATTATCAGAACATGTTTACTCATGGTTCTGATACAGAATACAACAATTTGGTTATTTACAAGGCAACCATGAAACTAGTTATTAAACAGTGAAAATCATACTGTGTGGGCCTAACAATCAAAACCAAAAGCAAGTTGTTTAACAGAGGTGCTTTAGCAAAGAGGAGAGCAAAACAGCCCTCAGAATGAGGGACTTTTGCACATAGTATTATCTGAAGAGCTGTTATCTTCAGTCCTGTCATAGGAATACGAAAACATGCAAAAATGCAAAACTAGTGAAAGGCTGGACCATTAAATTCCCCCGTGCTGCCTTTTATTGCAGAATTCACCTGTCTTAGATAACCTCTTGTCCTTCAGCAGGCACACAGCACCGCTGGCTGCACTGTGTCAAGTGAGCCCCGTGAAGGCAACAGGGGCCGGGGACACCCCGTGGCCACAGAAGCTGGTCACGGATGATGTTCAGCTATCAGAAAGGCACCTGGCATGGGCACTTGGCCACCAATAGTGATTCCCAGGCATGGTTTTGGAGTTAAGAGTTGGCCACAGTCCAGATCCAACGGGGAGTTCGATGCGTCCACGCTGGCTGCAGCCGTGCTCTCACGTACCCACCACACCTCAGGTCTCCAGGCACTTTCTGTGCTGAATCACACGCTGCTGGCACCGTCTCCCCGCTGTGTGACACGTGGGGACATGCTGCCAATGTTTGCCAGCAGACACAGAAAATCACATCGGTCCCCAGCATAAGCACCCGCCTGCTACAGGCTGGTACCTCGCTGGCTGTTTCCAGCATCCCTGAGAAACACCTCTGCGAGGCTCCCCAGGCTCGGGGTCTCTGTTCTAGCAAATACCTGCTTTCCCCATGGCTCTAATTTAGCCCCTACCTGCTTTCAGTCGAAAGGCACAACTGATCAGGTAATGACAGCCACTTCTAGCACCAGATGCTGTGTGAGATGCCTCATTCTCTCAATTTAGACTAAGTAGATCTGAGACTTTGGAAAAATGCATGGATTTGTTTTTGAAATCATCTTGTTATCAGCTGTAAGTTACATTACATCTAACAAATTCACTTTGCTCATGCTAAATGGTCTCCAATGTCTCCAAGGATTGTGCTGTTCATCAGGTCTCTCTGCGATTTTTTACCAGGCAGAGGAAGAATCACAATTACCCTGATCAATGTAAATTGAGAAACACCGTCATCCAATACCTTTTGCTCTGGAAAGTGAAGGCTTTGCAAAAGGCTGTGTAAATGTTATGCCACAGGTTTCTAAAGCCCTTTTTATTCCCGCACAGGTTCAAGCAAACGCATTTGAAAAAAAAAAATAAAAATGCATGGTGCAGTTTGTTGTAGGTTGCCCCTAACATCACATTCCCCAAAATACAGTTTAATTCTGTGGGCCTTTTCACTGGTTTGATTTCCCTATGTCACCAAGCTCAGAACTTAATATAGGCTTAAATAAATCTGCTGCACTTTTTCAGTACGCTGAGGACGAAGATGTAAGAGCCGAAGTTTACAAAAACTACATCACAAATCCAAAACAGAGAATGGCTTTCCACCCCTGGTGCAACCTCAGCTTGCATCTGTTGCCTTGGCACTTGAGCATGGCTCTAGATTAAAAGACCGCAAAACTAAGACAATCAAACTCATTGCATTGCATTTCAGATGCTGCTATCGACTAAACGCTGCCTGTCTTGTGAGGTAGGTTGGTATAAAAAATACTTTTAATCATGAGTTAATTTTCTTTAATTTGGAAAGTTACCTCCTGTGTGGCCCTTCCCCTCCCACAATGGCCACTTTTTTCCCCTGCCCTTGGGACAGAAGTTTTGCTGCTGTGATTAAAATTAAGCTCAGGCAAAGCTCCTACTACACTGGTTTTCGCAACTGGGCTAATTAGGAGGTTTCTCACTACACCAGGTAATGCGCTTCACAACTTATGGCCTGCCAGCTTATTCTTTCCAAAGGTTGGTTCTTCAGTAATAGCACTGCTGTAATTGAGGCTCTGCTGGAGGGTTGTCACACCACAGGAGACAGGATTATGTCATGTTCATTATTCGTTAATGCCAATTCCAATCACAGCACTAGTTACAATGACAGGAATTCATAATGATGAAAGACATCTATGACTGCCCAGCCTATGCCTGAAGAACTATTTCCTGGAAATCCTGGAAGACTGGCTTCCAGATGAAGAAAGGAAGACAAATAAACACAAAATGTCTCTTTTGGTGCCGGTTTTGGTGCAGCTCAGGAAGACAAGGACTGGGTCTGGGATGCCATGCACAAACACATAACTTGCTTCTGACTGTAATATACCTAATAACCTAGCCAATCCCCACAGCAGAAACCTATATTACCAGCTAGGCCTTCAGACAGAGATGCTGTACACACAATGTTGCCAGGTGTTTAGACCAAGTCTTGCTCTTAGATCAACTGACCAAGTTAGAAACCGAAAGCATTTCCATTCGGTATCAATGCTGAATTCAGCAAGTCCAATCGTACGTTGTGGAATATTATCAGTATCAACACAGATCTTTGCTTCAGATCTTCTTCCCTCTCACTGTTGTTAATAGCAGCTCAGGGCATAGAGCTGAGCCTACGTGACTGTGCACTGACACCTGAAACAGCCTCTTGCTCTCCTCCCCTTGGTTTGCTTCCCTGCTGCCCAGCCCTCTCTCCCGCCCTCCCTCCCAAAGGGATGCATCCCTGCATACCAGCTCCTGTACTTGCCCGAATCCACAGCAAGCCAGGGCAAGCCACTCACTAGGCAGAAAACTGTTTATTGCCCCAAATTAATTAAACCGGGTAACTGTAAGGAGAGACGAGCACTAGACCCAGTGGAAATGAGAGGGTGAGACCACGCGGCCAAGACAGAAATGAAGGGGGTCGAAGTGCTGGCACCAGCTATTAGGTTGTCTCACCTGTTTCATGTAATTTGCACTCCTAGGGATGATCAAAGTAAAAGCTAGGTTTTAGCCGTAATGAATAAATTATAAGGACTGGGGTTATTTTGTTGTTTAGTGGTCGAGGAGACTTTTGTTTTACTGCCTGTGAAGTCTGCTGTTTTCCAGTATTGTGTCAGGGATAATTAGTAAAAATAGCAACATGAAAAGGCCAGTTGGTGTAACACAGGCAGGGGAGAGGTCCCACGAGAAATTCAAGCAACCTCACATGCATAAAGAGGCAGAATTAATTAGATAAACAAACATTGGGAAAGAATACAGAAACCACGAGAGGTATCAATTAGTATGCCAAGGAGAAAAACAAGACCAAAATCTGCTTTCAAAATAAAGGTGGCCTTTTCATTTAGAAAATTTCTCTTTTTTTTCTTGCCCCACATCCCGAAGGGCAAAATGGTGAAAGGCAGAATTCACAATATCTTTTGTTACGCCTGAGATACTCACAGTTAATTTACGTCATATGTAGGCATAATTAATGCATATTGCTTTCTCTTTTTCTCTTCCAGTGGTGTTGATGCTGAACTTTTGCAGATAATTCTTCAATTAGGTTGCTCACAAGGGCAAGGGTGTACTTAATGGTCCCAGCTGTCCCCCCACCCAGGAGGGCTTAAGCAGCACAGTGGAGTAAGACAAGAAAAGGAGCACAGACATCTGAGTCTGCTTACTCTGGCTCCTCCAGGCATATGTGGAGATCTTTACAACAGGGGCTGTTTCTTTACTGGTCAGGTAAGGACTTCTTGAGTTATTGGGAACTTTGCTTGCACCATTTGCTGTGACAGTTAGTTATGGAGGTGGGGGAAATTAGCATCTGATCGCATTGACGCATGCCCAGGGTTGTGCGATAGATGTGCTGGGTCCCACCACAGGAGGTGGCTCACAGCCAAGCTGGCATGGGGGAATGTCCGTAATGACATAGCATGTGCTGGCTGCCACACAGGCCATTGTCCCTCCGAGCATCTGGGACATCTCTCACCAGGCACAGGTGAGGAACCCAGCACCACACAATATCCAGCACCCAGGCTGTCTTGGTCAGGGGAGAGGCAGCAGTGCCACGCTGTGTGGTGGGACACATGAGACAGGGACCAGCAGGCTGCATGTTCCTCTCAGTACCTAAGTCTTGAGGGAGCTCTGCCAATTAACAGGTGTCCATATAGTGTTGTCCCTAAATGCATAATATCACATATTTGTCTGTACACATTTACAAATACCTGAGTCAATGGGCTGTATTGATGCTCTCTCTTTTTCTCTCTTTTTCTAGCATTAGCGCTGGATTCTCTGCTGCAGATACTCTGCTATGGGTATCTCTGTACATGCTCAATGATTTCTTCCCAGCAAATTTCCCTGCAAGCTTTGACTAACTAAATGTTTAACTGGCTTTGATTCAGTCTCATTTTGCTACATCTTTTGAAAACAAATACTTTCATAGAATCATAGAATGTGTTGGGTTGGAAGGGAACTTTAAAGATCATCTAGTCCAACCCCCCTGCAGTAAGCAGAGACGTTTTCTTGAGGGGAAGCACAGGAAGACACATCTCAACATCTTCCTCCATCACTTTTAACTTTCTTAATAGTTTTCACAATCCAGCATCCTGTTCCAGAACCGTCCATCCATTATTACTTCTGCATCCATCAGCATTCTTGTTGTTATTTCAAAATTGTGAAACGCCCCTTTATGGCCTACTGCCTTGTCCAGCAGGGACATTACGATGTCACCCTATATGCATCAGCCACTCCCAAGCAGACATCTTTGCTTACCATTTCTCTTCAGGACATGAAAGCCCACGCTTCAAAACTGCTCCTCAGTACCCTTGTTGTTAAGCTCCTCCCAAGGCTTCCCAAGATACCCACGCATAGAGCATCTCTCCCATTCTCCTTCCCCCTTCCCTGCCAGCAAGCAGGGACTGTCCCATTCTCATGGGTGTTGAGTACAGCACCTTAACTCTTTTGCAACTCCAGTCATCTAGAAAAATGGCATGGAAACATTTTGCCTTAACATTGTACTGTCCAGATAAAACCCTTGTATGTCAACTCAAACAGTTTCCTAGTCGAGGTCTCTCCCTTGATTTCACCCTCTAGAAATGTTCTCTTGATAGTTAATCCTTCTTTTATACCAATCTACTTTGCACTACTCTTTCTGTAATGTATCTTGTCTTTTCTTTAAACCTGCTAAAGCATTTGAAGATACAGTTTCTGTGAAAGATGCTATGTGAAATAAAGATTAATTTTCCTGTATTTTTATCTTCAAGCAATGAAAGAATGGTGGGAATTACATCAATAGCCATTATGAAACATGAAACTAAGTTATTGAGAAGGGCTACCTGATTAATGTATTCCTTCTTCTCTCATAATCTAGTATTAGCTACAAAACCAAACCTAAAACAGGCAGGAAATTATTTCAAATTGTTTTATGAGGAAATCTTTACTATAATGACCAACCTACTGAATGAAATAACTTATATCAAGCAGTTTCTGTGCACTTAGACTTCAAAACTGGAGTCACTGCTACATTGCAATCAGAGAACGAATTTGATATATGTGTAAATGAACGCATATTAAATTCAATATAATTCATTCACTGATGAGTAAATACCTGTATTGACTCAGTTAAAACTGCCACCACTGAGGATGCCCTGTTGGGCCCCCTGGGAGTTTGGGAGGGTCTTGGCGTTCCAACTACTGGAGTTCAGCAGATGTTACTAAAACAAAGTTGGAAGAAAGACTTAACTGTACTCGGTTCACATGTTCCAAGACAAGAAACAGAAGGCAACCTAAAGGAGTGTCTTTTTTTTTATGTCCTGGGGCAGGGTTAGTTTTCTTATCGGTACTCTCTTAAGCCCTCACAGCATCTGAGGACCCCTGTTCATATCACAGTGACCCTTCCACAGTTACTGATTTCCTTCTAGCAGCAGCGCGTCTCAGCTTCACTCAGCTCGTTCAAACAGCACAGATGTATTTTCTCCCTAGCCTGAGCCGATACAACCACCCCAATGGCTGACCCTCTCTAGTTCAAGCAGGTGCAATACATATGCTCTGCTCCACCCACGGTTCAGCTGCTTTTAAAGAGATTTGCTTAAACAGCTGCTCTACTTTTCTTTCAGCCCATTAAATAGGGTGCTGACTACAGAATCAAACCTCTTCCCCCTGTTTCACCTTCTCCCTGGTAGGTAGGGGAGCACTGAGGCTCCCCAGGGCGGTTCAGATGTCATGTGCTTTTACAGGCAACACTGCTCTCCGGCCACCTTCTCCTGGCTTTGTGAGTCCTTGTCTCCCTATTCCAAAGTCACTTTCAGAATCAGAGTTGGCACCCCCAAATTATTATTTTGTTTCAAGAGCTGTCTTTTGGCAAGGTACTTTCTCATTAATTTTCATCTTTTTACATCTGTATGGTTTTTAGCTGTTTATTTCATCGGGGTGTATTGCTATATTCTATGTCAAATCACACCAACTGATTCCAAATGACTTTAGAGACCAAAATTATTGGAGCGTTTGGTATTATATCCTCATAACTGGATTCATTTGTGCACATATAAGCATAGACTGGGGGATACCAAAACCAGTAACAGCACGCCTTCACAAAGCAGATGGGCCTGTATTCAGGAATCAGCTAGGCTCTGCTCGGTAGAGTTACTGGGTGTGAAGCCTCAGTATGTATTTATGAAACTGGAATGTTGCGGTGTGCCATCGAAAGTGAAGTGGTAGTTCTTATCCAGGCTGCCGGGTGGTACCGACAGTGATGGTTTGTGTGTGGTGAAGCTGCTGACAAAATTCTCCTAAGGGGTTAGTTTCATCATACATAACTCTAGCTACCTAAAATATTTATGTATTTGTCTCAGGTGGTTACCTGTGCTCCTCTGTAGTCAACAGAGAGCCAGACAATTCCAGATACCTCCTACTCCTACTGCAGAATGGGATTAATTACTTTTCGATGGTATCTGTCTTTTTTTTTTTTCCACTGGCTATAGGGGGACCTAGATGAGGAAGTATCTGCGCTGCCAAAATTCCCTTGATGTTGGCTGCTCCGATTTGTGCTTTCTCTTCTCCACTTCAGAATCTTCCTTCTGTCATTTGCCTGGGACTTGCAAGGGAGGGAAGGGAGTAACGTGGAAGGAGAGAAGGATGCCTGGGATTTGACAGACAGAGTGATCTTATATAGGAAAAAAAAAAAAAAAATCAGCTGTATTTCACAGCTGGAGAAATGCTAATGGTTTTGGAACCATACAAAGCAAGCCTTAGCCCAGTAGGCACTTCAAACTGATAAGAATTACCCCTTGCAAACATCAACAAAAGCACTTATCTAAGAATGGCTAAAAACCATTAGCGATTTAAGGATATCAAATACAGCCAAGAAGCAAAAACCAGATGCAGCATTAAAAGGAAAAGGGACAAAAGTAAAATATAAACTTAGATTCACTGATCGGCAATGCTGACATTATAGGAATCCATCACATACTTCCTTTCATGGAAGCTCTTTTATTGATTAAAATGGAACAAGCTCATTTCATCACTTAAACGGAGGTAGCTGTTCAGAGCCGTATGAGAACAATAAGCCAGGGATAAATAGCATGCCACGTGTCATAGAACTTTATGCTGCCTGGTAAAAAATGGTGGAATTGACATAGATCAAGACTACTTAGCTGACACTTTCAGCAGCAGGAACTTTTTTTTACACCAAAGTCTGTTAGTGTCTTTACAAATCCTCTTTCACGTTACAGGGACTCCATTGGTTTCTCAAGACACACACACTCTTTATCAGAAGCGCATTACAACTAAATCACGAGCTTTCATGTAGTGCGGTTCTACCTGCAGAGCCTGGAAGACTGTATCTGGAAGACTCATCTGTCTAATTTGATCTCGTTCTTCAACAAGAGGATCAGAAACCACCTGCCCTTTTCATAGGACACACCCCACCTCACCTTCTTCCCCAAGCACACAGGAGCACTTATCCCAGATTCCTTACCATGACTTTTGATCCCCTCCTCCTGCTTGCTAGGGAGTGTAATCAATTTCTTTATCGTTCCACAAACAGGTTTTATGGGCCATAACGTTTACTTTTGTTTTCAGCTATGTGACAGTAATGTTTTCATTACATAACCAGCACAAGAAAACAAACAGGCAGTTAAAAAGTGTCCTATTATGCACTTAATTTTGTGCACTGTTTCCAAGCACAGATCTTAAAGGAACCACATCCCAAAAGACTTTCACTTAATAAGATGGAGGACTTAAATCAAATTGTTGGCTCGAGTCTCGAGTCTGTGACTCAAAAGAACTGTGCCAGCCTTTAAAGACTGGAGTGTCGAAAATAAGCTGTGCCAGTGCATGCATATTTTCATATATATATATATATACATGTATATGTATGTATTTATGTATCTCCCTTCTGTTTCTATAGAATTTAAGCTTCCAGAAGCAAAGTGAAGCCATTCTGGTTGCCAAGAGAGCTCTCCAAACAGAAGCCAAAGTCTCTCTTTCCTAAAATTTTCCCTTTGTAGTAAGTTTCCCATTGCTTTCTACCAATGAAAACAGTGAAAACATGATAGTTTCTTATCTGAGACTGAGCTAATGCTGTATTGGGTCACAAGCTGGGGAGCATGGGGTGGGTAAGACCTGGGGCTGGTACAAGCAACAGACCAGCGTAGGGTTGTATGAGAGGGAAAGAACTACTGTGCCAGGCTGCAGCTGGACGTACTTGGTGGCATCTCTCTAGGTATGTCAGAGAGACACAGCCCTGATGGTGGAACAGAAAGATTACTACAGTACTTCCCATTACAGCTTTACCAGCTAAACCATCCTGGCAGACACATCCATAAAAAGTGCAGAAAGCACTTTGCACAATAAAGACATAGTGTCAGTGACATAGTGGCATAGACTTTTTTGTCATTATGCCAGGTATTTGCCAGCACATTAGCTGCAAATACATATATACATGTGAAGATTTATTACACGTTATATGGTTAGAATATCGTAGTACATTTATGTATTATAATATTTATATATACATAAATATTTGTATGACTAGCTGATGAATCTGCACTGGTAAATCTGAAAGCGTAGACCTGTAGATTCGTGACGTGAAACACGCATCCATACAGAACTAGGCAGAGAAGAGCTGAAAAACCCCCCACACTTCCTTTGGTAATGCACGCAGTGAGAGCATCTATTTTTGTCTTTGAGTCCCTGAACGTCAAAGTTCTCAAGACACTGTGGGGAAATTTATACTATTGAACTTCAGGCATTTAACTCACTGACAGCGCTTAGATGATGGTTTCACTGCATAGTGAGTTGATATAACACTTTATTCCCAGCAAAAGGGGCAAGTCCTGTTCCCTCCTCCCACAGACTCCTCTCTACTCTCAGCAATGCAGCCCCACCATTTACTTTTGCTATGCCTGGTGCTCACTTGGCTATGACTTTTTAACTCGCTTATCCAACGGAAACTATTTTTGACTCAGGGAAGGAAGAGGAGAAGGAGGAAAGGAGGGAAGAAGAGAAAGGAAGACCTCTCTGTGTCAGTGGATATTTATATTTAACTGGAAATCCTCACTGTAAATGCAAAAGGTCAAAGAATGGCATTAAAAGAATCCCAAATGTTTACCTTGGTCCTTCATTCATGGAATACATCATATTAATAACAGCAAAATGTCTCTCATAATATTATACTAACTAAAATAAATTATGAACAACTTTTCAACTATTTACATTTTTATTGCCCATAAAAATTCTTACCTTAATTTCACTTGCTTTCACTTTGGATGGTCCTTTCATACCCACAGACATACACCTGTCCTCGTCCTCTTCAGCTGAAATAACAGCCTTCCAAACATCTCCAGTTGTTTGTCTTGCTTCTACCCTACCTGACTTTGCTGAATATTCTCCTGCATTACAAGGAGTAACGTGGATGTCACTGATCTACCATGGAGAGACCACATTCAAAATCCTTCCCAAAAAGGATTTAAAAGGGGTCACAAAGCTGATTCCTGCCAAATAAGGTGGGTAACATCTGAGATGGCACCATGTGTTTATAGCATAAAAGGAGACCGGACAGTCTGTATATAGGCTGCTCTGCTCTAAACTCAAAACTGGGCAGAGTTACAGTACATTTTCGTAATCTCCTCAACATCATAGAAGAGAAATATAATTGTCACTTTACATGGGATTCTTCTTAATACATTCTAGCTACGTAAAACTCCAGAGTCTAGTCTAAATCAAGGCTCCTTCCAGAACCTAAGGAGAGAACAAGATGCCTCCAAAGGGCACCTCATTACAGAGGTCTAAGAGCTAGGCGTAAGAGAGCAGGAAGATGCTCTCAAAGAATAAGCTGCTTGACCTTATCAGCTAATAAGACACTATTATATTTTGAAAGGAATGCAGATACCTAAAGAAGAGCCATGCTCGAGCTCATACAAGTGTCAGTGTCAACCTATACTGATTATCTTTATATAAATCTCCTTGTCTGTTTCTGAAATGTGCTGTTAGATCACACCATGAAATCTAGCTCACATTTATTACCGAAAAGATTATAGTAGCTCTTTTCAGTTTTAATCATCTTAAAAGCGCTAAACAAGGATGATTGCTAATTTGTTCCATTAGTATCATTTTTACTTCAGCACTAATTGTCTTTCCCTGAACTACATGAAATACGAGCACACAAAATATAATCACTGAAAAAAAAGAAGTGCTGTTGACTTTCTTTGAAGCTCGAGTTCAAGGGAGAAAAAAATACGCCAGTAATGACAACAATTGCCTTTACAGTATCTGCATTTCCCCTGCACTACAATGAAGACTTCTTCCATTTATTTGTGAAGAAAAATCATAGTTAGTCACAGGAGATCTACAGAGTTGTAATGGGTTTTCTCTTTGCATAAATAAGATACTTTAATTAGATGAATGTGTGGTATGGAATCTATCAGCCGTTAGCATCTTTGATCAAAATCTACACTGAAGCCAGTTTCTTCCAGGATGTTCGAATGGCATGAAAAATTAGATGAAGCACAATATGTTTGAACAGGGTCGGTATCCATATCAGTATCTTTTTCTGGTGTACATATTAATAACCACCACCTTTTCACAAAATGCCCAGTGGGCATCTTCTGATGGACATAACCAATTTACAAGATACAATGGCTTTGAAAAGTGGAAGAGGTGTGGCTCTTATATTTCTGAAAACTCTCACACATGTAACTCCTTTAGAAAGCTTGTCTTCTGAAACAAATGCAAATTCTAGTGGTGAGAAAATAATCAGAGATAATATTGAAATACTACCTCATATACATCTCAACACAGGGTAGGAATGCATGCACTGTTAGGGAAGTCTATCAACTAAAAACAGAAGAGAAAATTATTGCTTTGTTTCTCCAGCTTTTGCTGTAGTTGCTTTTCAGCACTTAATTTGAAATCTAATTATTGTTGACAGAGATTGGGAAGCAAGCATATTAAGGCACCTAAACTTAGCATCCCTCGAGAAGCCTGAAGAAATATCTTTGCCGTTTCTGTTTGCGTGCAGAGCTCCGTGTTTTAACCTCCCTCATGTTTTCAAATTCTGCTTTTGTCAGAAGCAATGTCTCCTCAGCTAAAATCACTACAACCATCTCTCTGAACAAGTCAAGGACCAAGTTTAGCCAGCTGAGCATTAGATTTATATCTGAGTATGTCCTAGACATGTCAGCAAGAAAATTAACTGTGTGCTAGCACGAAGAAAAAACAAAAGCCGGACTCAGCAACAGATGAAATCAGGTCTCAGACCTGCCGCAGACAACTGTCTTCATCGCAAGGAGTACTGAGGTTTGCACTAACTCACACCTCCTGACGGTCACTTCTGCTTCTCTGACCCCTCCCCATCCTCTCTGTGTCCTTTACGCTCCTGTAACTTCTCCCACTCCCCTCCTGCCGTAGCTGCTCTCTGCTGTATCTGCGCTGTTGACGGGGTGACTCCCACAACCCTACCGAGGGCTCTCGCAGGCAGCACTGTGATATTGCGAATGTTGAAAACCCTGGCAGTTGTTACGGTGCCTTTGCATCTCCCAATCAGTCTTGCAGGCGCCACAGTTTCAGCATGCTCATTTTCAGCCTTGTGAACAGCACGGCTTGATGAGACTGGCATTGGAAAGACGTGCGAGTGGAAACTGTGAGCCAGTGCTTGGTTTATCCATCGGGTTAGCTAAAACAACATGCATGGTGTCTAATCGACATTGCACATTTAGGGAGTGCTTCGTTTCTGGGTGCCGGCTCATGCCACCTCCACATTTATCTCAGGAGAAACCTTTTACAGCACTCCCTCAGCTCTACTTACCGCTCTCAGCTCTGCTGCTGCGCATCCAGCCTTCCCCACCTCTGTATGCAATTTCAGCATCTCGTTTCCTAATTGGAAATACTCTGTACTGTAACGTGAGGAGACAGCAAGCAAGCAAACAAGCAAGGACACTTCATGTCTTACAATCAAATCCATTTGATTTGAGCAGTATTGTATTTTCCACCCATCCGGCCGGACTAAGCGTGCCTTTGGAACAAAACAACGTACAACTACGCTCTGTTCTTCGACCCGTGACCTGCTGTGCAGGGGGCAAGAGAGGCAAAACATTATTCTTCATTTTCTGCTGTTTGCCAGTGAGAAATATCCCAAATCAGTGGAAACCTTTAGTCAAAGGGAAACTTTGTTCTGCTGGTGCCAAGTTCTGCATAGCAGAGCCAAGCAGGAATGCTAAGAGGTGAAGGGAAATCATGCTAGTCAATGAGGCAGAGCCTGCTTCTGCAAGCGGCAGTTCCTTTGAATTAAGGGTTATACCTTGGTCAGCACATTGAGCTCCCGCTGTGGGCCCTGGGATGCCAAGAACGAGGTCAAAGAGGTGCAACATTATTAATGTTGTGTTTTAAGAACAAACCATTGTCCATTCTGCCTAACTGTGCTTTCATTCTTTCTCAAACCCCGCGCTCACATTTATCGAGTGCTGGATATTAGCTGGACTAGGTCTGCTAACCATTACAGATTTCATATTGCACTTAGCATTTCATCAGCCACGACTAAATCTGGACTTACAGAGGATAGGTCACAAGGAAACAGAACTTCAAGACAAAAAGAGAAATAGGTTTATGGAGAAAAGGTCAGTTTAAAATAGGTTGTTGGGTTTTTTTCTAGTGTAATTGAATCTACGTTAATTTTCAATTAAAAAAAAACAACCAAAAATCAAGTCATTACAAGGGCCAGTCAATTGTCAGAGCTACACTGGGTTAAACTTAAATTATACTGCAGTAATTGTTCAAAGGAAGTCCAGTTAAAATAGAATCATAGGATCATAGAATCTTCATGGTTGGAAAGGACCTTTGAGATCATCGAGTCCAACCATACAAACACAAAAAACCTCCCTACAATCTCTGCCACTAGAGCATGCCCTGAAGTGCCAAATCTATATGTTTCTTAAACACCTCTAGGGATGGTGACTCAACCACCTCCCTGGGCAGGCTGTTCCAGTGCCTGACCACTCTGTCAGTAAAGTAATTCTTCCTAATATCTAATCTAAACCTCCCCTGCCGCAACTTCAGACCATTTCCTCTGGTCCTGTCATTATTCACTTGGGAGAAGAGGCCAACACCCACCTCTCTCCAGCCTCCTTTCAGGTAGTTGTAGAGAGCAATGAGATCTCCCCTCAGCCTCCTCTTCTCCAAACTAAACATGCCCAGCTCCCTCAGCCTCTCCTCATATGACCTGGTCTCCAGACCCCTCACCAGCCTGGTCGCTCTCCTCTGGACACGCTCCAGCACTTCGATGTCCCTCTTGTACAGAGGGGCCCAGAACTGAACACAGTACTCGAGGTGAGGCCTCACCAGTGCCGAGTACACAGGCATGATCGCTTCCCTGCTCCTGCTGGCCACGCTATTCCTGATACAAGCCAGAATGCTGTTGGCCTTCTTGGCCACCTGGGCACACTGCTGGCTCCTGTTAAGCTGGCCGTCCACCAGCACCCCCAGGTCCTTTTCTGCTGGGCAGCTTTCCAGACACTCTTCCCCAAGCCTGTAGTGTTCCCTGGGGTTGTTGTGACCGAAATGCAGGACCCGACACTTGGCCTTATTAAACCTCATACAGTTGGCCTTGGCCCATTGATCCAGCCTGTCCAGGTCCCTCTGTAGAGCTTTCCTACCCTCAAGCAGATCAACACTCCCACCTAGTTTGGTGTCCTCTGCAAACTTACTGAGGGTGCACTCAATCCCCTCATCCAGATCATTGATAAAGATATTAAACAAAACTGGCCCCAAAACTGAGCCCTGAGGGACACCACTGGTGACAGGCTGCCAAGAAGATTTCATCCCATTAATCACAACAAATGAGTAAACAATTTCTTTTCCTTCCCAGCCCCTTTTGTCCTGCTGCAATGCATAGAATTTCTAGTTACAGGAATACGACATTTCTGTTACACATCTGTGCTTGTATAAGTCTTTACAATCTTATTGATGACTGCAAATTTGTTAAAGCTGCTCTAAGCCCTTTCAATCGAATATACTGAGTTACACCCCAGGGAATAATTACTGCCCTCGGTTGTAGTATGACATAAACCCTTTAAATCTCATTTCCGTAATGTTTGAAAACAAGCAGCTCAGCCTTAGCAAAGACAGTGTTAAAAGGCTTAGCCCAACTTGGATGGTACTCAAGGCAAAAGCATAATTAAACTTTCTAGTTATTTTATTGGTCAGTTCCCCAGAAATGTGATCTTTCAACAGCCAGATCATCACTATGCATTACTAGCAGAAAGCACGTTTCCTTGTTTCATGCTGGGAAATGCAAACAGGCACTAATACCAAACATACTGGACACCTATTTCTCCACAGCCCTTGTACAAATGACACAACACGTTGGGTATTACATGGTTTAACCGCTGCTTGCCCACCTTACGTCTTTTTCAGACGTTTTA
Organism: Larus michahellis; assembly: GCF_964199755.1. NCBI lineage: Eukaryota > Metazoa > Chordata > Aves > Charadriiformes > Laridae > Larus > Larus michahellis. The sequence continues at coordinate 156,303,653 of NC_133896.1, forward strand.
CTTTCTGCTAAGGACAGAAGCCATGGAAAACTAAGAGGAAGATTAAAGGAAAACTTAAAGATAAAAAAAAACCAAACTAAAATGCTATGCCTGATAATAAAGTAGCATGAATGCTGCGGAAGACAAAGCTATTTTCATCTGCCCACTACTGAGTCTGCAACTTGGAACCTGCTATTGATCCTGGTCTCTGATGTAGAAATCAGGGGCAATAGTTCTTAAAACCAAATAAGCTGTTTTGTTAGTAGCAAAATTAACGAGGCCTGGCCTGCTGCAGATTTGCCTCTCACAGGTCACGTCCCATTTGGATTCTCCAGTGTTTACTAAGAGGTGAGCTGATATTGCAGCCTTTGCCACCATGGGGGAACTGATTATTAATTCTCTCCTCTGCCCACCTGCGAATTTTCATCAAACTTGAGGGAACTGCACACCTTTGAAGTCTCTACCTTCCTGCTGAATTTGCCTGAGATTGGTCAATGTGTTGAAAAAAATGGAATGGGGAACAGAAAAAGCCAAACAAACATCATGGCTTTATAAGTCTCATTCCTTTGCGAAACCCATCTAGAAACAAAAGTTATAAGCAGAGGAATACTTACATCACTGAAACTTAAAGGCAATGCAAAAAAGTGATACCGTGACAGAAGATTCCCTACAAATAGTGACAACAAGACTGCATTTACACAGAAGAAAACAGGGAATCACAGCAGACCACTTGGAAGTAAAGTAGTTACTTGTTAAAAAGTAACTTACTTAAACTTAACCTTACCTTACTTAAAAAGCAAAGTAAATCCATCATTTCCTCCTCTGAGCTTAACACCACTCTTGATTTCTACCAGTGAAGGCTCTGAGTTATGAAATTAATCATATTTCATGATGCTTGGCTATAATCAGTCTCCTCTAAAGTGCACATTGGACGTGCTGTTATTCAACCAAGACGCTGCTATTTTTTGCCAAGAGAGAGGAAGTGTAAGACTTTTCACAAATCCAGTCCTACACATTTTCCTTTACCCAGATGCCCCAAGGACTTTCTGTGACTTCCTCACATAAATAAAAGCAAGGGATTTGTAAAGCCAATCTAATCTAAAAACAAACTACACAGTGTCATCAGATCCTGTCTGACCTAGCCAGGGAATCTGGACAGCAAGAGCTCTGGGGTTTTTTGGTCTTTTAAAAACATATAGTTTCAGGAAAGTGTTCCTGACTTAAACTTCTTGTGCAGGATGAGATCACCTGCCACGGTTGAGCTGACCATGAGGCTTGTTGCTGCCCAAACTGGCACAACCCATGCATTTTGTTTCTCTCCCCGTCCCTTTCCCAGCTACATGGTCCTGGCCACGCTCTGGCACTCATCTGACCCTGCCCTGGGTCGATTCAACTCACTAAACCAGCAGAAAAGTTAATTCAGTAAAAAAAAGCAGGCTGCTTCTCTTAGAAGTGAAATCTTCCCTTGCCCTGTACAGACACTCTCACTGGCCAATTCGTGCTTCTCTGAAACTTCTCAGAAACGGTGAAACAAATGACTAACATTTTGAGGCAGATGCAGAAATTTTAAGTCAACTGGAAATCCCTGTTTTTCATGTTTTTAAGACATTCTGATATGAAAAAATGAAAACTAAAAGAGCTGTTGCTTACCATTTGTCTTCTGTTCTCTACCAGGTGGATGCCAACAATCCCTAGGAAAGATCCAAAGCCAAGCTAAGGCAAAGAACAAAAGAAACACATTAAGTCAGCTTATTTGGTCAACATACCAAAGCATTACAGTGATATCTGAGCTGATGTATCACAGAGATGGGCTAATTGGGAGGGGGTGTCAGTGGAAAGGGTGGAAGTTATTGCTGCACATAAATCTTATACTGTAATGGGGAATGACCAGTACTGCAGCTCTTTGATATTTCAAAGCAAAACTTTTCATGTAGTAAATGGAAGCCTATATAGACATACGCGTCAATAACCTGGCCATTGTTACCATAGTCACGTATAGTTTTAAACACTGTAAAGCAAAAATTAAGTGAAGTAGGATAAAAGAACGCTTACATTTAGCCCATACATCATTCTTTAGGAAAATCGTAAAGCTTTAGGCAATTGCAGACAAATAGTTTTTCTCAAAAAATGGATGTGTTGCTGCCACGCAAGCTACCCAAGTTCAAACCCTTCAGGTTGCATTTGTTTTACTTTAATGACTAAACACTATCACATATCCCAGAAAAAGTCCTTGCTAAAATGCCAAAAGGACCAATACAGTTAGTTTCAACGTGGGACAGGTGCAGCACGAACAGCCACAGGAGAGAGAGGAGGAAGGGATGCTGGAGTAAGCTGGCCGTACTGTTCCTACCAGTGCTGCTTCAACACCAGGCTGGCAGGAAAAGCCCCCTCCTCATGATGGGCCCATGAAGGTTTGGAGGGGTAGAAACTCCTTGGATTTGTGGCTAAGACAAGGTAAAGCAGCCTTTCACCAGACCTTCTTGGAGTCAGGACTCCCACTGGGCTCATGTGGACTTGGAGGGGTCTCCTTGGTGCCACACACCTGAGATGTAGCTGGCCACAGAGTCAGAAGCAGCCACAGCAGGAGTGCTCGTGTCAACAGGCTCTTTCCCTCCTTGCCTTGCGGGGCCACACGCTGCTGCCCTGCAGTCATCTCAGTCTCCATCCCCCATCACTTCCACGATCCTTGCTCCCCTCTTCACTAGGGCTGACACCGCTCCGCTACGCCCAGATAAACCCCCAGTCATCCCCTTGGCTCCCACCCCATTTCTGCTAAGGAATCTAAGCCCCTTGCTGGAACGAGGTCTCTGAATCTGGTTCAGAGCCTCTCCTCCAAGCACAAGTTAAGTTTTTAAGGACTACGCGTCCCAGCCAAGGGCTTGAGCGATGCCCGTGAACTCCTTGCTGTTACGCACAACCGCTCACAGCAGAAAGCAAATCTCCTGCAAGCACTTTTACTCGCTCAGTATCACAACAGGAATCCATCACTCCCTCTCAAGAAAGCAAATGCAGGGAAAGGAGATTTGCTACAGAGTGCTTTGAGAAGATTTATGTGAAAGGGAAGCACAAGGACTAAAACCAGAGACTTTTAGAAAGAGTGCGCAAGTGCATTCATGCTGACAGCTGAATAGGAGAGAGTCTTGGAACCGTGAGCAAGGACACTCTGTTCAGGGGACAGCAACTTGGTACATTAAGATAACTACATCAAAATGATACCTGGTTCCAAGCCCCATTTTTCATCCCAACGGGAACAATCCATAAAGCCCCATTTACGGCTGACACGGGGGACACAGCAGAGTAATATTATCCATGTGAAGAAAAAATGAGCAAATACAGAACAATAGCAATTAAATCAGAAGGAGACGGACCATAGATAGAGATGACGATGTAAGCCACGGCATTGCCGAGGTTGGTTTAGGGCCATAGGCACTGCTTTTTTTGTCTGTTTAGACAATAGGCTATTCGGGTTGGGAACCCTGGAAGTCCAGGTCAGTATGGTGACTGGGACAATTGTAAGACTCCTGGTTGAAAGATTATAAACATAGCAAATAAAAATAGCACAAGCAGTAGTCATAGAGAAGTGACATTAAATATTTAAATATAAAAAATATTTATGAGGAATTGAGGCCGAAGAAGCTCCAACTCTGGCTTTGCAGCCTGTTCCATAAAGATAGCCCTAAACCAAAAATTATGATCAAGCAGTAATCTGCTAAATGCAGACATTTTCCAAATTGGAACATTGTACCAACTCATCTACACACAGAAAAAATTTATATTAAATCACTTTGGATGCATAAATGCAGATAATACCTACCACTGTAAAGGTGTCTTTAGAAAATAGCTTTTTCCAATAAATGACAAGTGACCACATACGCAGAGAAATTAATCTCTTCTGGAAGCCAATGTGAACTAAGCAGAAACCCAAATTATATTACGGATCTAGCCCTAATGCCCTGCTCTGCAAATGCTAGAAGTATTGCAAGTGAATCTATGCAAGTGAATAGTCTTACCCACACTGGTAGGTGTTTGCAAGATACGGACTAATTCTGCATGGGTTTTAAGACCAAAATCCCTTACCTAAGGTCAATGAAGATTTAGATCTCACCTACCGCCTCTGAAGTTAGTATTTTACTACTGAACTCTATGAGAACCAGACGTTATCTTTAATTGTAATTAACACTATCTGTCCTCATAATCTTTCTTTTCTTTAATCCCAACAACTAAATATGGAGCTCCGAATTCACTCCCCTAGCTTTAGCTATCTAAAAGCTTGGGACCAGTGCGATGCTGGTTTTCTCAGCTCCCTCTACTGTCAGCGGGGAAGAGAAGCACCTTTTGAGGGTTATCCAGCTCATCCTGAAAGAGGTGGGTGATTTTGCGGGGAGGCGGAGGAGAGGCCACCCCATGGTCCATCTGCCAATGCCCTGCTGGAGTCAGTAACCTCCGGCAATGAGGCAGGAACACAGCAGTGCTGCCATACACCTATGCCCAGGCTTCTGGCAAGACATCATGCAAGGTTTGTGCAGCACCCAAAACTCTTGCTAAATGTTTGGGGTATTTGGTGTATTAATGAAGTTTACACTGACAATTACCCATCACTCTCTCTCAGTTGCTTCAGTAATCCATCACAGGTGCACAAAAAGAATTCTGCGTTTTATGAAAATTATTTAGCTCCGATAATCTTTTGAGGAGGAAAACTATTAATAAAAAGTTTTGTTTTCAAAGTGTTCTGATAAATTCTAGCGATTCTATCCAGTTACTAATGACTCCAAGATTTAAAAAAATATTTTAGATTATATTTTTCAAATGAGTGAATAGACATTGTGTTATTTCTAAAAGAAACTAAATGCTGAAATAAACTGGTTTATGAACATGAGTTTATTACGTATTACACTTATTAAAGACAATTGTTTAAAAATGAAACTTCTTTCAAGACAACAAATGCAGCTAATATGGTTTCTAAAATGTTTTAATTCAAATTACAGAAGAAGAGACCTTTATCAGTATTCATCTATTTTAGCTTAATGAAAGGAAAAATCATTCTTTTAAGGTTTTATTCTTGGAACTACTTTTTGTTCTATTTTTAAAACACCACTCCTTATAGATCATTATCCCAAAATTATCTTTCTGAAAGACCTGTTCACAGCATGACACTAAGATGTAAGAGGACTTGCTTAGGAAGAACAGTTCTAACTCACAAATTATTAATGGCAGTGCAAAATGTATGCACAATATTAAAAGATGCATATCCCTCTTCTCTGGGCATTTCATTCCATAGAGAACAAGAAATAGCGGTACCTTACAACACATTTTGGTCGTGTTGGAGCCACATACCTAAGCAGGTGCCTAACTCTAACCACATGAGTTTCTTTCTTCACCCTGCACCCTCTGCCTCCTCTTGGCTGGCTTGGGGAGACCAAACGAGGCAGATGAGCCTTTCTCTATTTGGTGCCTGTACTCCTCTTTTCTAAAACTCAGCCCAGGTACCTCAAAAAACTTTTCGAATCCAGGGCTTTCCCACCCTTTTGGATATGACCGATCTCTTCTTCTGAGATCAGAAAAGGCCAAGGGGGGTTGGACCAGCAAGGGGCTGGCAGGGCCACCCCTGCCCGGAAGTCACAGAGGCACCCCAAGGTGAAGTAGATGCAATTCGAACCTTGTGCCCAGTGCAGGAACATGTTCAAGTGCTTTGTTCCCAAGGCAAAAACAAGACTAAGGATTTCGGAAGGGGATCATGTACAAGAAGAGTGGCAGCAAGACTGCACAAGAAGATGTTAGGCAGTCTCCAGGGAGAAGCTTCCATATGCCCATCCACAGGGCTTTCCTGTGATGGACCCAGCAGAATTCCTGGCACACGGACAAGAGAGCAGAGTGGTTCTTTCTGCCATCAATGTAGTAAACTTCTAAAAGGTCACTTCAATCTATCCCATGCCTACTGTCCAGTCTCTTATATGCCCACATTCAAGAGAGATCAGTGGGAAGTCAAGCCCAGGTTCTCACATAGGCCCCTGAGCCCAGCGCACGGCTGTGCAGGGCAGCCTGGACCCCCTTGTGCCCCCTAACAGCCTCCCCTTTGGGGCACTACAGAAAAACAGAGTTTACCCCCCGACCTTATCACACATTAGAACCAGATCAAAACAAAGGAGCCTCTCCCTCCTGTGAAATGCAACAGGACTGAATTTCTTCTTTTTTCATTCCATCAGAGCTTCCTGTATCCAGCTGATAATAGTTTATCTGGTTGGTACCCAATAATTTAAAATAGGTTTCTTTACTCACAACGATGCCTGGGTAGTAGCCTCCCACGGTAACATTTTCTGTTCTTGTGGTAGCTGCCAGACCTATGGTCAGTATGAAAACAGACACGACCAGCAGAGCAACTGTGAACCAAAGCGAAGTCTTCTTCCTTTTTGCAAATTGTCCTGTAGGGACTGGGGAGAAAAAAAAAAAAAAGAAAGAGAGCTTTGCATTGTAATCATGGCAAAAATACAAAATAACAGAAGGTTTTCTTTTGTTAATCTTTTCTGCTGTTAACCCATTGTTATTCTCCCACTAAGGAAAACAGCTGGCAGACAACAGAGGGAATTAAAAACCACAGAGTTAGCTAGAGCTCAGCATAACTTAATACACACGCATTGGGTACATGCATGAGATGAGTTTTTATTAAGCTGAACTGAAAGTCAGTGACAATGATAATTATGCCTTGTCTTCAGTAATGTTTATAATTAAGTGTTGCTCACATCCGTTAAGTCAGATCCTGCATGCCTTAAACGCTTACCTACGTAAGTGCCAATTTGACTCTACCCGGACAGAACATAAAAATTTCTATTTTAAACTGGATTAGCAGAAGCTCTGCACGCTATCATGAAAACATATCTGCTCTTCATATTTACTGGAGTAAGCAAACCAATCTGTATCTCTGAAGCAAAGCTGTAATATAGTTGATCAGGTAAGGATATATGGGGCTAGCTTTTTAAACAGCAGCTGCTCAGTGAAATACATTTGGTCTCACTGGGGTTTGGATTCAGATACCCAAAAGTGAAAAAGGGCAGGCTCACCTACTGCTTTCAGCCTGCTTCGAGCCACTTAACCTCGTTCCTGTGGTGGCAATATCTGACCTGCGACCACAGGTGACTAACATCAGAGCCGCAGCCCCATAGCACTGCATACTGGAGGCCACAGCCCTCGCCAGGGATGGGGAGGTGAGAGGGGAAGGCAGCCTTCTGTAGGTCAGGCTTGATGGTGCTACTGGAAGCACGAGCAGGCGAAACGCAGGAAAGGCAAAAAGCAAGCAGAAGCCATTCGCCATGAGTCACTTGAGTTATGTGGCCGGTTTAAAGTCAGGTAACTTGGTTAAATGTTCACAGTTCAAAAGCCAGACTGGATTAGTGATGTTTGCAAACCAAGCCAAACACTTTCAATGAATAAATAAATGCATTTACAATAAAAATCTGTATGTTTGCTGATATTTCTCCAGTAGAACAACCAGCTAAAATGAGTCCAGTCTTTTAGTATGAAATGCAAGCAACTTTACTGAAGACAAATACCATCTATTGAGCTTAGGCAAGTCTCTTTCACCCACATGTATGAAGTCTTCCTGCTAAAGATCAAGAAATAACTCCTAAGACTCTCCAGACATCTCCCCTCCAGCCTGCGCCCCAGCTGTCTGCCTCTAGCAATTCCCTGTTAGTCCATGGAGGGTCACTGGGGATGTGGAAACAGAGAGGTTCTTCATTATCAATCAGTTCTTCATCACGTGTACGCGGTTAAAGGCAGTTCTTTCAACGAAGCCAGTTCACATGGCCAAGAGGGGAAAGCAGAGTTCAGACTTGTAACTCCACAAATAAGTTGTCCTTCCCATAAACTAAAATGATCCATTCAATATATCTTCCAGCTTTTAAATAATATCTGATGTCCTTGCTGCACTCTATCGTCTTTTAAAAGTCATGGAGACCAGGGAATACCCAGTAACTGAAAAAGGCAAATGCTCCACCTATCTTTAAAAAGGGCCAAAATGGTGATTCGTCCAATCAAACGAGCTTTGGTTCCTGGGAGGCTGGGACCAAAAATATGGAGCAAATCCTGTTGTAAGACACTTCGGGGCACATAAGGAAAAGGCAATTGGAAATAGCCAGCACAGATTTACCAGAGCCAAATCATGTCTGACCAACTCAGCCGCCTGCTATGATGGAATGACTGTACTTGCGAAGCAGTGGATGTCTTTTACCTTAAATCTAGCAAGGGTTTTAACATGGTATCCCACAACATTCTCATAACCCAGTTGAGATGGTTAAAAAATTAGCTGGATTGTTGGGTTCAGAGGGAACGGTTAATGGATGGTACTCTACCTAGAGGCCAGTAACAAGTGGAGTACCATGGGAGTCTGTCTTGGGAGCTGTCCCATTTAATGTATTCATCAACAACCTCAAGAAAGTGGTAGCATGCCTGCTCATCAAGCTCTTGTGAGACCCCACCTGGAGAACTGCATCCAGGTCTGGAACCCTCAGCACAAGAAGGACATGGACCTGTTGGAGCGGCTCCAGAGGAGGGCCACGAAGATGATCAAAAGGCTGGAGCATCTCTCCTATGAAGACAAGCTGATAGAGCTGGGGTTGTTCAGCCTGGAGAAGAGAAGGCTCCAGGGAAACCTAATAGTGGCCTTCCAGTACCTGAAGGGGACCTACAAGAAAGCCAGGGAGGGGCTGTTTGCAAGGGCATGTAGCGATAGGAGGAGGGGCAATGGTTTTAAAGTAGAGACGGGTAGGTTTAGATTAGACATTTGGAAGAGGTTTTTTACGATGAGAGTGGTGAGATACTGGAACAGGTTGCCCAGAGAGGTGATGGAGGCCCCATCCCCGGGGACATTCAAGGCCAGGCTTGATGAGGCTCTGAGCAACCTGATCTAGTGAAAGATGTCCCTGCTTACTGCAGGGGGGTTGGACTAGATGACCCTTCCAACCCAACACATTCTATGATTCTATGAGAGAAAACTGCGGGGGGGCAGCCAGTCAATACTCTGGAGGGGAGGGCTGCCATTCAAAGGGATCTAGGCAGGCTGGAAAAATGGGCCAGCAGAAACCTTACAGAACCCAACAGACAGATGCAAAGTCCTGAGCAAAGGAAGGAACAACGCCTTGCAGTGATACAGGTAAGGGACAGCCAGGCTGGGGAGCAGCTCTGCCAAAAGGCACCTGGGGGTGTTGGCGTTCAATGAGCTGAACATGGACCAGCAGTGGGCCCTGGCAAGAGCATCATGGGCTGTATTAACAGGACTGTGATTAGTAGATCAGAGGAGTAATTATACCCCTCTATTGAGCGCTTTTTAGACCACATATAATATTACACCCAGTTTTGGGCCCCCACTACAGGAAATAGATCAATTAACTGCAGTGAATTCAACAGAGGACCCCAAAGAAGGTCAGGGGGCTGCCACGCTCGCTGTATGAGAAGAGGCTGAGGGAACAGGGCTTGCTCAGCCTAAAGATGAGATGGCTTTTGGCAGGGCTAGTAGCAGTCTTCCAGTGCCTACGAGTTGGTTAAGAGGACAGACTCCAGCTTTTCATGGTGGTGCACAGCAGGAGGACAAAAGACAGTGGACATAAACTGAAACACAAGAAGTGTTTCAGACTGGGTATAAGGAGAAAAAAATTCAACATTAGGACAGTCAATCACTGGAACAGGTGGTCCAAAGAAGTTGTGCTGCCTCCATCCTTGGAGGTTTTCAAGATCCAACCAGAAGAAGCCCTACGCAACCTCGTCTGACCTCATAGTACACCCTACTTTGAGCAGAAGGTTGGACTAACAACTTCCTGAGGTACCTTCCCACCTGAATTATTCAATGTTTTTATGATAGTGAAGACAGGTAGACTAAAGGTGGCTTGGGTATGCGTGCTCATATCCACTTTTATGGAACTGCAGCTGCAATGTAGACATACTTTAAAGGGACACAGGAACACAAACCACCTGAAAGTCAACGGGACAGACGCTCCTCAACCAAGTGTTTCTGAAACCACTGGATGTCTGCTTTTATGAGAAGTGCCTGAGGAGACAGGCCTCTACATTTTTCTCAAAGTAACACCTGTACTGGCAAAGGTTAACCAGATCGCATGGAGATAACCTAAGGGTCCAATCTGCCCTCCGGAGTTTTGGTTATCAATAATGATTTGCAAAAAACAACACATGAGTTTGATTGCTCAGACTGAGTTTTCTGGAAAATGTCTTAGGAAAAGCATGCTCTTATTTGTAATTGGAGTAAATCGGATGTGGGTTTAATGAGATAAAACAGAAAAGGACGTCATTACTTATAGGATCATTTTTTGGACTGAACTACATCTGTTTGTAGAGGGTGGTGAGACACTGGCACAGGTTGCCCAGAGAGGTGGTGGAAGTCCCATCCCTGGAATTTTTTAAGGCCAGGCTGGACGGGGCTCTGAGCAACCTGATCTAGTGGGAGATGTTCCTGCCCATGGCAGGGGGGTTGGAACTAGATGATCTTTAAGGTCCCTTCCAACCCTAACAATTCTATGATTCTATGATCTTGACTTTGAAATTTACATGCCCTAGAAAGCATTTACATATGTGATACCCTTCAGTCCTCACATTCATTGATCTTTTACCAGCTCCACCTCAAATCAAAGGCAAATACCCAATCATATAACTTCTTTTTCAAACTCCAATTTGGAAGCTCTCATAACTACATGTAGTTAGCTACCCTTAGGAGAGATGACTTACAGGCAGGAGCACAGAAAGGCCCCTTCTGGAGCAAGCCCTTGATCTCAGACATTGCCACATGCTCAGATAAGATGAGTAGAAATCAGGTCTAAATTAGCTTCTGCTCTGTCTGTCTGGATTTCCTTAGTCACATCAATAAAAATCTTTGGCATCCTTATGAAAATCTGTATAATTACATGTATATAAGTCACCAGCATATTGTCAGGCCCAAGTAATATTTGTAAAGCAGCATATCTTCAGATGCAAAAGGTTCCTACTATTAGCTCCCTTCTGCTATTTCAGTCATGTTGGCTCCCAAGATTTTTCGAGTCTTTGTTTACTGGTGTTTGTAGCAGTTGCCACGCAGTTCTTTGGATCTGCTTTTACTGTATCTACCAGCCAAAACCCACTGCCAGCCTGTTCCCTTGGGAGCCCTGTCCAGAGCAGAGACAGAGGGGCTGGCCCAGCCTTCTTCCCTGACGCTCACTGTGGCAGGGCTTGGACCGAAGGCCAACCATATACAAGAAGAGCCGGTAAATTAAGAGCGGAGGAAATGTTGCTGTCAGTATTTCTGGGCTGAATTTTCTTCCAACACCGACGTTTCTGTAGTGCAGGAGACAGTTAATGTAGGGTATTGACTTTCCAATTTTGTAATACTGACATGACTCTCAGGATAATTTTGACATTTATCCCCTTTAACTTCTTTAACAATGATTCGGTATGAACATATAAACTCTTTGTCTGGACCTTCCTCCAATTTAGTTATAGCTTCAAATTCTTATCTCTAGCATACCAAAAATCAAGCGTGTAGCAAGAAATCTTCTCATCATATCCTTATTAGCGTTAGCTTGAAACCAGGGTCAAGAGAGAGCGTGAACATGTTATTACCTTCTATTGGCAATATTCTTCAGCAGTTTTGTCCAGTGACGCATTAACTGAGTTTTGATACTGCACCAATGGGCACTACAGTAAAAGTTGGGAGACAAATTAGAGAGGTAAAGCTGCTTCCACATCACTGGCTTGTGCCCTACCTGGCATAGACTGAAATTGTGCGCGAAAAGGAACAGTCCCAGAACCACTGCCTGCTTTGTTTGCTAAACGTCTGTCAGCAAAGTACCTGCTTGAGCTACTCAGCCCCACTATCTCAATGGAAGGAAAGAAAATGCCGACAGGACAAGGAGGAGAGACACCAGACTGCTGTCTCCTTGGGAGAGAGAAAGGCCCATGAGGAGAGAAATTGAGATCACCCTCCAGTGAGTAAAAAGTTCCTCCTAAAGACCAAGCTCTGCTGGACTCAGCAAAACCTTTTGTCCGTTCATCAGTTGCAGAAAACAAAATTATATTTTCAATGCTCCGTTCACAATGGCTGGGGGATAAATTTAGTTTGTAGGAAGACTATGGAAAATTAATGGTTTCGCGGGGAGGGTATAGATCAGATTGGTGGTAGAATGCAAAGTGATGGATCTAATGATGAATGGTAGCGTCTGGATTTGAATGAAGTGAAGGGTGAGTTTAAAAGAATAACAAATGACTTTATGATGAAACACATCCATGGTATGGAATGTGTTCAATGGTCAAAGGAAAGAAACAATAGAGTGAAATAGCATCTCTCAAATCTGTAAAATTTGCATATGTATCATCTGCAATTTAACTCAAAAAAAGTCTACATTTAGACTAAGGCAACTATACTTTGTTAACTTCACCACTCCTGTTAAAATCCAGCTCTAGATATCACAAAGTCTATTAAAAGGTGTGGAAAGATTTTTTGCAAGGAAGGAATCACTGCAGGATGTAGCAATTTGCTGGGACCACAATCACATTTGCTGAATACTAGCACCACAGAATTTCATACCTTCCTCTCTGATCTAGTTAAGGTGATCTAAATGGAAACACTTATTTCAAATAATGCCCCAGCCCAACATACATTAGTATCCTAGTATCAGAAAAGATGAGGGAGGAAAGTTTTGTAGCAGAAAAAACAGTGCATTTTTAATACTTAATGAATATTACTAAAAATTGTGACACGTTTCAGAGAGTGGTATTAACCATATATAGTAAGATAATTTAAACAGAAATTCACCATTGGCAAAAGAGTTTAGCATCAAAGGTATCTGCTGCTTTGCTGCTATCACGAAAATATTTAAGGGAAGGTCTTTGGAGCTAAATTAATGATTTTTAATTACAGCAGTGCTCACTTCAGTACCATCTCTCTCTTGGCTACAATTTTCACTGTGTATTTTCAAACATGGTTTATGCCAGTGAAATGGAATTAATCCTACATTGCCTCCCAAAATTAAATGTGATGGACTGAGATGCTTAAAAGAGATATTCACACCTGCTATCGGTGATTACTTTCCCTTTTCTGATTAAATGCTTGACTTGTCTGGAGTGCTGAACTAATTAAACCAGATGCAACAGCATTCGTTTCAAGCCACAAGACAGCAGCTTTTACCAGGCCCGTCTCTCTTATCTTTACTATGAATCTGATGAGGAAGAACCCATGAGTGTGTTACATATTCAAGGCCATAGGAAACATTACTGTGCTCTTTTACAATTCTATTAAAACAAAAAACAAACCCACCAACCAAACAAAAAACCAAACCCACAAACCCTCCTATACTGTGTAGCATAGCTAGAGTCAGTGATACCATGCGGTATCACTATGACTTCATTGCTTTGACAACAATTGTTTCACTAATAAATAATTTAACGAGCAGCTAATCACCAGCTTAAAGCTAGCATACAGATTCTTCTTTTTCCTCTGTTTACCTGAAAACATTTTAAAGTTACAGTACACCTTTCACTGCTACCTTTTCAACACCAATACCATTTTTCCTCCAAATTTAAGACAAAAATTATGATCGAATACATTTTTTAACTGGCTGTTACAATCCTTGGCTACATAGCAAAGTCTCTGTTTATCCTTCCAAACACTACACGCGCAGAGTAATTCCCAGCAATAAGTTCTGTATTTTCTCGACGCCAATGAATTTCACAGGAATAACGGAAATGCTTGTCCTTTCTTTCGCGTATACCTTTATTTTCCAGGGCGCCCGCTGTCAGCACCAGCAGCACACGACTTCAGCAACGAATTCGTAGAAAGCGGAGGATGGAAACCCGGCTGCCACTCGCCTCGGATGCCACCCGACCCCTCACCGCCGGCCGCCGCGAAACCCCACGGCGGCCACCAGCCTGCCCCACGCCAACCCCGCACCCTGCAACACCCCCCCACCCCACCCCACCCCCGCCTTCCCCAGCAACTGCCCCTTTTCATCCAGCAGAGCAGGATTTACATTAATTTCTCATTAGCGTCCCGTATCGAGCTACTCGTTCTAATGTCACACCGTCGGCGCGGTGATACATTAGGCGCGGCGGAAAGCTCAAAAGAAAAACAAAAAAACAAAAAAACAAAAAAAGGTATTTATTTTTAAACGCCTCCGTGATGGAGAGTAAGACAGACGGCAATGACCCGCACAGGCTGGGGTCCCCCGCTGTCCCCGCTCTGCGGGACGCGGCCCGGGCAGAGCCCCCGCTTATGCCCCGTTAAGCGAGGCGGGGGCAGCTGCGCCTCCCCCGGGGGAAGCCCCCTCCCCGCCTCGCCCGGACCCCGCCGCCGCCTCCCGGGGGCAGGAAAGTTGCGACGGGGCCGGTGCCGGATCTCACCTGTGGGGTCCAGCACGGCCAGCGGACCCGACACCGCGGGGGCGGACGGCGGCGGGGGCGCCATCATCATCTTCCCGCGGGCGCCTCCGCTCCGCGCCTCGCCGCGCTGCGGCCGCGGCTGGCCGTGGGGTGCGGGCGGCCCGGCGGGCCCGCCCCGCGGGGGAGCGCGGTGGGAGGCGGGGGCGGGGCGGGGCGAGCGGCGCTTGCCCCCCGGCGAGCCGTGGTGGCGACGGGTGGTGGCCTCCCCCCAGCCCCGCGGCTTAGGGCGGGGGGTCCCCGCAACCCTGCCGCCCTCGCCCGCCCGCAGCCCCACGGTTCACTGGCCGTTCGGTGGCCCGGGGCGAGCTCCCTTGTGGACGGGTGCACTAGGTCCCTCAGGCACCTCACAGCTCGCCTTCCCCGGGCTCGGTCTCTGTCCGGGTCCAGCCACCCTGCCCCAAAACTAAGTCTCACAAAGTCTCCGGGTGCAGGTCCGTCTCCTCGCTGCCTTCTGGTTTCTCCTTTACAAGGCACAGGTCTCCTTGTTTTTCAGTTGGGCACCCTTTTCCTCCCACTGTATCACAGAACCCTGCAGGGATGCAGGTGGCACAGGAACATGTCCAGCCAGGTTTTGAATATCTCCAGAGAACGAGACTCCACTACGTCTCTGGGCAGCCTGTTGCAGTCCCCTGTCACCCTTAAAGTAAAGTTTTTCCTCATGTTGAGACGGAATTTCCTGTGTCCAGCTTGTGCCCGTTGCCCCTTGTCCTGCCACTGGGCACCATTGAAAAGAGTCTGACCCCGTCCTCTTGACACCCATCCTTCAGATATTTACAAGCATTGGTGAGGTGCCCTCTCAGTCTTCTCTTCTCCAGGATGAACAGACCCAGGTCCCTCAGCCTTTCCTCGTAAGAGAGGTGCTCCATTCCCTTGGTCATCTTTGTAGCCCTGCACTGGACTCTCTCCAGCAGTTCCCTGTCCTTCTTGAACTGGGGGGCCCAGAACTGGACACAGTACTCCAGATGTGGCCTCACCAGGGCAGAGTAGAGGGTGGGGATGACCTTCCTCGACCTGCTGGCCATGTTCTTTTTAATGCACCCCAGGAGACCATTGGCCTTCTTGGCCACAAGGGCACCATGAGCAGCTCATCTCCAGGCTGACCTTTGAGCATGTGGGGAGGAGGGAGGGGCGAGGACAAGGTCTTCATTTGTGTGGCAGTCAATGACTTAATTCATTACATGTTCTATCTGTGTCTCAGGCTTGGCTTTGCTTCTGGATTTGTTCTTGGCCTATGGCAGGGGCCCAGTTTGTCACCTCATGAAGATCAGAATTATTAAGCTTTCCTTTCAGCTTTCCTCTTCCCTTTTTTTAAAAAAAAATCAATATCAATCAGAAATAAAATACCACAGCGACCAAAAATATTAAGAAAATTAGTAACAGGCATCTCGGACGTTAATGTAGGCATAGGCTAAGACAGGCAACATCAATACTCAAGAGATACTGTAGTGCAATTCTTTTTTACATGGTGGATATTAATTTCTGAAGCTCACTGGCCATCTCATTCCATCTCAGTTTTCATTCCTACAGCAGATCCTGCCACTTGTCCTGCTGCTACCCAGGAACTGCCAGCTGCTGCTCCTAGTGCTACCAACTGCAGGGATGTGTGACTTCTGCCTGAAAGACTCCGGGAATAACTGAGAAGAAACAGCCAACAGTTGCTGTGCTGTTTTGGTGCCTGCTGTTCCTTTTGCAGGACATCCCCATAGCAGAGAACATAAGAACATTTTTTTGTGGACAATATTTTTGATAGTCTGCCAAGAGCTTCACTTACACTAAGGTGGTTCTCCCACTTGCAACAAAAGCGACTCTGTTTAACATTCTTGTTTTTCTTTTGCTCAAGCCTCTAGATGTATTTGTGTATATACAGGTTGGGGGCTGACCTGCAGGAGAGCAGCTCAGCTGAAAGAGACCTGGGAGTCCTGGTGGACAACAGCATGACCATGAGCCAGCAATGTGCCCTTGTGGCCAAAAGGGCCAATGGCATCCTGGGGTGCATCAAGAAGAGTGTGGCCAGCAGGTCGAGGGAGGTCATCCTCCCCCTCTACTCTGCCTTGGTGAGGCCGCACCTGGAGTGCTGTGTCCAGTTCTGGGCTCCCTGGTTCAAGAAGGACAGGGAAGTGCTGGAGAGGGTGCAGCAGAGAGCTACCAAGATGATTAGGGGACTCAAACACCTCTCTTATGAAGAAAGGTTGAAGGATTTGGGTTTCTTCAGTCTGGAAAAAAGATGACTGAGGGGGGATCTTATCAATGCTTATAAATACTGAAAGGGTGGGTGTCAGGAGGATGGGGCCAGGCTCTTTTCAGTGGTGCCCGGCAACAGGACAAGAGGTAACAGGCACAAACTTGAACATAGGAAGTTCCATCTCAACATGAGGAGGAACTTCTTTACTTTGAGGGTGACAGAGCACTGGCACAGGCTGCCCAGAGAGGTGGTGGAGTCTGTGTCTCTGGAGACATTCAAAACCCGCCTGGACGCGTTCCTGTGCAACCTGCTGTAGGTGACCCTGCTCTGGCAGGGGGGTTGGACTAGATGATCTGCAGAGGTCCCTTCCAACCCTATGATTCTACGATTCTATGATATGTATTTAACTTCTTCAGTCTTTGTCTGATTTCCCCAGAAAAAGGTTAGATGGTAAGAGACACCTCTCAGGTACCACCCCTAATCTATGAAGCCAAGTAAGCCAGGAGGCTAAGGGCAACCATGAAGACACTTTTTCTCTTTATGACCTCTAACCTAGAGGGGTTGAAGAAAAGAGAAAAATTAGGACAGAGGCAGAATTTGTACTACCTATTAATAATAATTATTATTAGAAATTAATGAAGTAATAGATTGAGAAGACAGAAAAGGTGATGGTACAAATAAAACATTTCTTTGAAAGTGACCATGGATAAGAATGATAAAAAAGCCCCAAATCTGGCATAAGACCCTCAGTTTCATGGATGACTATGGATAGAGATTTCCATCAACACTGAGTAACAGGGAGGTTGGGGAAGGCTTTAATTCCCCAGGCAGTTTGGAAAACAAATACTGTATGTACTCTTGGGTGTGACAGGCAATAAACTTTTTCTACCGGCAGCGACCGTACCAGCAGCCACCAAACAGGCACGACAGCCCAAAGAACTCTTTTCAGGAAACAGAAAGGATTTGATTACAGAAAATAACCTTTGATGAATGACTCGTGTTTTTCACTGCAAATTTCAGGAGAGTAAAAATATATCTGGTCCTACAGTCCTGGATATCAGAGCGCAAACATTTAGAAACCATGGGAAAATGACTTGTGAGACTGCCTGGACCTAAAAAATCATGCATTTGAATGTGGAAGAGTCATGGACTTACTTTAAAATCAAAATGAAAAATCCTGTGTAGCACTTTCATCTCCTAAAAGAGATTGGAATAGGTCAATGGTAGACCTAGTGGATAAGTAACTACCTGTAAGAGGGTATTAAAGTAATGAGCAAACCTACGGGAAAGTAAATAGGAGAGCTACAGTTTGCAGGGTTAGAAACTGCAGAACCAGAGAGAAAGAATGGATAAAAATCTACCTGAGACAGATGTTGCAAAGAAAAGGGTAACAGATAGCAAAGAATTCTTCAACTATATACATAAAAACGATTCAAAGGACGAAGTTGTATCGTTGCTAAATGCCAGGGATGGGATGAAGATTGAGGCTTCTCCAAATCTTGAACTAATACGTTGCCTCAGTTTTCGACCAAAAAATTATTTATATGAGGGTATTGGCAGAGAACCTAAAGCAAGTGAGGATAACATAAGTGATGACATTATCAGGTGTGAAGTAGAAGCATAACTTAGGATGTTTCTTGTGACAGGCCCAGGGAAACTGCACCCCAAATGCTGAAAGAATTGGTAGCCATCTTTCCAAGTCCCGAGCAATGTTTTCAACGAATCAGACAAGTTGGAAGTGAAGTGCTATTACTGGAGAATAGGAATTCTCTTTTATAAAAAGGCAGGGGGATTGAGGGGAACAGCAACTCCATGCCCTGTTAATTTGACTGGGGACTTACTTAGACGTAAGTGAAAAATGTGTTCAACTACAGTATGGTTCATCAAAGCTAGATCATGTCAGACTAACAAGATATTTGATAAGGTAAGTGATTCCTGAGGCAAAGCAATGCAGTGAAGCAAATCTGTCTGGATTATGCTACACAATTCACAGAGTCCTTCAGAGAAAATGACTTTACTGTGGAGCAGACAGCTACAAGTATGGGTTACCATCGGGTACGCAGGTTGCTAAAAGGAAGCCAAGATACTGAAAGAGGTAGGCTGTCTGAGGTGCACCTCAGGGACCAGTCTGGAGGCAAGATCGCTGGTGTTGGTGGGTTTACGGAGTGTATGTATGGTTATGAAGTGTGTGACCATCACAAAGCTGGCAGACGTTGCTCTTACTGAGGACTACAGGAGCAGGAACATACTAGCATATTAGAAATGGGTTGAGGTTTTGCACTTAAAAACTAACAATGGGAGCTTTTATTGTAACTTCGGAGCCTCCCCAGTTCAATGAAATTGAGGAGGGATCTGTGTACCACCGACAGTGCTTGCACGATGCCAATGCAAAGACTGCTAAACAAATGTGTTCTAGGATGCGTTATTTAATACTTGTTAATTAGTTCAATGCATTTTAAGTGCGGTAGGAGTTCATTTTATATTTATGTTGCTGGTTGTCTCTAAAGCCAAAAAGATTTTTTTCACCATTTTGATGTGTAACTTGGACCTGAATTTTCTTAAAATTTTTAAGGTCTTTGTTTCTCAGATGCCTGGCTCTTGTACCTTGCTCATATGTCAAAATTAAATCATTTGCTAGATTTGTGCCCAGAAGGAGTCCCCACACTCCAAGGTTAGGCTGGCAAGGCTGTTAAGAGTTCTTCTAATGTGTGTGTTGCACAGGACATGGCCTATTTATCAGGATAATCTTTGCATTCTCGCCTAAAAAGTACCCTGGGCCTGAAGGCCTCCATGATGCCCTTGATCTCTCCTACTCCTTTCCTGTGGCACATTGCAGTTATGAAGGTTTTTTTTGTCCTACAGGACGTCATTATGCTGGTGAATGCTTTGGATCTGAGGTCGGTCACACATGAAGTTTGTATCCTGTACGTCCCTGAAGCCTTTTCTTCTTTATTTTAAACAAGACCAATCTGTTTGGCCTTTCCTCACAGGTCATGTTTTCTGGGTTAGTGGATGTTCCCATTGCTTCTCTCTGGTCTCTGTATCATCACACTCGGTGTGGGCTGCATCTTTCTTAAAGGGTGATGAGCAACAGCTGGGCAACATTCAAAATAATTTTGAATTCTAAATCTGTCTACCAGCATACTTCCTCCAAAATACTCAACAGTTTCTCCCAACATTATGTCCTCTGTAGATTTATTAGGCCTTCTATCCCAAGGCCACCAGTGACAATACTGAATAGTACCAGACAATGGAAGCATCTCAGCACTTTCCATCTTTCAGGACCATTTACTCTCCAGCTACTTTTTTCATCCCTTCTGTAGTATTGTCCTTTACATTGTTTCTCTGTAGGAAGATCTGGTCTGGTACTAAGTCCTGTTGCATTGGCTTCATTCTCTTGCAAGAGTTATTTTCTCAGTAAACCCTTTTGGAAATTCATTGTGGGCTTTTGGTGGTGGTGGTGTTGTCTTTGGGGGAAGGTTGTGTGTTTTTAGTAAAATTCAAAGCAAAAAACCATTCCTTTTGTCCCTCCTCCATAACTCCTGCTCTCAGCAGGGGTTTGTTTCCCAGGACCAGGCTGAGAGATCCAGTCACAGAGACTGACAGTGTGAAGCAGCTTAAATGACCCTGATGCTTTTAACTTTTCGCCATGGTACTTGGACTGGTTTTGTATTCCTCAAAAAGTTTGGGGCCTGGCTCCTCCTCCTGCTATTTGAATCCCCAACAGAAAGGTAAGCCAGTCATCGCTGAGGCTGAATTCTGGATTCTTAATAGGCCAGCTTGTCCAGGCACACAGGGTCACGACAATGAGGTAAGTAGATTTCCTTTGTTCATAATTTATACATAGTATTTATTGGCATGGTTACTGGTACAATCCCTCTAGGAATACATTGCCTTCGTTCAGCTGGGCAGTATAAGGAAATCATGCAGGAAGTGAAAGGAACAAGAGAAGAAGCCATGAGGTTGAGGTTAATGACCACTGACTATTTGACTAAAATAGTTGATGGCTATTAAAAGACAGTTGCTGGACAATTCTCCTCAAAAATTCTGCTTCCTGGTGCCAGCCAGTTTCCAAGGTGTGGTGCGGTTTTATTAGCAGAAGATTTAAAAGACTGTCTGCCAGCTTAAAAAGGGACTTGAGAAGGCATAGCTATTCATAACATTGTTCAGAGGCATCTGAGATAAATGAATGACACATGGATACATGTTTGCCAAAAGTAGGTTTAAAGTCTTTAATTGCCTTCAGTAGACCTTTTACCCATTCATTTCTGCAGTCAGGTTTTGAACTCTGTAAACTTTTAGCATTCACAACATGTTGTCACAAGGAGCTCCATGGATATCTGTGTGCTGTGGGAAGAAGTGGGGTATCCCAGTGGGAGCAAGAAGCAAACTGAAAAGAGCAAGATAAAAGTCAAGTTAAATGTCAGGTATATTTGGAGTCATAGGAGAATGTAGTGAGGAAAGGTATATTGCCCTTACAAAAAAAACCCCAACTGCTACATGATACCAAAAGTCATTTTGTTACTTATCTCTTAATGCAGCTAGATAATGAAAAGTCATATGGATGATGCACTGGAGACCATTCTTGTGGTGTAGGTCATAACCATATCAAGGCAACAGTATTATGAGAAATGGTCTGGCCTTTGCTGAAGAATGACGACTGTCTTTTAGCTGGGCTGATGACAACGCTGCTTCCTTCAGGAAAATCTTATCGATCATTGAAATAAAGGAATTCATCTCATAAGAGAGGAAGATAAAACAAAATGCAAGGGGTAACCAAAAGGCAGAGAGGAAGTTCTTTTGCAGTAGTTTGGAGACACGCATAACAAAATGCAAAGATGCCAAATATAACGCATTCAGAGTCCTAATAGTTATACATCCCCATTAACACAGACTGTGAAGACATGAAATACCAGAAGACATACAACTTGTGATATGAATGTGCTACTATGAAAATGAAACATGCAAGGATTTTCGTAAATCTGTAACAAATAAATGAAGTCACTGTACCCTAATCTTACTTCATGGAAAAATCAACATGGGTTTAGTAAAACACACAAATATCTTCTCTTTCAGGTGCCTTCCAAAGGATTGACTCAATACAGAAATAAAATCTCTGAAAATTGAACTCTTCCTTTGATTGATAGGTTAAAGTGAGTTTCTTTGGGTAGTTGTAGGTCAATGACTGAGAGGTGCAAAAATAACATACCAGACCTTTGTCAGGAAATTCCTATTGGAAGAAATAATCCAGTGTTACAGTGAAGACTGCACAAAAGAAAGCCTTTTTATTGGGAAAAAAAAATTCCGAAAACTAAAGTAAAAAAGGGTTTTCAGCAAAGTACCTGGTTTTGAACTATTCTTAACTTGATAGAGCTTAAGTTTGTATAAGCTGGATGTGTACCTCTGCAAGATGACTAATAAAGGTATGTTTGAAATGTACCAACATTAACACATTGGAAGTGCGACTAAACAAAAAAAAACCCTTAGTTTGTGTTGAGAAATGATACATTAATTTGTACATAGGTAAAAATGTGTATACGGAGGTATTTATACCAGTCCAAACAGGAATAGATCATCAATTTTTGGAATGCATGAGGAAAATCCTCTGGAAAATGCGGCTTAAATTTCAAAAACATGCCATGACCAAAAGAATAAATCAATCTGAAATACAGATGTGGTAATGATATTTTTATAACAACCATAATTTCAATTACACTTCTAAGTAGTAAATGTAAAGTTTGATTGATTATTTTGCCCATCACAAGGCATCTTCAAAAAATCCTTTAATAACACAGTGAATTATACTGCCCGCTCAAATTATAAATTTTTTTTAAAGCCCAGAGGTAAGTGAGGCATCCTGTTCTTTTCCTCATATCAGCTGGTGCCTAATTTAGTCAGGTGCCCTTCATGTCTCTTGTAGTAGACACTGCTAAAGTCAAGGACAATGTATAATACAACCTCAGTGTGGGAAAAGAGTTCCTTGCACCTCTCTCTTCCCGTGCAAGGTTGTTTATCAGTATATTCTCAACAGCTTTGCTCAGTTCAGTTTTAAAGTCTCAGTTACGAGGTTCTCCTCCTTTCCCTTGACAGGCTGTTTTACAGTTTAATGGAAACTGAGGAAAGTCAAGAGCCGAGTTCCACACTGAGAACCCCCTCAAGAGTTGTAATCTACTGCAACATTTGTCAAAAGTGATCTTCTAATTGTTTTATTGATGTACTTCTTAAACTTAAATAACTCACAGTACTCTTCAGAAACTCTGGACAATGAAATATGAAACTGGAGTAACATTCTGACATGCTCTGCAGTTTCCACTGTATCAAAAACGTCTTGGTAAGGAGACCAGTGAAGTTTGGTAGTGTGGCTCAACTGGGAAGAAGAGAGCAGAGGGAGAGGGTGAGCAGAGATGAGTGGGTCAGCCTTTGAAGCTCATTCTAGGAGGAAATGCACCAGCTGTGGAAAAGTATCCCAATAATGTAGAGTGGGTCCCGTTCTCCCTCCTAGAGGGTCCTTAGAAACCACCTGCGTAATTAGTTAGATTGGGATAGGATGATGGGCACTTATAGTAGTCCAGTGTCTCTCCAGTGCACACATCCATTGAAAACATCACAACTGCAGCATTTATCTCACACAGGAGAGAAGCAGCTTGCTAATTCTTAAAAGCTTGTGTTTAAGATTAAATAAAGATGTGCAGGTGTAACAGAAAGAAGGCCATACAACCTGACTTAGAGGCTGGAACCCCCTGCAGGACGTTGTGTGATCTAGCTGGAGAGATGAGATGAGAGATGAAGATCTGGCTACTTGGCAGACTACAGCAGTGAACGGGGTGAATGACATTTAGCTGGAGACAGTGCAGGATACGCAAACAGCAGGCAGGCTCTGGGTGTCAGAGTCAAGGTGGCTCTTCATCAGTGTCACTAGCCAGCACAATGGCTTGGAGGGGCCACCGCTTTAGCTCAGCTGTGCCTTTCGGCCCTAGAAGGGGCTGCCTTCATACCATCCCACTTGTGGCTGTACCCATGCTGGCTCAAAAACAGCAGAGGAACTTGGCTTTTCATTTTAAAAGGAAGGATGATGCTCTGTTCCCTGTTGATACCTCTGTGGGGAAGAAATTCTTCAATTAAAAGTTAAAATGTCAGCACTTTATCTTCCAAATTCCAAGCTTGGTTCATTATTGCAGCACAAAGGAAGGGCTGCAGCCTGGTTTATTTCTTCTGCTTGATTTGAAAGTACCAGAATTAATGGTGCATGTGGTGACATGGGCTGCTCGTGGAGATAAAGCGGAGATGTAGGGTTGAAATAAAAAAAGGTGACAGGTTTTAAAATGCATTCTCTACCCTCAGGGCCAAGACACTTTCAGCAGCAGTTTAGAGTCTTCCAGTCACTTTGTTTTGTAAAACACTAAGTTGTCAACAAGGGAAAGAGAGTTAAAAGTAGCCAGTGGACCATGACTCGCTGCCCGGAAGGTTCAGCCATCCAGGAGATTGACTATGGCTTGCTGCCATAGAGGTTTAGACATCCAAGTAGAGGACAAACGATGCAGAGCCACTGCAGCCCAAAGCATTTCGCAATGGAAAAAATACATAGAAGAAAACATTTGGAAATTTTTAGGTGTGTTTTACTTTTCTCCCCCTCTTTTTTTCAGCTTTGTGGCCCTCATATTCAGAGTGGTCAAGGGGAACACATTGCACATCTTCCTCTTTTTCCCTCTGACCTCATTGTTCAAACAAAGTGTTCTGTGAAGTCATCATATTCTGATGCTAATAACAGCAATAAACTTGGTGTAGGAAGCACACTTCACTTCTAGGTTCCTTCTGTCCCTAGTTTTTGTCTCCTTCCGTTGTCAGTCATAGATGTTTCTCCTGACCTCGAAGCTGTCACTCAAGCAGCAGAGTCCCCGCACCTTATGTGGTTTGACCATGAGGACATTTTCAACAGCGCAGGGCACCCACAAGGACCCAGGAGAAACCTCTCTCGGCTGAATAGATTGAAGCCATGAATAAATGTTGAGACTAGATTAAAACAACGATGAGTCTGACTGGTATTTGCGAGGCCCACATCCCCGTTAATAAACCTCCTTCTTTCCTGCCTGTGGACCTCTCCTCTTAACACGCTGGATGCAAGCGGCTGTGCAGAGGAGAAAAGGGTGCTCCTGAAGGAGCAGGACCAAATCAAAGCCCTTCTGTCTTGCTTGCTCTCCTTCATGCAGAACTGCCTGCTACTCTGGAAGAAAGCCCTGCCAGCGTTGGCAGTGGTACAGGGGAGTTGAAGGGTGACAGCCCGGGGAGGCAGTTCAAGAGGTGACAAAATGCAATTGCCCAGGAGGAGCTGCAGACTCTCTGAGTGCAGCCACTGAAGACAGCCACCTTTTAATTAGCTGCTGTATTCCTCCTCCGCACGCAAGCCACAGCACTGGATAGCAAACCAAAAGACATTCTTTGCATATGCACAGATGAAAGCAGATAGATAAGAAAACTAGAATGAGAGCAGGAAACCAGTCTCCTTATCATGCACTTTTTCAGTGCCAGTAACCAAAACGGTCACTGAAATAAGAGCGAGGAAAAAAGAATGAGAGATGAAATCAATCAGCTTGTGCGGGCTGGATGCACTGAAACACCTGTGGAGGTAAATGTGCAAATGGTATCCAGCATCATTCTTGATTTCCTAGACTTTTAAAGGAAAAACTAGGTTATATTTGGAGATGAGCTGACTGTTCATAGTAAAGAGAAACCTTGATAAATGAGGCCAGCCTTTTGCCTCACAGACTATGAATGATGGTTTACATCTGCTATTACATTAACTTTGTCCACTCACATGACTGTTCATTTGAACAAATGTAATCTTAAGGTGCTCGGTAGCCACTATGGGTTTGCCGCCCAGCCCCTTACAGTTCCTTCCCAGATTCTGAGCAAGACATCATTTTTCAGGTTGCTCCCCTTTGCCACAGCATCTGCTTCATTCCAACATAAAAGCAACAGCAACAGGTGATTCACAGATTTCTGGCCCTTTTTCCTGAGGATCTACAAGGGTGTGATCAGTTATCGGCAAATTGAGTTCTGGTTTATGTTGATAAGATAAATGATGCTGTAAGAAACCTATTTTTCCTTAAATCACCTTCAAACAGCTATGATTTTTTTTCATGAATCTCTTGTGCAAATAATGCAAGGAGCTTTTAGAAAAAGATGCCGGCCACTTCCAACAAGAATACAATATTGAATATTTATTTATGGTAATATTCACATCTCTTTCCCTTTCCAATAACAAACTTGATATTATCCAATTATTATAAATAAGTCACAAATGCCATTAAAGAGCATGTCAACAGCATGTCATTATTATTATGTTGTGCTGTATCTTCCCATCTTCTGTGAAACTTTGAGTTGATAAAACAGAGACTATCTCTTAGCACAGTTCTGTAAAATCATGGTTTCCTATATATTTTTTGAAGTCACATCTGAAAGTGTTATTTTTTAAATTATTGTTGTTACCAGTGAAGCTGTTGAAATAGATACTGAAAACCTTGATCCAGCAACCCAGTAGGCATCTGCTTAACTTTCCACCTTACAATTCATCCCTTTGGCTTCCAGGGACACCCCCCAGCACCTCTACTGTGGTCCTACCATGAAGAAGGCAGATCCTGCAGACCCACAGGCAAATTCTTCTGACTTCAGCCTGGCCCATGGGCTCCAGAGGGTCTCTAAAACATATAAATGCCTTTGCACACAATTTAGTGCAGGCTTGGGTCCTCTAAGCTTATACACTTATATTTTTCCAATAGAGAAAGAACCGATAGAAGTGCAGTAATAAAGATTTATTAGCATGACTGAGCAAATGCCTGAGCAACTGGTATATGGTAAAGGCCTGAAGGTTTCAGAAAGGCCATCCCTAATACATACCACCTCCAAGCAGTACTGAAAGGGTAGAGCATACATACCAGAAAGTGGTAGAAAAACTGCTATGGGTACTTCTTTGGAAAGATACTTAAGAAACTATGCTGCTGACTATTTTCACATGACTCTCTAGCCATCTGCCTTAGTACAGAGGTACCAGACTCAAAAGAGAGTGAGACACTAACTGGTAGGTTTCTGAATTCTCTGACGGTTATTTTAAACTGCTTTTCCATGTGCAATAATACCTCAGTTTTAGGAGCTGGGCCATCTGTCAGGAGATCAGCTATAAAGGTGGGAATCTCCATTTCCATTTGCGCAAAGTCTTCGATCCCGGCTTTGTTGCATGTTGAGATTTCAAGTCTTAAGCCTGACCATTTCAGGACGTTGCCTCACTGCCTGGGTCACTGGGAGGGGTGGGGAAGGGCATGAGGGCAGGCAGAAAAGCACTATGGAGATGGAGTCTGTGGAAGATCCATCTTTGGAAAGGGAACAGTTACTGAGAGCTCATGCTAGTGGGAGAGCATCGCTTGTTCATCCTCCATGGAAGCAGGAGTTTGAAATTATCAGGGATTGATAGTGTGCAAACTGGTCCCAAAGGATACAGATTAGTGGGACAGGCTGGAGGTGAGGCTTTAAAAAATGCCTGGTGAATGAAATGTAATTGCATATAGCTAAAGCTGTCACATTGCCATAACTCCCTTATATAGGCATATCTATTTCTATTTAAATATGTATACAGACATGCTTATGTGTCCCATTAAAACATGTTGTTGGATTCATAAATACATGAGCCGTACCATAAGTCCTTAGTGGGACTTAGAGCCAGTAGGATATTTTTTTGCAGCTAATCGTAACTCTTTTAATTTACTTTGACTCTTTCTTCATGCATTGATCCTAAGCTTTACACATGTATTTGTTACCATAATTAAACCTAAGGACACAATTTAATGTGAGAAATAAGCCATTCACTTGATCATTTGTTGTTTCTTTGCTGTGCAGGTGGTGAGACACTGGAACAGGTTGCCCAGAGAAGCTGTGGATGCCCCATCCCTGGAAGTGTTCAAGGCCAGGCTGGATGGGGCTTTGAGCAGCCTGGTCTAGTGGGAGGTGTCCCTGCCCAGGGCAGGGGGTTGGAACTAGATGGTCTTTACAGTCCCTTCTAACCCAAACGATTCTATGATTCTATGATTCTTTTTTTGTTGTGCTTGTTCAGTCATGTATCACCAAGGCTTTCCTATGGTCGCGGCATAGCATTGATCCATAAGGAAGGAATGAAGGATTTCCCCTCAGAATACTCCCTCAGCGTTGTTGTACACCCTCAGCCTTGTGTTATGCCCACCAAGGTGCAAGGAGACATGAGACTTCCTCACCATGCTGGAGGGAGACCTGATGGCTCCCAAACCCAAGACTTCAGCCCTCATTGCACAAGCATTCCTGCTCCTGTCCCAGTGCCTCTGCACCTTGCCTAGGAAAATAAATCTTTTAAGATGAACTTGAATGACAATTTGACGTACCCCCTGCACTATTGTTTGCTCACCAGTGTTTGTGTTTATACAGAGAATAGCCATTTCCTCAGCATTGATGCAAACAAAAATTCCCACCCACACAATGGTTATGAACAACATGTAACAGAAGTTACACATTTAGCAGTTATAAGAAGAAATGTTTGTGAACCTAGTTTAGTACTGGGCTCATTCTAGTAAAAAAACCCCAAAAACAGCAGACCTCAAAACCGGGACTTTGCATCAATATTCACAAAAGAGAGCTCTGGCTTTGGGGAGGGGCGCGGTTTTGTGGTTCCCCGTATCTGCTGGGCTGCACGAGGCAGGAAGGAGATGGAAGACCTAGCTAAAAATAGCTGTTTTCTGCATTTGAATAGCCAGCTCTCCACACGCTGTGTATGTCTTTCATTTTAAATAATACATACCCCAAGGTCCAAATGAGACAGTAGATGCGATCACAGCTACTAATATATACCACCTTATTTTAAGGGTTACAGGTACTTACTACTTTTTCCCTTAATAAAATGTTCCAAAGAGCCTTCATTTGGCTGTTAAATTTTGATTTATGTTCTTTGAAGTAAAGGTATTCTTGTCTCAACATGACTCCTTTCGTGGTAACTAAGTTTACTAATCCACTTGACTGTTGTCCCTGGAAGGCTTTCTGAGCAGAGATTACAGATGTCCATTTCCAATGTCACTTTTTAGTCACTAGGGAGCATTTACGTCCTAAACCACGTCTGCTTTTATGGACCTTGACTTTGCATTTCCTTTGCGTCTCAGTTCCTACCAAGCATGATGCCAGCCTGGCATGCGCGAGGGAAGTGGCATCAGAGCCAAGGGCTCTCTGCCCTGACAGTACACTTACGATAATTTAAGATTTTGAGTCTGGCCCCTCCTACATCTGTACTGCAGCTTTTATACATGATGTCAGAATTTGGCACAGTTCAAGTTAGCAAAGTCAAATGAGCTAAGCCTGAAGTCACAATCTTTGGAAACCAGAATTTCACACATTTCAGAAAAAAACAAGGGAAGTATTGATGGTATTCAGGGTTTGAACTGAACACGCTCAGAGAAAACTAAGCTAGAACCAACAGAAGCCACTCATAAACTGCAGCATGAATATGAGAGTTATTTAATATCAACATATAAAACAGGGTGTGTTTAAACACATGGTTTTGGAAAAGCTCATTTTCCCAGGCACAATTTCACACCTCTACATTAACTCCCTCCGCAAGCTGCTGACAATTATTCCCTCAAATCTTATCTTTCTAGCAGCAGACAGCTGAGTGTCCCAGGGCTACAGTTTGTACTCAACATTGACGGTGGGCACATTGGTAATCCAGGTCCTCTGTAGCCCTTGACTATGGTGGGATACAGAAATACAAGAGCTTCCTGCTCCTGAATGCCTTTGGAACATGCACCAGCACAAACACCCCCAGGCAGAAACTCAGACCCATTTTGATTCATTAGTAGTACAAGAGAGGAGAAAAACCACTGGGGTTGCTACATGTTACATCTGAGACGATGACTGCAAAATCCAACCCACAAGGCCAAATTCTTTCTGTTCCTTTGGCCATTTTAGGTTGGGCTTTGAGTGTTTACACTCAGTTATGAAATGCCATGGTCTTTTAGGGTGAGAAGAAACCGCCTGAGAGTTGGAACTGAAACTACATTGAGGCCAGCTGATGGACAAAGCTATGACCCAAAAAGCCCCCAGGCAGGTGCCAGATAATACTGGAGGCACCTCCCTGCTCGACTCCAGCAGCAGCGTGCCACCTCTGCACACCTCTGGGACCCTTCCCAGCCTGAGCAGCTCAGCACCTGTCCTCAGCCTAAGTGCCTTTTAAAAATATGGTGGTGATTTTACTTAATAGTTTCACAGCAACGGTGCTCACTCGGGGAGTGGGAAGACTCTGTCTGAGGACAGTCTGTGTTCACTAGGCCAACAGTACTTTGGGAGGAGCACATTTACTACTGCTTACATTTGCTAATGAAGGTGGACCATCATTACCGCCTCAGCCAGCAAGGAGGCACTGGTCTTTCTTACCCTGCAAGTATTTAATGGAAAATGCACAAATATCTCTTGGCAAATGGGCCACAACTGTCCTACGGCACCACTGAACTACAATGTCCTCCTGCAACATACTCCATCTCTTCCACATGTGCCTCCATGTGTTTGGTCAGGCCTTTATAGAAAAGTGCTAGCTGCAATGATGCTTTGGAAGCAAAGGTGGGGAATTTTTGCCCTATAAAGGAGACTAAATGGGCAGAGGCATCTGCCAGCAGCGTTTGGGGATGTATCTAAAACTTGAAGCATAGAATTGCCCTAAACTGCTCTTCACGGAACCTCATTTGGGATGCCATGTGAGAAGGCCTGACTCCATTTTGGACAGAACTTGCAGGATCTGCAGCTTATGTGCAATTCAGATTTTACAGTGAGTTGAACTAGAGTTCAAATTTTATATATATATATATATATATATACACATCAGATTCCTTCCATGCCTGTGTGTGTGGGTTTTGTCCATGACAAACACAAGGTCATTCTCCACCCCACTGGAAAAAAAGGCATTACATTTAAAAAATTATAATAAAGCAGCATAAACAATGGGAATAAAACAAGAGCTGAGACCAGGTTTCCTGTTATAATGCAAGCAACTTTTGAAAGTAATCAAATAAAAATACACATCACTCTAGTTTCTGATATATTTACGTTATTTTTTCTGAACACAAACATTTAATAATTTTAGTTACTACAGAATGCTTATAAATCTAGAGGACTTCCACAGAGCTGAACAAAACTGTCTTCATCAATCTGTGAGATTATGGCCACCTGTTGACAACAAAGCTTAATCTAACCCAGTCTTCAGAGACTTTTAATTATCAGGAAACCATTCACGTGCATGCATGTGGGTGTTCAGCTCTGCTTTGGACATAAATTCATTGGACATGCCATTTCTTTTGCCGTTCTAACTACAGTGCACCATAAATAAACACAAAGCATTTCCTTCCTGGAGCACTTTGTTCCATTTTTTACTTCTTACTTAGACTTTTTTTTTTTAACTAGAGGCAACTTGTTCATTTATAAGCTGCAATTTTCTTATTGTGTTAAAAATTTCCTGCTGTACAGCCTCCTACATTTCCCCTACCAAGCAAAGGAAGCCAGATCTTTAATCTTAATATTACCTCCTCATCTATTTATACATGACGGTTGTTTGTGGAAATTTCTATCCTTTTCATTTTGATGAAGAATACCTTTAGGAGAATGTGTACAGTTAGCCTGCTGTGTATGTGCTGTTCATGCAGCACCCAGCATGTCCCAGCTTCCCATTCAAGGGTAAAAAAAGGACTGATGCCTGCTTTAGAAAGCCTAAACTTAAGGAGAAACACAAATGGAAAGAAAGGAAATGGGACATGAAAATCTTAACTGGGTTGGAGGTTGACCATGTCCTGCTTACTCAAGAGGCTTTTGTTTTGATTTTCTGCTCTGGAGATGTGACTGAAACAGTCACGCTGCCTGCAAGTGGTTTTTGGGAGGTGTCTCACTAACAACTTTTGAACCCTGGCCAAAGGGGTACCCCTG
Source organism: Larus michahellis (assembly GCF_964199755.1). Lineage (NCBI taxonomy): Eukaryota > Metazoa > Chordata > Aves > Charadriiformes > Laridae > Larus > Larus michahellis. The sequence continues at coordinate 156,335,196 of NC_133896.1, forward strand.
GGCTTCAGCTTAAAGCACTCAACACAAGTGGCTGGACACCTTCTGAGATGTTTAGGGTGTATAAGTGCCAGGGCAGGCACAGAGGGACACGTCGTGAGGGACGGAGGGTCATGCGGGACCAAAAGGCCAAGGCAAGACCTCGGCAGAGGAAGGAGAACGTCAGAGGGAGGATTTAGGGAGAGCCAGAAGGAAGACAGGTAATAAATGTTGCAGCATTTTAACTCCTGAAATAGCAACTGTGCTTTCAGCAAGACATAAATTGACCCAAACTTATGGTGACTTTACAAATAAAAGATAACTTTTTAATTAATTGCACAGTGAACAAGAGAGAAATGAACGCTTCTTTTCTATAATGATGATGTGCGTTTGGTTGTACTCTCTTGCTGCCTAAATCAATGTCAGGCAGAGTGTTGTGGTGCTCTGGCAGCGCTTCTGGAACTGGATTATCTCCCCTCCTCCACTTAGCATCGCAGAAGAGTCTCTCTTAATTGTGCATCCTATCTGATTATTAACCACTGTGTCTGATCATGCTCCATCTCTTCCCCCATCTGCTTTTCATCTTTTGCATTGCCTCTCTATAATTGCAACAGACCTGCCTCAAGGCCCCAAATTATTTCCTATCATCTTTGGGTGCAACAGATGATTGTTTTTGAGAGTTTGACGGCTCCACTTGTCTTAGTGCTGTTCATCTCTCGCCTGAAGCTCTGGCTTCTTGAGTTCTGATGCTGGCCAAGAACAGGAGCAGTTCCTACAGGCACTGTTGATCTGAATTCAATCTCAGGGGACAAGTACTCTGAACCAGCACAACCTCATGTGGTGACAGTCTTCAAATAGCTTGGCAGGCCCAACAGTGAAGGTACTGCAAGCTACAACATGAGAATCGCAGTTTTGGTACCATACTACTCTGCCTGTCTTCAACAGGGCAAATATAAAACTTAGCGTTGGTTGCCAGCCTGCAGATGTTAGGTGAAGCAATGATTTTGCATCGTGGTCCAGAGGCATTGACACAGTGTAAGCAACGTATGGCACAAGTTGTAAAATGCACTCACGAGAAATGTTTCATATATGCAGTCATTGCCTTCTAAAAATCCTCAACGCCAAGTCTCCACACAGCCAGACAGGAATTGCCTCAAAGTCATTGAAGTAAATACATTCCTTTTTCAAATCCTAGGAGAAAGGCAGCTCTCCTTGCCAAGAAGATGATTAGGCCATCACTTAGAGGCTGGAGCAGAAGAAAGGAATAAATGAAAGAGATAATAAATCCATCTATTCGTATTATAGATCTTGAAAGAGGAAAAGCTGGCAAGCACCTGGTGTGTAAGAAACTGGTCTGGAAGTTGGGAAACAAGCAAGAAAGAGTTTGACTGGAGCCAGACTTCTCTGGAGGAGCAAAAATACCTAAAATACAGAAGTACTGCAAGTATCCTACCCAGTTAGATAGCAAATACTGAGCAAAAATAGAATTCATATTGGCTGAGTTATTAGTTCACTAAATACCTAGCAGCCGCCAGCTCTGAGCTGCAGTGCTGAGTACAGCAATGCCGGAAATTTCAGACAGGGAAACTGAATACCGAGTCTGTATTTCTGCTATCGATTACTTTGCTTTCATTTATAAATAATGCTGGGTTGCTTAGGTTGCCGGTTAGGAGCTCTAAGACCATCCGGGGTGATATCTCATTCCTTTAGAAAGACTTGGTTTAATACATTACGTGCTTTAAAGGGCATCACTGCAGAAAGAGGCAATAAAGCCACAAAGCAAGAATCAGTTGCATGGGAAAAATGAGTTTTCATCCTGTATCAGGAGGAATCTGAGATCTTCTGTCCTTTTCCTGGGTGAAAACAGAGATACCTGCCTCCCAAATAGTCAATCACCAAGAAGCTGAGCTCACCTACAGAAATGTTCTGGTGTTTCAGACCCTGGTTCTAGACTCACGTTCACTGAATTGAGAAAGCAAATCCACGCGTCCTGATGAGGCCCATGATACAAGAGCTAGCATTTACATCTCTGGTTTAGGAATACACAGTACACCTACATCTACACAAGCAAACCCACCCATATGCGCAGTGACCAAGGACCAGTGAGCTTGGGTTAGACGAGGTAAATTAAGTACAGGCGTTTACATGTGCAGCTACTAATGAAAATCCTCCATGCAGCTGATTTGCCTCTTGAAACCTGGGATGGGTTTGGCCCCTTTGAAATTGAGGCCCTTTTAAGTGACATATTTACCATTCTTTCACACTCCAAAATGGATATCAGAGGCACCAAACCGATGTTTTTCCAGTCTCTACGTTATAAATAATTGTAAGGCCCTTTTCTTTGGCAGGTTATTGTTACGTGATATGCAGATAACGTATCTGTCCATACAACGCCTGTAGGTCCGGCCTTGTGCGATAACTGTGTCTGCAATACAGGGATGTTCTTCCACGCATTTATGATGAAGAATGTTGCCTGGGAAAGCCTCACTCAACCCATGTTTTAGCCAATGGATGCTTGGAGGTTTCTTAAATCATGATATTTCTCTCCTTTTTAGTTCCCTCAGGGGGATTTTTATCCTTGTTTTCCCTGGAGCTGAGACTTGTGCAGTTGTGCTGCCTGTCAATCCCCTGTAATAATGTTTGAACCCACCCGCCAAACCTCATCCCACTTGGCAGAGGGCTGGATCTCTCAAGGATAACTCAGCTGGGCAAAGAGGCAACCGGATAATGAAAGGAGAGGGAGTAAGTTGGTGCACTCACTGCAGGAGGGTTTCAAGGAGAAATCAACCACATGGGAGGGCACCAGAGAAGTCACACAGGGGAGAGAAACAGGGGAAACAGCCTCTGCCGACTCTGCTCATCCCAGAGCAGCTTGTCTGAGGAGTGCTGGCTTCAAAAACCCGGATGGGCTGTTTGCACTGACAACATCAAGTACATGTCTGCATGTAAATGAATTGCCTCTCTGTCTTTCAGCCTCCCAATAACTTCACAAACAGATGAGGTGTGCTGCACTAGTTCAGTCCAGCTCAGTTTTTTTTTATCTACAGAATCAGATTTGTTCTTCTTCTGCAAATGATCTTAATAGGCATCCCTGGAACTGTGCCCTTCAGGAATCGATTACTGAGGGCTTGTAGCCAACCACTTATAGAAAAGGGATATCTAGTAAAAAGTAAGCTAGCTTTCTTCCTCTCTTGTCATGAGTTGTGCTTCTCGAACAGTCTGTGTCATTATAGAGAAGAGGACAGCATTTCTTCTCCACCCAGTAGTCATGTTAAACACAAGTAGTGGCGTACCGGGTAGTTTTCCAAATACAAAGCAAATATGCTGATTTGTGTCACAATATCTCATCAACGTCCCAGAAAAATTGTGAAGTCCACTGATGAAAATTATGGTGGAGAGCAGGTATAGGAAGGGAGAAACAAAGTTTTCCATCAGAATCCAGCAAAGTGGCACGCAGCAGCCAGTAATACCCCCCCAGCAGCGGGTTAGTGCTGCTTGAAGGGGGACCTTCTCCTAGCAGGAAACAAGGCTTTACACTTCCTTATTATGAAAGGACATCTGATAGCCCAGATTGCTCTACCAGGCAATCTATCATTTATTTATTGGGCTGTAATGGGATTGAATAGCTGTCTGCCCCTCCTGGATGCATCCTGGACAGAAAAATACCTGTGTACATAATACGCAGCTAATCTGCGGGCTGCCTTGACAGAGGACTTTTGTACGCTAAAAGATCACCTGGGCTCAGAAAGCACCCAGACCTGTTGAAAAGAGAGTCATCACCATTCATTCAGATGGTAGAAGTGTCCCTCTGTCCCCTTATCCCTCGGGGGCATTTGGGTCTTCGTCTTACACCCTGACATGTTGGCAGGCAGCTGGACGAAGGCTGCCAGGAGCCCCACAGCTGCATCCCACCCCCATCCCAGCCTGCGGTGTCCACTTGAGTGCAGGGATGCTCGAGGGGAAGGTTTCTGCCCCCCGGCACATGGTGGGGCCGGATGAGGCCAGCGGGGACTCCTCTTGTGTCTCGCTGGGAGAGTGGTCTCAGGGTGCCGAGCAGTTCCCCCTCTGGTGGGTGTTGGACTAAAGGCCCCCAAAGGGCTCAGCCACTTGGGCTGGGGAAAAACCCACACCGTGGCTGTGCTGCAATGTCCTGCAAACCATTTGCATGAAAAACCACAAAAAAAGTAATTTGAACGCAAAGCGTGTGTGCTGGGGAGACCATCCCCTCATCCCAGTCTCCGAGCCCCCTCCTGGGGCCTCGGCCACACATGATCGTGTTCAGCTCGTTCAGCACCCCACACGTGCACTAGTGACACCTTATATGCCCTCCTCAGGTTGCTCCTCAAATAGTCAGGCGTACGTTATTTAATGAAACCCTCAGTTTGGTGGCAACTGAAAAGCCTGTACGAGACCAACCCTGAGAGCCAAAAGGGAGGGACGCTGCAAAAGCAGGTCTGAGATGCGTCCTGCTGGAGTCAACAGCATCCGCGACCTGGAGTTTCTGGATGTCTGTTGTAAGAGGTAACAGTCGTGTTACCATTACTGGAGGAAAACAAGAATAACGTATTGTAGGAATGCAAATCATAATTTCCTGAATATAATGTATTAGCAACTGAGGTCACTTTTCTTCCTTGTGTAAAACTCTCCTCAAAGTCAACAGAGGCGCTGCATTACAGAGGTCCCAACGGAGTTAAAGATACTTGTCTTTAGCCATCTGAACATAGTAAGCCCATTAAACCAATGAGAGAAGAAGACAACAAGGAAAATCTATTAATTTCTAATATTTAGAAATACATTTTAAATAACTAAAACGTAAAAACGTTCTACCTTTGCATATTCAGTGCACGACTTAGATTTCTTAGAACCTAAGAACTAACAGGCAATAGAGACCTAAGAAGATGTCCAGTCCATATCCGTGCTGGTGAAAGTGTTTGGCAGTGCTTGCCCTGTTGGCTGGGAGGCTGTGCTTTCAGTACTGTCCTTGAAAGACTCTTCCTTACCCTCTCCACTCTGCTCCACACTGCTGCTGGAGGCCAGAACAAGCCCTCCTGGTTGCTCCGGCTCCTCACTGTCCCACACATGCCGTGAAATTCTACCCAGTCTTTGCTACAGTGATCTCCTAGCTTACAGTTTCAGAAGCTGTTTACAACTGATCTCAAAACCTGCAGATGAAGTTCCCAAGGCGAGCATCAGCACATAAAATGTCAATACTCAGTACTTAACACCTAGCTCCAGAGAAATTTAATACCCTTAGCTTTCAGCCAGTAAAGTCTCCTAAGTATCAGTAAAAACAGCTTCAATGGAAAATGAACCTTACTTTGGAATATAAAATTTTTTTTATGAGTCGTGCCCTTTCTGCAAGGTGACCAATAGTGAATGGTCAAACACAGCAGTACCAAAATCTCTGCCTTTCTGCTTCCTGCTCTGTGCTAAGGACATCTGTACAGGGGTGTCCTCACCCTCAGAAGTGGGTCTGATTTTGCTGGAGGGCCTTCTCACAGCAGCTGTTACTCCCATGTTCAATTGATGCCCTGACAGGTTTCTCCATCTCCCGCTCTTCGTGCTGGTGCTTCCCTTCTGGAAATACAGTACCAGATTACAGTCTGCCATCTCATCTGTTCTCACTGTCTAGGAGGAAGGCATGTATTGACCAAATTAGCCCTTAAGCCTTCAGATCAGTGCAATGGCACTTGCACATCCTTAAAATGTGTAGCTTGAAAGGCAGCTGCTAACAGCTACCTCACACACTCAGCTTTTGCTCCATGTTGTGCAGGTAAGAGAGGGAGATCAATGCTGTACAGCATACTGAGTGCTAGCGATTACTGATCCCCTTGACCGTCTGACTGAAATGGCATCGATTTATAAATATATTTACAGAAATGCTTAGGAAGGAGCAGACACATGCGCATGCATTTCTCATGGACATAAATAGAGAGAAGAAAAGTGCCATCGACCTATATCCACAATCCCACTCCCTTACCCGCAGCAATGCAGGATCCAAACAACTAGACTTTCAGTGTTTCGATGGAATGAGACCACATAGGAGGCAGTAATGGGGGTATATTTATACACACAGCTACCCCATTTCTGTCCAGTATGTCTGGGGGCATGGGAGCTCTGGGTGGCTATTGGTATCTATTAATGAGTCCTACAATGAGCTGTGGAGATGTAAGTGGGAATTCAACTAGGAACACCCTGGACCTTTACAAAAATTATTTTAGATTACTTCCTAAATAAGGCAGAGTGTTAGCAAGCCCACACTTTTCAGGCTCTTAGTGGACAGTAAATGTTTTTCAGCATATGCATGGCCAGCAAGCATGTGCTCTCTTGCTGAGCACAAGCACGTCCTCTTTGTGGGGATTTTGGCTGGCACCTTATAGGGAACGCTGCCTACTGAGCACAGGTAACGCACTTTGCCTTGTGCTCTGGGCCACGACAACCCCTCAGGCAGTTGATGTGACTGAGACGGAAACCTCCAAAACTGGCAACTTTGGTATGGCCTGTGAGGTGGAGAGAGCTGCCATGTCCAGGAACGAGGTCAGATGCATCCCTTAAAAGCATCCCATACGCAGCAGCACAAGACGAATGAAGCTGGTGGGAGGCAAACAGCAGCGGGAGACACAGTGGTGGGAGAGGAAACTGGGTGAGCAGCGGGACCTCAGAGTGTGGCCATCCAGCCAATTCTTTATCCGGTGAGTGGTCCATCGGTCAGATCCATGTCTCTCCAATTTAAAGACAAGGATGTCGTGTGGGACAGTGTCAAATGCTTTGCACAAGTGCAGGCAGATGATGTCAGTTGCTCTTCCCTTATCCACCAATGCTGTAACGCTGTCATAAAAGGTCACCAAATTTGTCAGGCACAATTTGCCCATAGTGAAGCCACGTTGTCTGTTACCGATCAACTCCTTGTTTTCCATGTGCCTTAGGATGATTTCCAGGAGAATCTGCTCCATGATCTTGCCAGGCACAGAGGTGAGAGTGACCGGCCTGTAGTTCCCCGGGCCTTCCTCTTTTCCCTTTTTAAAAATGGGGGTTATGTTTCCCCTTTCCCAGTCAGTGGGAACTTCACCAGACTGCCACGACTTCTCAAATATGACGGATGGTGGCTTGGCAACTTCATCCACCAGTTGCCTCAGGACCCACGGATGCACCTCATCAGGTCCCATGGATTTGTGCACCTTCAGGTTCCTTAGATGGTCTCGAACCTGATTTTCTCCTATAGTGGGTGGTTCTTCATTCTACCGGTCCCTGCCTTTGCCTTCTGCAACTTGGGCAGTATGGCTAGAACACTTGCCGGTGAAGACTAAAGGCAAAATAGTGGTTGAGTACCTCATCCTTCTCCAGGTCCTAGGTAACCAGGTCTCCCGTTTCCTTCTGGAGAGGGCCTACGTTTTCCCTAGTCTTCCTTATGTCCTGACGTACCTATAGAAGCTTTTCTTGTTGCCCTTGACATCACTGGACAGATTTAATTCTATCAGGGCTTTAGCTTTCCTAACCTCACCCTTGGCTGCTAAGACTATTTCTCTATATTCCTCTCAGGCTACCTGCTCTTGCTTCCACCCTCTGTAAATTTCCTTTTTCTGTTTGGGATTGTCGGAGAGCTTGGAAACAGTCTCATGTGCAGTTGTGCTGGCTGACTGGAGGGGGGCAGCAAAACATTGGGGAACTTCAGACCCCAGCTCAGCACAGCCTGTGTCTGGCGGCAGCCACCCTTTCCAGGGGTAGCCAACAGCCATCCTACCCACCCAACTGCGCCCCGTGCCCAGCTTCGGAGCCCAGCATGTGTCCACAGAGGCCACAAAATGTTAAGTGTCCCCGAGAGCACCCTGGCCTCAGCTCAGGTCTCATGACCTCTCTCTGAAAGTCTCTGCATCCTGTTACCCGTCCGCAGAGCCGCCCACTAATAATTCATTTATTGATAATGCCATTTTGCTATATTGGCACTTCAAGTGACTTTACTGAGTCAAGAAAAAGACGCTGCTTACAGGGGCACAGTCACTAAGCAGGCAGAAAGCAAAGATCATCAATGAGCCCTTTTGCCCTGTACGTCCCCACCTAAGAGGGTGCTGCTGTCCTGGGGCAGTGGGAAGGAACAGCCTGCTCAGGTCTGTTGCCCTTGTGTATCAAATGATGCTATTGGTGTCGCAGCTGCAGAAGGGAGACTGGGCTTGGATTTTAGGACATTTTGGTGCTCCACATATAACTGAGGTCATCGCTGCCCATATGACCAACCAGAGCAGCCATTAACGCAGGGGTTATTCATGGATTTGTCAGTTCCTCCTCTGCCACTGGTTACCTGTGAGACCTTGGGCATATCGCTAAGCCTGTCTTTGCCTCCATTCCCAACCTGAAAACGGTGATGGCAACGCTCCCCCCATCCTCACAGGAGTACTGCAAGGCGGTAAGATGCCACAGTGGTGGGACCCACATATGTAGCTGCAGTACAGAGTCCTGGCAATGGGAAATGAGATTTCTTGTGGATCTACAAATCTTGGGGGTTCAGCAGTAGGGCAGCAGTTCAGACCAAAGTCATGATGGGGCTTCACTAAGAATGGGCAAGAGCTTTAAGGGATTTTCATCTAAGTCTGAATTTAGCTTGAAGGAATATGTCAGCATCCCAGGTCTGAATTTTGCAGATCGCTTTTGCTTAGTTAAAAGCATGCACTGCCGTGTGCCCCAGGGATCTGGCCTCTCCAGGGTCCAGCTGCTGCCTACTGCTTCCCACCTCTAGTCTCTGCACTGCTCTTTTCATGCTCTGTCAAACAGAGGCACAAAAGGAAGGTGTTCCTGAATCCGAGTTGGCTTGAGATTGGGCTTGCTTCCCAGTGTGGGAACTTGAAAACTTCCAAATCTGACTAAGGAAACCTATGAATAAAGCTACTGATCTCCCCTCACATGCCTGCCCAAGCATCACAATAACATTGGTATTCATTCCGGGGCCACTTTTTGTGCATACACACAGCTCCTCTCCTGCCCCAGCAAACCCTGTGTGAGCAGAGTGACAGGGCCAGGATTCACCCGAGGTGGCCTCCACCCAGCCTTGGGGATTCAGAAATGATCCCAAATAAGTAATTCATACTCCGCTTCAGAGAAGCTAAATTGGGTGTCGTTCCTCCACTGGCTCTGCAGGGAGCCCTGACTGGTCACATAGGCGCTCTGTCCCTGTTCCAGCAGCCAGGCAGCATGAACATATCCCCTGGCCGTCCATACTCTATCCACTTTCAGCAAGGCACGGGCACCTACGTGCTTAAGGTATGGGTCCCCTGACTTATCTGAAAACCTACATTTCACTGAAGCAGTCCAGAGTATATTCATAGCTGAGAGCAAGAGCAGGACACAAAAAAAAACCATGACAAAAATAACAGCAGAGTCTGGGAGAACATTTGGAGGTCTGTTTATCCACTGCATGAGCAAGAAGAGTTATAACACAGGTAACTGAGAAGAGAAAGGACTACCACTGCTCACCAGCCTGGCTTCCCCATAAGCCATCCTTGAGATGACTCTCTTCTCCACCAGTCTGCAGTGGAGCACTTGGAGAATTTTTGTAATCCTCTCAGCTGTCCTTATTAAGATGTTTCTGCACTTTAGTGACTGAAGTAAAGAGATTTTTTTATTGGATTTCTGTGTATATATGGTTACCCTTAGGACAAGCCTTAATGTCTTTCTAAACTGAAAGAAACTCTTCGGCTAATTCCCTGGCTTTCTAATTGGAAAGTATCTCATTGCCTGTTGTAAATATTAGTCATTATGTCCTCTCTTATTGTGCCTGTTTCCCCCTGGATCTGCTGTGCATCATTCCACTCACTCTGTTTTTAGCCGAGCGCTGTTACATGAGACACTTTCCAAATGATCTATTATTACCGAGATGCATTTCGAGTGCGAAGTCAGACTTCGTTTGTAACAAAATGAATTGTTAAACACAAATGGGAAAAACAACAAAAAAGGGCACCATCTGCAGACATGCCAGTGATTTGGGGCAATCAGACCAAAGACCCTGCGCCATTACTCCTCTGGACAGCAACTTATGCCACGGTTGAAATCAGTTATTTAGAAGATATTACCTACTCACTTTTTTTTCATACGGAAATAGTATTCAGTACCGTCTGTGAGAGGTTATCACCCCATCTTTAACACTGCTACATTGCATCCTGAGGTCTTCGTCACTGTTTTGTAGCTGCAAAATACTTTGTTCATCCTGGGTGTGTCCTGGAATATAACATACAATTATCCATGTCAACAGCATAACCTGTCAAAATGCTCTGACTGTCGGCTCAGTCACACTCACCGAGCAAATAAATTTCATCAAGAGCTCCGAAACTATAACCCTAAACTTGAAAGATAAATTTATGATTCATTTTCATGCCCAGCTGAGAATCTGGCCAGGGAGGAAAATAAAAATAGTAGATAAAATCTACTTCTGGACATGCGTGCTTCAGGGCTGGAAAAAAACCTGTCTAGAATTAACAAACATGGTTGTGTCCAAAATATGTTTTTGGCAAGTCTCTTGAATGCTCCCTGCGTCCATGTCCCCCCCCTGCAAGCACGCTACAGGGATGCTGGCCCTCCTTTGGAGAATGCTTTAGGGTCTTGGGTAAATGGATCTCCGTTGGCGTGTATGAAGCAGGGCAGTTACTCATTAAGAGCACCGGACGCTCAGGCCACCAAAATACCAGATTTGCAGGGGACCCCGGCACAGGTCCTCACCATCAGGTGCTGCTGGGCATTGCCACAGGTGGGAGCACAGCCCACGATGCCTGGATGGAGAGAGCCCCAGCAAAGGACCACAGCACAGACCGCACCAGGCTTACAGAAAGATGCTATGTGACCCTGGTATTGAAAACGTCACCGTGTGCCTCTGGTTGATCTGCAATTTGTATAAACTGCTTACAAAAAGATAAATTTACCTCCTTTATTTAAAAGATGCCAACGAACGATCCTGTGATCTCTTACTTTCCCTCCGGTATCTCTTCATTATAATTTTTTTCCTGACAGTAGCAGTTCTCTGTGAACTATCATTTTTCAGGCACCTCCCACTGATTAATGCAAGGGTAAGAACTCTACTCAAAGGCTGCCCCAATGAGCTGGCAGTAGATGTACTCTTACATGTTGACCTGTCCCGCACTGGTCTCTGAATCTATTGCATATTTCCTTATGAATAGCATAAAAAATAGCATCAAAAGCTCTCTACTTACTCAAAGGGTGTTTTGATTTGTTGTTCCTTAAGTAAAAGAAACCTGCTGAAACGTGACTCTGGCAGCTGAGAAGCTGGACTTGCCACAGTCTCACAGTGGCTTACTTCACTGAACACCCTCTGCAAGAAGAGCCCTACCCAGCAAGGGGAAGTTTTTATTGAAATTTATATCACGAACCTCAAACAGGGTCTTTCAAGTCATTGGGGTAAATTGAAGGCTAAATCAGACTTGCTGTTTTCTCTCTCTTCACTTGATGGTTCAGGTTTACACGTTTGGCTTTCTGGCAATGTTGTAAAAGTCAGATGAGAATCAGGCTCACGGTCTTGTGGGGTGGCCAGTGACCTTTACCATGGATCCTGCAAGGTCTGCCAATCTTAATCCGTATTCTAGGAAGGAATAAATCTAGCTACAGGTACAAGGCAACTGATAAATGCAAAAAATACATCTTTGTTCCAGTCTTATAGTTTAGGAACAGAACAAGTTCTTTATAGCAACTGGCATAGATTTTGAGAGCCTCACCACTGGGAAGTTGTGGATGCCCCATCCCTTCAGATGTCAAGGCCAGGCTGGATGGGGCTTTGAGCAGCCTGGTCTAGTGGGAGGTGTCCCTGCCCATGGCAGGGGGGTTGGAACTAGATGATCTTTAAGGTCCCTTCCAACCCAAACCATTCCATGATTCACAAATATCTCCGCAACTTCTGCTTATAGCAGTAGCTAATTCCAAATACTGTGACTTCATAATGGTGCCTTGGGATCACAAGCTTCATTATCCATTATGGGTGCTGATCGCAGGCACTCAGATCAATATAAAGATGCACTGACACTTAAATTCTGAGGCATAGCCATATTCTGAAATGTTCCCATCTCAGCAGGGTGATAGCTAAACATAACTGTGCCATAAGTGCTCCTAACCCATTTTACTGAACACTCAGTTTTAAAATAATTTTTCTCAATCTGGCCTTCCCTTGAAATGTTGATTCAGCCAGCATTTGTAGTAATGGCATCTCCAATAAAACTGTTCACCTTGCCACTCTGAAAACACAATTTTCTAAGTCTTGTAGCCAAATAGCCAAAAGTGCAACTGTTTCATCTGTAGCCACGTACCTTTTTAATGACAGGTGACTAAATACCAGATTTCAGCAGAAGACAGTGTAGCTTAGACCGATGGTTTAATAGCCCCACAAGTAGGCACAATGATTATTTGATACTAAAACCTGCCTGTACTCAGCCTTTGTCCTCAGATTTCTCTCACCATCCCTTTTCTTGAGGATCCCTCCATAGCACTTAGTCCCAGTATCAGGAAAAATCTCGTCTTTTCCCAGTTGCCAACATTTACTGGAACAAGAGAAATATTTCTGCCTCTGGATAAGGACTGAATGCATCATTTTTGCCATTTGCTCAGTCATTTAGGCACCATTTTAAAATGCCTCTCAGCATGCACAGCTCAGGAGATGTGCAAATGGAGATTTGTAGTGATTTCCAGAGCCGTGCTATCACGTGCAGCTCACTACAGACCACCCTGGGGGCTGTTCTCCCCCACACTGCGTCCTCTTGGGCAGCCCCGGAGGGATGCTGCGGTGGCTGCCCGTGCCAGCACCCTGCTGCTGCCATACGTACGGGTGCAGGACAGCAGCAACACAACCCCATGTCACCCCTCCTGCCACAAGGGGAGGGGAGAGGTGACTCTTCGAGAAACAACCTGGGCTGAGTTTGGGGTCCCCTGTAGCGTAGCACCATTTCATCACGCTTTTGATAGCTCAGAATACTTTATTCGACACAAACAAATATCTCTTTATGCAGCGACAGGAGCCATGTCAATTAAAAGAGCATCTGTCTGTTGTTATAACAAGGCCAGGAGGACGGCTGAGCGGCTCTAGAGAGACAGGGAGTGTAAAAGGATGTCTGCATGCTAAAGTGAGCTCATTACCCACTGAACGACCACTGTCGTTAATCTGGAAGATAATTCTACACTTTCTAGCTGGCCTCATTTTCTTCTATCATCCTGGAAAAAAATCCTTTTTATATATATATATTTAATTAAAAAAAAAATAAATTATTTTATATATATATTTGTCTGGCACCAGTAGCAGAAATAAGGCCTATGGAGATTTAGCTCTTAACAAATACGGTGTTACTCAGATTGACAACAAAGGAGGAATCAGCCATGCATACTTGAGGGGAATTTTCAATGAGTATGAGGGGCATCTGTAAAAGCAGATTTTCCCAATGGTATTTTAACACCCACAGCTGGAGACGCTGCTTGCCACTCGGTATTGATTTCTCACGCGGTTGAAGCTGACCTTTCCCTGCCCCGTCTGATGCAGAGTTAATGTCCAAAACAGCACACCCAAAGGCTTTGTAAACCCACTGTGTGCAGACAAACCCTGATGCCTCCAGGCGATTGCAGCTGGCTGGTCCTTACCTCAGTTGGGCTCTCTGTGGGCAGGGCAGGAGCCATTGGTGCCTGCTGAGGACCAGGCTCTGAAGATGTGATAAAGAAAAACAATCGTCTTGTCACCTGGGTCTGGCAGGGTCTTCGCTATGTTCGGGGGGTGCCCAGCTTTGGCTCTGTCATGGTTTAACCCCAGCTGGCAGCTAAGCACCACACGGCTGCTCGTTCACTCCCCCCATGGCGGGACGGGGGAGAGAATCGGAAGACTACATCGGCTTTGCTGAAAAACAGAGAGAAAGGAAAGACCTGTGGAAGCAAGTCAGTCCCACTCCAATGCAGGTGAAGAGGCTAGAAAAGGGATTGCACAATCCGTTTATAAATACCTGCAAGTCCATAGGGTGATCTAAGTCACGCTGGAAATGATGGACCAGCCTCATTTCTTGCTTTTCTTAGGAGGGCAGGTGGTAAACGTGGTATATCTTGGTCTGATAAGGTTTTAAAATTGTTTCACATAGCACTTCTCCAAGCAAACTTTGATAATGTGATCTAGGCGAAATAACCATTAGATGAGTTCACAAGCATTTGAAAACTTGTTCCCAAAGAGGAGTTTCAACAGTCATCTGTACTTATCCATGCTTTCCTGTAAACCGGGAGGATACTCTTGAACGAAGGGATCTTTCTCCCTAAAGATACGCTGTAGGTTTAGTGAGGAACTGATACTTCATTACCTCCTTACCATTACGTCACTGGTAATGCACTACCTCAGTTAGTGATGGATTTATTGAATAGTGTCATTAATTACCTAGCAGAGGCTGGGTGAAGAGTGCGGTCATGAATGGGAAGAATGTCATTTGTAATAGAGAGACCTGCTGCACCAGAACAAGGGAGTGATGCATCAGCATGATGGCAGGTGTCGCTTGAGTGCTGTTACATACAGTTTCCCCTATCCACAGCATGTAAGCAAATGTTGTAGCAGTTTGCCTTTGCTCTGCTGGGTGCAGAGTTCATTTTTTCTGAAAACCAGGTGCAGGGATTGACCTGGGTATCCTTTAAAAGTGAAGCTTTTTGGACACGTTTGGACAAGGACTAAGCAACACACTTCAAAATTAAGACCCAGGTTCTGCGTTGTTACTTCTTCATCTCAATTAAAAACTGAGAATCAGGGCATATCTGCTACCGATGCGAGAGAGGTGGTCAGCCTCTCCGCAGGGGACTTCGGCAACAAAGACAGAGCAAGAGCAGAGGGAGGTCTGGCAGGGTTAGTAACTTGGGGAGAAAATAACACGATTTCAGTGTGGCAAAGTACAAGATACTAAGCCAGAGGACAAGTATGTGAATGGCTAAAATTTGATGGGAGGAAGGACTGTGAGAAGAAGCAGCACTCAGAGCAATTTGGAGAATTTGCTGAATAGTAAGTACATGCAAATTTGCAATTTGATAGGGCTGTGTAAAAAAAAAAAAGCCCTAAGTCATTCTGAGTGGCTCGTGCTGAGACATCGTGTTACCAAGCTGAAAAGCGGTGTTCTTCTCTTTGGGCCAGATCCCAAAGTAAATTTAAGCCAATGAGCACAGTTGCCATTGATTTTAGTGGGTTTGTGGTCGGTGAGGCCATATCTCAAACACCATTCAATTTGGGGCACCTTATTACTCCCAAGACACTGACAAACTGGGAGAAGTTCAAAGGAAAATGTCAGCAACAGAGTGTAGGAGAACTGGCTTACGAAGATTGAAGAGTTATTAAATTATGAATAGCATGGCTAAGCAATATCTCAACATTCTTTGAAGCAGGGAGGCATATAGGAATGAGACACAGGTGAAGGGAAGCAATGTCTCGCAAGGTGGTGGTACCACTGCAGCCATGGTGAGGCCAGAGCTGGGGAGAAGGTCAGCCTGGAGCACCTGGACAGATTTGAAGGCTGACCCCACCATAAATTAAATGTGATGGGTTCTCCCTCCAGCTAAAGGGTCCCTGCCACCTACAATGCCCCTCAGCCATGTGCCGTGGTCCCCAGGGGTGCCTGGCCTACCCAGGGGTGATGGGGTGCCCAGGTACAGGGCTGCTGTCGCCATCAGCTGGCCATGGGCTGGGCTATGAGTCTCAGGAATGTGGTCCTTCAGGTGTGCTGAGTCTGGGCTTCTCTCAACCTGCCAGCAACTCCAGGTTACTTGGTTTAGTTGTAGCGGCAGTTTTTCTAGGGGACCAGGTGTCCTTGGCACGTTTGCTTTACTTGTATTTTATCTTTGTATGATATAGACATAGTTTCCTATATAGACACTCCTGACTGTCAACAGCTTATGGAGGGGCAGGTGAGGACATGTGGCCTGAAGCTGGGCAGAAGGTGCTTCAGGGCTCAGGACGAAAGCAGAGAAACCAGGCCTAACAGGTGCAATAACTGGTAAAAACATAGACAGTACACACCACGCATAACGAATTTGGATGTGACGTGAAGCTGCAGACCAGTGAAGAAGAACAGGGTGCAAAAGCATGTTTGCAAACATAAAAATGACCACGTGTGGTTCCTTGAGCAAGGCCAAAGAAGCCATCAATGCAGACATCGCTTTGCTCCTGGCACAGGACTTCAGGTGCTCATGGCTCACCATAGGCCTCACCAGACCCACCAGCAAGACACCAGCAACCTCAGGACCCCAAGGAGAAGGGAAAGGGGGAACGTAACATCAGGAAAAGGGGTATAGGCTAAAAGAGGGGTGTACAGTTTTAACTGTATCATTAGTCTTTCCTGCAACAGCTAGATTTAGAGTAATAATTATTAGACCCCTAAGATTTCAGTTACACTAACAATAAGTTCTTGGCTTTACTTGATGAGCATCCTTTTTGTCCATGAACAGGATTCGGAGTTTAACAAGAGCCAGGGTGCAGCTTTGCAGATGGGTGTGTGGCTGGGCAGGGGGCTTATTTCCTTGCAACACTGCATAAAACTCTATGGCCTGTGATAGCGTGTGCAGATAGAGAAATCCCTTCGGTGAAAGCTGATGAAGCCAGAACTGCTGGAGAAGTTTCATGGCGTGTTTAATATTCCCAAGGACCCCGTTACTCTCCATCATCTGAAAGAGACCGTGAGCAATAGTATGTTGCCTCCACAACAGCAGGCTTTGGCACTCAGCCATGTCCGAAAGGAACATTACTGGGTTTTGCTAGGTTTGTTTTTATGTTCAATTTAGCAGGTTTTCATAGCGATAATTTCCTTTAGTTCCTCAGGAGGCAGAGGGGGTGTGAAGGGAACTGGCTGGGCTCATGGTAGGGTCAGCACCCTGTGGACAAACAGGAGCAGGACAGAAATGCAGAGACCAGCCAAGCTCCTTCTGGAAAAGCGAGGTGAGAGGTAGGTCAGCCCTGAAGAGGGGCTGCTTTGCCTTTTCCACAGCCCTGATCATGCTGTGCTATCATAAGCCAGGCATTGTGTTTTTGCAAAACTCCCCCCTTGCTTTTATCACTTGCCCCGAGGCTGGAAACAGTGGGAACATCAGTTCAGTTCGACTCCAAGATGTTTTCACTGTTTTCTTCCCCCAAATTGTTCAGGCTGCAGATCTGATGTCTCTATTCTCAAATGCAGAATAATTGTGTTCCCCAAGTCTGAAAAATGCCAACACATTTTCTCTCATCAGCCTGTCAAACACAGGAGGGAAGCAAAGGAGATGGATTGCTAGTGAAACACACAAGCCAGATTTAACAACAACAAAAAAACAAAACAAAAACCACAAAAAGCAACCACAAACTTCAAAACAAAATACAACCCTGGACACAAAAAGTGTCCCTTCACCATGCTTCACTGTCCGAGGCACTGACAATGATTTTTGCTGCTTTCTCTTACATTCTACATTTTATATTTCAGAAATTTTCAGAAAATTTTCTTTACCGTCCTCATGACAAAGGCAGAGTAAGCCTGGCATGTCTGATCAGATACTGACCTTTTAATATAGAAGATGGCCACAGGCTGAAGGGAAGGGCATAATCCTCATTTCTCCCACAGGAGATACACCTCAAATGCCAGCTCTAACGGGTGGCCCCATCAGTGACACCCAGGCACAGCAGGGAGGGAGCCAACGGAAGCTCACGGGAGCCTTCTCCTATGTCCCAGTACAGCAGGGTGGGTTTTCCTCCTGGATGGTGCTGTTCATGCCGCACACCAGGTAGGCACCGAGGCAGCACACCATGCATACTTGTCGTGGTTTAACCCCAGCCAGCAGCTAGGACCATGCAGCTTCTCACTCACTCCCCCTTCCCACCCCCAGAACAATAGGGAGAAGAGGGAGAAAAGGAGGGAAAGAGAAAAAAGCCCCCAAACTCATGGGTTGAGATAAAGACAGCTTAATAGACCAAAAACAGAAAAGGAAAATTACAATAATAATAATAATAATGGAAAAAGAATACACAAGACACAAGTCACTCGCAACACCTGGTGAATTGGTTGCCCAACCCGACCCGAGCAGTGATCATGGATTCCCACCCCTTGGCCAACCCCCAGTTATATACCGAGCATGACTTCTACGGTACAGAATATTCCATTGGCCATTCCATTGTTCTGTCTGTGCTCCTTCTCAGCTTCTAAGAGAAGCTGAAAGAAGTCCTTGAATGGTATAAACGTGACCTAGCAACAACTAAAACAATATGCATTATTGACACTCCTTTCACACTAAACCTGAAACACAGCAATCACTACAAAGAATATTAACTCTATCCCAGCTGAAATCAGGACAATACCTCTTTTGGGGAGCTGGGCTGAAATGGTGTTTGGAGGGGCAGCGGCATGGAGCCTCCAAGACCTGCAGGCTGCCCACCCAGTATGGCACTGGCGGGGCTCTATTAAGGCAGCAGGCAGTGACCTGTCCCTCCTGGTATCCCTCACCACCACCCTCTCCTGCACAGACTCTGCAGGAGGGAGGAATCGGTGCCGTTACCATGAGCGGATAAGTTAATGTTTTATTAACATTGACACGGAGCTCCCATTTGGTGCCGGGCAAACCTAAAGCAGCTCAAGCCAGTACGGCTTGTAGGGAGCTCTGCGTAAAGCAGGCTTAGCCTACGCTGGCTGAGGTATGCCAGCATCCAGGTCTGCCCAGGGCAACATTTCCCAGGGATAATGTCTTAGGCTGGATCTAACCTTTAAGGCAGGGTGCTCCATAAGTGACCTTCAAGCTTATTACTCAAGTTTGCTTGAGTAATGGGAGAGGAAGGGGCTTCACCTCCCTCTTTGCACGTACAAATTTGGCTTACCTGCCATTACAGCAGCACAGCTTTCCCAAACACATTCCCCATTACTTTCTTGGAGATTCTGGACCTCCCTGAGCCCAGGCTTCTCCCTGCTGGTGCCTAGGTCAGCAAGAGAGGGAAAATGCAATGGAGACTGCCTAGCCCTGTTTGTCACCACGAGCGTGCCCCAAGTTCCTCTCAAAACTGGTGCCAGTGCTGCTGCCCACCCCGGGAGGGGAAGCCTGGCCATGGTCTCACCTCCAGCCTTGTGACAACCCCCATGCTCCTGCACGACCTTCTCCCTCGGCTGTCCTTCCCTTCAGTGGCCAGCCCAAGGTCAGTGATGCAGATGTTAAATACCAGCCAGGGAAAGCAAACAGCAGTCCCTGTTCGAGCAGTTCTGGGTACATTAAACACGACAAAAGGCTCCAGGCTGAGGAGTTGGCACAGCAAAGGGACCAGGGCTGGCCGCAAGTGCTGGATGCTGACAGGCAGCCCTGCACGGTCAGATGAAGAAAGCGGGCACCGATTGAATCCTGATGGACTACAGCAAGAGGGTTCTCAGACCAGCAACCTTCCTGTGGGGACATGAAGAGTTGTCCACTGGTCAGTAACAAGTGTCCTGACAAATTACTGCAGTGGCCAGGATCCCATCAGCAGAGCCCATGGAGTAGCCATTGCTCTATCCTGCCTTGATAAACCTCTTCAGACAGGCAGTGCTCATTTTCATTCACACGCACAAACTTCCCATTGAGAATCCCATTTTTGTCCCAGTTGCATATGGGTCGTGCCCATGGCTCAGCTGTCCCACGTGGCCGGCGTGTCATGGGAGCTCCGATTTCAGCTCCGTGCACCAACGCTTCCCCCTCCTGCTCTTCCAGCAGGTTTCTCACCCCCACTTTCCGCCCATGTTTGCTGCATCCTCACTTGCGGGCGCCAGTGCCCTGTGCTCACAGCTTTACATCTCCAGTACTTCATCTGCCTCACGTGGCAGGAGATGAGAAGAGGGAGGTTCCTCTGGTCTCCTGTGCAATTCAGTGGGTAAATAAAGATATCAAGGCCTTTAATCAGCTCCATGCAGCCACATGTCACTCATCGTTCAGAAAAAAAAAATCAAAGGAAAAATCTGTCATTACAAATATTTGCTCCTTTCATCCCAAACTTTTCCTCCAGGCTTTCAGGGGAAACACCAAGTTCTGAATCTGTTTGCAGGGAGGTGGAAAATCCCCAGGTTCCCAATGGGAAATTTCTACGCTCAGTACTCGTGCACATAAGAAGGTGCAGCTCTTGATGGTCCTTCTCTTGTCATGGTCTCCGCTGCTGTGAAGTAGAAGAGGGACAGGGGATGAGCCCGTGAAGGCAACATGGCTGTGCCTGGCTCAGGAGCAGGCTGCCCATGTCCACGGCACGCAGCACACAGCCCCGTGTCCCCTCCAGGCCCCTTCTGGTGCCCCTTTGGCCCCACCGAAGACATAATCAATATTTTTGCATGCTTTTCCAGGTCTAGGTCTTGGCAGAGGGGAGGGCAGTGCACCAGGCAGCTCATCAGGGGACTTTTTGTGACATGAAACAGAGGGCACCTGTTGCCTACCCGCAGGTGCCATGCCAGGGCATGAGGGAAGAAAACACCCTGGGTTGAAGAGAGATGCCCATGCTGCCTTCGGGGGCAACCCCAGCACTCAGCATCCCCAAACCCACCCAGCAGCCAGAGCTGGCCAGGATGGTGCCCACCCCAGCTGTGACTGAGCCATGTGGGTGACTGGGCTTGTTGCCACTTTTCTTTAGCAGTGGTTGCACTCCTGGAGTCCTGTCATCCAATTCTACCTTTATTGTGTGAATTATATATGCTATTTTTTGTTGGTTTGGGGTTTTTTGTTTGTTTTTGTTTGGTTGGTTGTGTTGCTTTTGTTTTTGTTTTTGTTTTTGTTTTTGTTTTTTAAGGCAAGCTATGTAATAAACATAAACCTGGAAATTTTATATTTTTCAATGTTGAGGTCAAGCTGCCCCAGAAACAAGTTATGGTTTCCTTCTGCTGGGGCACTCCCTGCCTGAAAAGAGTTTCAAGTCTTCCCTTCACCTATGACACAAGCGGTGAGAGAAGCTTTACAAAAGCAGTGCAACTTTGCAGAAGAATGCTTCAAAGCACATTTAAATCCACGCAAAGTCTGACCAGAGTTTCCAGATTCAGTGTATCACTGTGGGTATAGAAGAAGAGCTGTGATTGCAAATGACTGTCACATGCCTGCACATACACAAGCAAGGGGACACAGTCACGGTCACCCTGATGGACTCACCTCCCAGAAGGAATGAAGCCACCTGCTGAGGCAGGAGGAGCTGTGAGCGGGGCAATAAGATGGAGAGGATGGAGAGGGAGGGCAGGTGGGGGACCGTGACTCCAGTGGCAGCAACAACGGGGAGACTGGGCAGCAGTTTGTAGCCTTTAACCAGACCTGACAGGAGAAAAGGTTGAAATGTCAAAATATGCAAAAAATAAAAAGCTCCTGAAATTTTAAACTGGTCCATTTTGGGTCAGTTCAGTGTCAGGCTGGGGGCTTAAGCTTGAGCATGTCTTCTGCCCTGGCCAGGGTAATGGGACAGACTCCCTGGCCGGGCAATGCGGTGTCTGCCAAGGAAACCCCCGTCCCCATGTGCAACCAACCCTGCTGCTGCGTCACGGGAGCAGCCATGGGAGCTCCTCAAGGAGCACAGCCCTGCTCCCAGGGACTGAGCGGACGGACTCAGAAATGGGGGGAATTACTACTCCTGAGGGCGTCACACAGAGCAAGCACGTACCAACTAATCTATCCTAAACCAAAAGCAAGTGATTTGTCCTGATTTTGATTAGACATCAACCTGCAAAAAAAAAAAAAAAAAAAAAAATTCTCATTTGGATGAAGTAGCCTGGAATAGAATATTGTATTTCTATGTTCTCAGTTAGAACTGGAGAAGAAAATAAAGAAATAGCAAAGAAGTCAACACTTAACAATGCACAGGTGCTTATAGGACAACAACATTACTAATACATCGTAGCCCTCATGTGCTGCCTCCTAAACCTGTGATGTTTAGCTTTTTCTAAGCATTTTTCAGCAGAGGTCATCCCTGTGCAGAGAACACACGCTCGTGGGTGCAGGGCCTGTTGTTCTGAATTGCCTCTCCCGAGGCAGTCAGAAGATGTTCACACACAGCCCTCAGGGGCCACCAACCACAGGTAGAAAACCAGTCCTTCTCTGGCAGCTCTGCACAAGGAGGGGAAATAACGATGCCTGCGTGGGTTTTGGCGGTGGGGCGTGTGTGATCGCTGAGGTTCGACGGGCATGATGCAGAGCAGCCACCAAGGCTTTGACACCCACGGCTACGCTGAGTTTGTGCGACAGGAGAGCTCTCAGGGAGAGAGGAGCAGAGCTGCTCGGGGCTGTTGCACGGGTTCTCCGTCCTTTCTGGCTGGGACTGTAGGACCTCCAACATCATGTCGTTCCCGTGACACCGAAGACGGCGCAGTGTACACTCGTTTTCGTGAATTCCAGCAACAGACCTGAAAGTGACAAACACAGAAACGCAAAGTGTTGCCATGTAACAACACTATCGCAGGTTTTCAGCGTTAGGTGTCCTTTTCTGGTTCGCATCCTGCTAATTAAAAATAGATTAGGATCATAGATGCACAGGACAGTCTGTGTGGGAAGGGACCTTTGGTGGTCACCTAGTCCAACCCCCTCCCAAGGCAGGGCCAGCCCCAAGGGTAGACCAAGTGGGGTGGCGTTGCACCCCACTGGGTTTTTAGTGTCTCCAAGGATGGAGACTGCACCACCTCTTGGGGCTCCTGTTCCTGCAGTGACCACCCTCATGGAGAAAAGCTTTCACCTCCTAGCTCGCTGGAGTTTCCTCGGCTGCCACCTGGGTCTGCTGCCTCTTGTCCTTTTGCTGTGCTCCTCAGAGAAGAGCTTGACCCTATAACCTCCCTGTAGGCCATCGAAGACAGCAGTAGGATCTCCCTGCAGCCTTCCCCTGCCGCTGAGCAAGCCCTGGACACAGAGCCCCAGATGTGGCCTGGTGGGTGCTGGATGAAGGGGAATAACCCCTTGCTCAGCCTCTCAGCTGCGCTCTTCTTCATGCTGCCTGGTATGTGGTTCGTTTTCCTTGCTGCAAGGGTGCACTACTGACTTATGGTCAAATTCTTGTTCAGCGGAGCCCATGTAAGTCCTCTCCTGCGCCACTGTCCCTCAGCCACTGGTCCTGTCCCACCTGTCCTGTGCCATGGGGCTGTCCTGCTGCCCTTGCTGAGCTGAGGAGGGTCTGGAGGGCCCCTCCGCAGCCGATTGACATCTCTCTGAGTGGCAGCCCTACCCTCCAGCATGTCGACCACGACACCGTGGTGTCCATGGTTAATGAGGACATTAAGCAACCCCAGCACCAGTGCTGGCCCCTGAGGGACACCGCTCCATACTGGTTGCAGATGGATGTCCACCTGCTGATCACTGTGCTGTGGTCCCAGCTGCCCAGCTACCATCTACCCACCCTGGTCCACTTGATGCACAGCTCCCCATCTGCCTGCTGCGTCGCAAGTTCTGCTGACATCAGATGGGATGACGTCGAATTGGAAAGCCCCCGCCTTTGCCCACCAGCCCACTCGTCTCACAGGAGAAACCAGCCAGGCTGGTGGGCACAGAGCAACCTTGGTAAATCCCAACCACCTTCTTCTCTTCCATGTGCTTGCAAACAGCTTCCAGGAGGAGTTGTGCACTTGATGAGGAGTTACTTATTTTCTAACCAATCCCATTTCTTTAATTATATTTAGAAATCATGCAAGTGAAATGTAGTTTTTAATGAAAATTGTTTCTGCAGTTATCCACCCAGTGTCAAATAGGAAGCGCCTGTTCACAAGCACCGGATGACTGCCCTGAGCAGTTGGCTGGTGGCCCACAGGGCACCACATCCACAAGCAGGTCTAGGCTTTAAGTTCGCCGCTGGCTCAAATCTCCTGGTGATTTCTTCAATATGAGCAAGTTTCTCAGCTCATATTTGCTGATGAATCACTCACCGAATACTGACATCTTTCATTTTCACTGAGAAATATCTGACATTTTCATTAACAATTTCCAATACCGGAGGAGAAATCTACGACAGAAACCATCTTAATATAACTGCCTGCTGTTATATGACTTTGTTTTTCTTATTTCTGTTTTTTATGTAAATGCATTTCTGTAATTTATTGGTTCTAATATATTTATGTATTTAATTTCTGCATCAGTTGAAATTATGTACGTAACATTATACAATAAGAATATGAAAAAATTATACTAATTCAATTTATGCTTTTATATTAATGCAGTTAATGCATTTATCTAATTTGTGTTTTTGGAGCTTCTAGTCAGAGCAGGGTTCCATCCGTCATATTGTTCCGCTTTATTCTTACCTTTTATTGTAGATACTGCTGTTAACTCGGTGCCTTTTCATTTTCAGTTTTCACTGAACACTACTAACCCCAGTTTAGAAATAAGGAAATTAAATTTAAATCATCCACTTGAATCATTTAGTTTCCTTACTCTTGCCTTATGTAGCCGGCGCTGGCGAATCTAGATTAGCAGATCATGTACAGGTTACAGCATTAAAAGCAGCCAGGCCCACCCTCTCCATTTGAAATCTGGCTTTCCTTTCCTTCAGCTGCCATTTTCCCGCCTGTTCTGTGATAGGCAAATCCTGGCAAATTTCTTTGACCCCTTTGGGATGAAAGCAGCCGACGCTGCTCCTCTCCCATTGCCCGCATGGTCCCGGTGAACTCGCCCTCCCACAGGCAGCTCTGCCCTCACGGTTTTACCGTCTCCTTCACGCTACACAGAGTTTTAGGTTCCCCAGCCAATGATAGATGGGAACAGGCGGGATATAATATAAGAGAGAAGAAGAGGTGAAATCCTTGGCCTCTGTTCTGTTAGAGTAAGAACTCCTAAGGTTTGAGCGGCTCCGCTTCGCCTCCTGTAGCGACGCTTGCCCCCTGCTGACTCCAGCTGCTCCCCTCCACCGGATTCACCCGAGGGGCTCCTGTTCAATATAGAAAAAGTTAAATCCCGTTGAAGACACGCTGCTTCCCTCCCTGCTTCTCCCCCTCCCCTCTTCATGCCTCTGATCCCATTTCTGAAACCTCTACGTGGGAACCTCCACAAGTCTTTTAACATCTGGGCACCTGTTTAATTTTCATCATTTTCAGGCCACTGCCCAATCTCCTTGTCTTATTTTAAATTGAAAAAAAAACCTGCATATTTGTCCTAAATATCAGCCAGCTCATGGTGTAATGACCGAAAGCACCTTTTTGTTCATTGCCCGCTCCTTTCTATGGGAAATACAAATTGGTCAAATGTCTGTAAATCTTATTTTTCTTTTACTGGTCCCGACTCCTATTTCATCATCTGAAAACACGTTAAATCACCCCAAATTGGTGGCCATTACGCTAAACTATCACACTGCTTGATCTAAGGCAGAAAAGCACAATAAATCCCTCTCTACGTTCAGAAACTCAGCATTTTTTAGCTGACAGAACAACCCTGCCATATTACTCCAGCTGATGGGCTCAGTTACGGCTGTCGCAACGTCCAAATAATCCCTAGTCTCTCAGCTAACCTGAGATATGTGCCCATTTTAAAGATTGCGCCCATTTTAAAGATTTTGCCCACAACATCCTGTGAAGTGAGTGAAAGGCAGGGCACACCAATACACCCAGTTAAAAGGGATGAAACCCTGGTCCTGCTGAATTGACTGGGTGATTTGGGGGTTTAACATTACGGGGGTCCAATTAAGACCTACAAGGCAGGCAGAGACAGGCAGTAACCAAGGTGGGGATACCCTCTGGAGCTGAGTTAGCATCGTCAGAGATCACATAAAAACATTGCCCACAGAAAACAGGAAAACATTGACCTTAATTTCCCCTGCTGTGCAACACGGCAAACACTCTGGGAAACGGCGCTTTTCCCCCTCTCACTCCCATATATCCATATATATCCAGTGCCATATATCCCAGCAGATGGCTACAGGTTGCAGTGGGAGAATTATATCTGCGATTTGCAGGTTAATTGAAAAAAGCGAGGAAAAGAAAACCCAGAGAGAGAAACGAGTTCTCCTTCGCTTTATCTGCTCCGATAAGAGCTATCGCAACGAGTCTATCGCAAGCGCTACGGGCACTCGGCAAAACACGTAACTCCACCGATCTGCTAAGGCAGTCAAGAGAAAGGAGAAGGGCATTTGATAGGAACTGACTTTTCTGTGCCGGCCTCAGCACCAGCGTTATCAACACCCTTTATAAAGAATTGTATCTGCTGCAGGTTGATAGTGGTGAGCAGGGGCTTTCATCGGTATAGGAAGTGATCTCGGTGACCTTCAGCGGAGAAGAAGGTATAAAAACCAAAGCGTTTTTCTTGGGCGACTGTTTGGGCACCAGTTGAATTTCTTCGTTTCCAAGGAGGACACGTTTTGGGGAAATTCTGTGAGAAAATGGCAACTTTAAATGAAAAAAAGACCTGCAGCGAACGGATGGAAAATTTTCGTCGATTTGTCTGGAATCCAGAAACAAAGCTCTTTATGGGAAGGACCTTAATTAACTGGGGTAGGTTTTCACACGCAAGAGTCTTCTCTTCCTTCTGGGAGGCTTAAAAATCTTGGGGGGAGGGGTCATCCTAATGAATGGGACATCATGTAGCGGTAGCTGTGCTGTAATTGTTGAAAAGATCGGTTCTCATATATGCTTCTCAGCCACTATTAGAGTGGCCCTGTAAGTTGAGGCAATTAGATCGAAACATCGATCCGAGTAGTTCCTGCAAACGTAAGAAGACTTTAAACTGATTTTGGATCAAACACTTCAAAAGGACAAAACTTAACACATTGAGTTAACTTACTAATAGCTAAGGGGGATGACTACAGTATGGTTCTGACATTGACAGCTATAGGGGCTTCTGGTATACAGACAGTTTTGCTAAATTGGTGGGTTTTGCCCAATTCCCTGGAAACGCGTTTTGCTTTTCTGAAATTCCTTTCTACATTATTGTCTGCTCAGTAGATCTCCTCTCTTATCCCCGCGTGCTAATGCAAACTTGTGTCTACGATGACGATGTGTTTTCCGATCTACATCCTGGGAAGGGCAGCCCTGACCATCATAAGGAAGGTCCCTGCTCTTCCCACAGACCGTAAGAGCAGCTCCAAGTTTCCAGGGGATTTTTTTCTGCCGTGATGCCCTTGAGCATAGCTTGTCTGCCATTCTTAAAACGAGAATTTTACAGAAAATCAAACCAAAACCTGAGTCCTTCTACTTTGGAGGGAAGAGATTCTGTGAGGCACCGATGATTACAGGGAGTGGTTTCTGACAGCCCCCCCAAAATACTCGCTGGCTGCTTGTAGGGCACCAGCGGTGTGTAAGGCACGTTACGCACACACAGACAGAAATACAGCGTTGTTCTACATCTCACACCAGAATAAAGTAGTGAGGTAACACATTTTGCTGCAGATGATTTCAGATGTAAAAGGCAGTGAGGTGATACGGATCTAAAATCAACACACCTGAAATACTGACATCTGTCATCCAAATAACACACGGAACAACTTGGTTTCGTCAAAGAAATACCTCGGCTGTGCCACTTAGTCCATGTGTAATAAGCAGATAAATGGTCTTAATAGGTGAAGTTACTTCAAGAAGCCACACAATATTTTAAGCTTCAAATAATCTGATCTAACCACCAACTACTTCAAAAATCCTTGTAAAAGTGGACAAATTTACAGCCAAATTTTTCATAGAATCATAGAATGTGTTGGGTTGGAAGGACCTTTAAAGGTCATCTAGTCCAACCCCCCTGCAGTAAGCAGGGACGTCTTCAACTAGATCAGGTTGGGTTTTTTTCCTAGATGAAATTTTTCTAGGAGAATATTCTTCTGATGTAGAGAAAAAGACCCAAAACACCAGTCCCTTCGCAGGGAAAACCTCCCCGAGGCCAAGGGCAGGAAAGCAATGGCTATTCCTGCTGGGACAGTCCCGGCCGCGGAGGGATCACTGCACTGCACCGCCTTGCTTTAAAAATGGAATTTTACCCTAATTTTTTTTTCCACAGTGTGGATCAGCCTGTACTACCTGGCTTTCTACGTGGTGATGTCGGGGCTGTTCGCGCTCTCCATTTATTCTTTAATGAGGACAGTGAATCCGTACGAGCCGGATTACCAAGACCAGCTGAAATCCCCAGGTACTGCCAGGGTCCGTCCGGCTGCTGCCCGGGGCCGGGCTGGGCTGAGTGGCATCGGCAGAGCCCGGGCACGAGGGGAGACAAACATGGAATAAATCAGCTCAATAAAATGTCCCCAGGCGAGCCCCGCAAAGTTTAACCTCCGCCTGAAAACACTTAAAAAAAAAAAATATCGGCACATTTATTCCATTTATTCATTTTTATATATTTGTATATATAGATATTAAAAAAAATATAAATATATACAAATCTATACCTTCTCTCCCCATGGGCAAGGGTCAGCCCCTGGGGAAACCCTGGTTTCTGCTGCAGCCCCCCCAGCAGGCCGGTGGGTTTTGGGGCACCCGCCAAGACAGAGGGGAGCTGGGGCGAGCAGCCTGGGGAGGGGGGCGGGTATTTCTACGCTTGTCAGCAGCATGGAAAATCCCCGTGAGAGCAGGAATCCCTCCCCGCTGGGATGGGATGTGCCAGCAGCCAAAGCAAGTAAAAGTAAGACAAAGACACATGGGATTAGGAATAAAGATTTGTGGGACACGAAGTGAGACTGGGGAGGGACACGACAGTATCAGTGAGAAATCATCAGTGCGTACTGCTAAAACTCCACCCCTGTAATGGCTTGGTTTTACAATGGGAAGAAAAAAGTGACTTTTTCAAAGCTGTAGCCCTAAAAATTATTCTTGCTGCCTGTTGCTGAATTTTGAAGTTTCCTTTCCCAATATTCAGTAAGTTTGGTGTTTGCTGGCAAAATAATGCCTGTAAAATATCAAGCGTGGCTTTTCCAAAAGCTATTTCTCACACTGCAGTACGATTTGTTTCTTTAACCTGACGCGACTATTGTAACTGTTATTTTTAACAAGGCCTGGGGAAATCCAGTGCAATTGCTGGAATGATTTTGCAGCTGTTCTGATAACAGCACGGATATACGTGAAAAGACGAGAGTTTAGCAGCAGCGAAAGCTTTAGGGTTTCGGTTGAACAACTCACAGCTGAGAAGGTTTCCACACATGGTTAAATCCTCCCCAGCAAAGCCTGGGCATCTCGTACACGTACAGAAACGAGTCTTGATGAAGCATAATTGCTATTGTCAATTTAAATAAACAAATTTGTGCCTGGCACCTCTCCTCTGCTTTGCCTTCCCTTTTCTTCCCCCATGAAGGTGTAACGTTACGACCCGACGTTTATGGGGATAGAGGACTACAAATTTATTACAACGTGTCTGACAACAAAACCTGGGAAGGTTTAGTGACAACTCTTCGGACTTTTCTGACAGGTAAAAATGAGGTTTCCTGTATAGTATTTAAGAAATGTGCTGCCGCATCTCCCATATTAAGTCTGAGGACCTTAAGTCAGTGTTGCCATTTTCTATTTGTCCTTTTGAAATCCCAGATTTTGAGTGGAAAATGCACCTTCTGAAAGGGACGGGCAAAGCCCCTCATGAATCTATAAATCAAACGCACGTAAACATGCCTATTAAAGCAGAGCTTTGCTTCAGAGCTTTTACTGTGTTTAATCCTAATAGCCTTCATAAAATAGGCCAATAGAAAGTTTGAAGGAAGAGGGAGGAAAAAGGTCTTCAAAACTAGTCTCATTAAACTGATCTCATACTGTCCATGACTACAAATATCAAAGTGCCGTAATAAGTCTTATGAAGCTGTTGCATAATGTCATCAGAGAGTACAGTCAAAGCAGGTTAGGTGCTCCATTTGCCTGTTTATATCTTAATACATTTAGATTCCTTTTGAGCCTTAATATCATATTTCTGTGTTTCTCACACACATATTGAGAAAAATTGTATTTGAAATTGACTTTATATGGAGCTATCAACACGAATTGCCCACCTTAACTCAATCTGATCTCTTTTTTTGCTTTGCCTCAGTATTGCAAAACAAAAACCCCCACAAAAAATCCCAAACAATTTAAAATTTCCTCATTCCATCTAACCCCAACTTCACTTGAAGTACAGTCTCCCATGATACAACCTCCAGCCTGATATTGGGATGTGTAACTTATATATATGAAAAACTTCAGAGGGGAATTTTCCTTTCTTCCTTCACACACCTAGCATATACGCCAGCTGCTCAGCGCCTGAACATCAACTGCACCAGCGACACGTACTTCATCCAGGACACCTTTGATGGCCCAAATAAAACAAAACTCTCCTGCAAATTTACCTCAGATATGCTTCAGAACTGCTCTGGCATCACAGATCCTACTTTTGGATTTCCAGAAGGACAACCCTGTTTTATCATAAAAATGAACAGGGTAAGTACAAGCTCAAGGTGCTGAACGGAAAAGAATTCACCAAAAAAAAACCCCCGACAGCTCAAGTGCCCGCTCGGGAGCTGCTACATTGTCTGCTGCCACGGTACCTACTCTCTGCTCTGTACTGGGAAGACAAATCCACGCGCTTTTCCCAAGACATCTCTGGAGTTACTAAAGAAATAGTGAGACTTGATCACCACCCCTAGGAAAATAACGTAGGGTAAAGCGCTCCCTAAGCCGACTGACTCTGAAGCTTTGGGTTTCGTTTAGTTTTGTTAGCACCTCATAGCGCACTCATCCGACAAAGTCGTACGTAGAACACCTCCATTCTGCAATGCTGTGGTCCTGTGCCTTCAGCTAAGGCGGAAGGTGTGACAGCAGCTGCTGTGATTTCAGAGAGGTGCGACTCGCACACCTTATTTCTCCAGGCTGCAAAGAAAATCTTTAGCAGAACCTATAAAAACAAAATTCAAACCTGATGGATGCTTTTTTTTTTTTTTCGGTGAAAACCATCAATGCATTTTTTTGGATGAGAGGAAAAAAGTAATCTTGCATGCCTCGTTTAATTTCTTCTGAACATAGACAAAGGCATAAGCATTTTAGTTTTGTTTTCAGGTAAGATTCCGAGCCTTCTAGTTCCATTTCAGTACGAAGTGAAGAGTTCGTATTCTCCACTAGCTCCTGACTGACAAGATCACTTCACTTTTGGTTGGGCCTGCAACCTAGACTCGGGCAATGAACATTTTTAAGAACCTGTGCAAGGCCCAGCTGTGAGAGGAGAGGTGAAACGGTGGGTTTTCCCCCCGAAAAGCCTTTGCCTCCTTCAGCAAGGCTGCACGCCAGCCCCGGCAGGGGAAAGGAGCGGGGATAGTGCCTGGGGGGGCTTTACCTCCTTTCATCTTCGCTGCTACAGGATGCCACCCCACTATTTTTGTAGGATCAAATGGGACGAAGAGTTTCTGCTAAAGCCAAAGTATTCTAACAAGGCATATGATGAAAAGCACAGGGATTCAGCTTTTCCTTTATTTTCACTCAACCAGCTGCTGAAAAGAGATCCCTGGCCAAAAGCAAGCAGTACAGGGGGGCAAATGAGCTGGACGTGCCAGGAGGTGCAGCCAGGAAAGACCCTCCCTGCAGTGCCCATCCCGGGCAGCTCCGAGTCCTGATTCCTAAATATCCAGCCACAACGTTTTTTTTTCACCCAGGTACATAGGTGAGGTGATCCGTTTGCCTTAGGCAGAACCACGTTAAGCAGCATCCGAAGCTCAGTTAATTGTTTGGTTTTACCTTGAAACAATTTTCAAGATGAGTGAATGTGCGTTTTCGATTTCAGATTATCAAATTTCTCCCTGGCAATGGCACTGCGCCAAGAGTGGACTGCACATACGTGGTAAGTGTATGAGGTCCGAGCCTAAAAAATTTCAAGCACTTCAGCTCTGATAGCAAGTGAAGTGCAATTACAAGCAGAAATATTACCATGCTGCTTTGGAAATGACAGAATCACAGAATGGTAGGGTTGGCAGGGACCTCTGGAGATCATCTAGTCCAACCCCCCTGCCACAGCAGGGTCACCCAGAGCAGGCTGCACAGGAGCGCATCCAGGTGGGTTTTGAATGTCTCCAGAGACACAGACTCCACCACCTCTCTGGGCAGCCTGTTCCAGTGCTCTGCCACCCTCAAAATAAAGAAGTTCCTCCTCATGTTGAGATGGAACTTCCTGTGTTCAAGTTTGTGTCCGTTACTTCTTGTCCTGTCCCCGGGCACCACTGAAAAGAGCCTGGCCCCATCCTCCTGACACCCAGCCTTTGAGTATTTCTAAGCATTGATAAGATCCCCTCACAGTCTTCTTTTTTTCCAGACTAAAAAGACCCAAGTCCCTCAGCCTTTCTTCATAAGAGAGGTGTTCGAGACCCCTAATCATCTTGGTATCCCTTTGCTGTACCCTCTCCGGCAGTTCCCTGTCCTTCTTGAACCGGGGAGCCCAGAACTGGACTCAGTGCTCCAGATGAGGCCTCTCCAGGGCAGAGTAGAGGGGGAGGATGATCGCCCTCAATCTCCTAGACACACTTTTCTTGATCATTCTGGCCAAATACCGGGAATATTCTCAGTTCTGTGCAATTTCTTGCACCAGCAGACAGCCTAGGAACAACCAAAAAAAAAGTTTGCTTTATTTTAAATCGCCTGAAAATTTGTTTTTCCGTGCTGCAAAGAACATTTGCCGTTTGCTTTCAGCTCCCGCTAGCGAAGGTCACGCCTCAGAGCAGCCCCTTCAGGCTCTTTTCAGCAGGTCCCCGTTGACTCAATTCACAACTGCTGTAAAAGAACACTTGCCGCTTTTTCCTGGCAATAGTAACAGCAGGACATTTCCACTTTCGTTTGAAAAATAAAAATAAGACCGGCGCTAAACAGGCTGCTGAGCTTGGGAGTTTTAATCCACGCTGCGCAGCTTTTAGCAGCTGCAAAACACTTGCCCGGGGCTGGCTTACAATTGCCCGGCCAACAGAGCTGCTTTCTTGCTTTACAAACAGGGTGAGGAGTCTCGCCCGCTGGAGGTGGACTACTACCCCCTGAACGGGACCTTCAACCTGCACTACTTCCCCTACTACGGAAAAAAGGCACAGGTGCGTCCTCATCGACTTCGGTATCGTTTTTCTTCTTTATCTTTGGATGGAGCATCTCTCCAATCTCACAAGAATCAGAGAGGGGGCTAATTTTACAACGTTTATTTTTAAACCGGTAGTCTAAAGTTAAAGTACTTCTTTTTCTTTCCTCCTAGCCCAGCTACAGCAATCCTTTGGTAGCTGTGAAATTTCTCAACATCACAAGGAACGTCGAACTTAAAATAGTGTGCAAAATCATTGGAGCTGGAATTACCTTTGATAACGTTCATGATCCGTATGAAGGAAAAGTGGAATTTAAATTGAAAATAGAAGACTGAGCAGCAACAGAGACACCTCTGAAATACATGTGTGAAGGGTGACTTACCTATTATCACATTCATCCGTATTTATTTTCTCACTATGATTTTCGTATAAATTTATGCAAATTACAGCTCAAAGAGACATTTTCTACTGAAAGGTGACCCAGATAGCTAAAAATCAAGATACCACTCTCAGTGTGTGAAGGAGATAGGGGTTATCTCGATGTACACAGCTTACTATTCCAAGGCCACGGTATGTTGCTGCCTTCGTGCAAGTATTTGTACAAAATGAATTTCCTCTAAACGGCCCAGCTGTGCCTTCAAAGAGAATAAGTACAGGATCAAAATATCATTTTAAGTCACTTTCTAAACCGTAATAAATAATTGATGTATGATACTAAACCTTCGATATTGAGAAATAATTAGCTAGCTAGAAAAAGAAACCAATACTTTGAAATACTAGCAAGTAATATAGTTCTCAACCTCTCTTGTATAGGATGTATAAATTATAAAAGTATATTAAAATTATCTGTATCCCAGTGCATTGTTTTTTTGTACTAGTCAGCCAAGTCAAACTTTTTTTAGTTGACAGATCAATGACTGCAAAAGAAGTGAATCTGAAATCTGCCCTCTACCTTACAGATTTTATTGTACCACCTACAACTTCTGTATAACTTAATAAAAATGACCGGTAAAACTGTAACATACCGTTACATCCAGGAGAACTGTGTTCATTTAACTATTAGAGTTTTTCAGTGGTTGGTTGTTTTTCCCCAGTAGAATAAGCCTGGACTGCAGTGATGAGTTCCGGGTTACTTGGAATAATCTGGAAGATGCTGAAGTAACACTGAATTGTTCAGTGAATCTGAAACCTGAGAAGTTTACCACGTATGATACAAATACACAGGATTGCTCTGTCTGTATGTTTACGTTAGAAGAAGTCCAGGATATTTCAGGCAGAGAATAAACACGGCACAGAAAAAAAGATATTCAAGAGAAGAAATCAGTTTACACCTTCGCTGCCTGGACACTTCAGGAAGTGGGAAGATGTAATCAGGTCAATCTCATTTACTACAGTGGCATTCAGACAGACAGCTTGCAAAACAAATCCAGCTGGAGAGGAATATTTCCCCTTCAAAACCACAAATGGTATTTGAGCCCTTGTTAGAAAAATTGGGCATTCTGCATTTCAGAAACTGTAAGAAACTGCATTCTCATGTAAGATCTTGTTCTGCCCTGGCATTTCCTCTTTCAATTTTTACAGTGGGATTTGCCTCTCTTCTAAGACACTGAATGAAAATCAATTTTATATCCTTGTTGTAACACAGGTCTTCTCCTGGACATCTTTCCAAAATAATATGGAAGACAATTTAATAATAAAATATTTTTGATAACAAAATACTCATTTATGCTCAAAAGTAATTCAAGGTTGTCTATAAACGGAACAGTAAAACATTGCCAAGAAACCCACTAACTCTTCCCTTGGTGTCTCTAACATAAGCAGATTCACTGCTTGACTGTATTTGATTGAGAGTTTACAATTTGCGTGTTTGAATCAGGCAATGCAGTATTCTGAGCTCACACTCTACATGGTGCATTTACAGCACAACATGGGGAGATGCTCAAATTTCCCCTGGGCTGGGTACCCGCATAGCCACAGCTTCAGGACAGCCTGGACTCATGAGATAAATACATTGAAAGGAAAGACTGGAGTGTCCCCACGTCGACCAAAGGATGATGCATCCTGAGGTCAAAAAAAGGGTATGCAGGTCCACTGGTTCTTTAAGTACAACGTCTGTCACCCTGAATTTAGATTTCTCTCGAACTTTTAGCCATCCAAGATTATTCTCTTCCTTTTCTGGAATTACAAATAATAATAGTAATACAGAGCAAGGTTCGTGGCTAGTGTAGCTGAAGTAGAAAGCTCTGTGAAAGCTCTAAATGTATTAATCTGCGTATAGTTAATATTAGCTTGCCTGGACCCCAAAATCATAGAATGTGTTGGGTTGGAAGGACCTTTAAAGGTCATCTAGTCCAACCCCCCTGCAGTAAGCAGGGACATCTTCAACTAGATCAGGTTGCTCAGAGCCTCATCAAGCCTGGCCTTGAATGTCTCCAGGCATGGGGCCTCCACCACCTCTCTGGGCAACCTGTTCCAGTGTCTCACCACCGAAAAACAGGCACACTTAAATAGCAGAATGACCAGCATGTGAGTATTTTGTAATACTGCGGTGCACAGCCCAACACCACGTACAAGCATTTCATGTAGTGAGCAACGAAACCATCAAAGCAGCAAAGACAGGCTTGCAGAACTGCACTTTGGAGACATCCAAGCGACAGAAGTTACAAGATAAAGACCAAAATAAGCACAGGGGAAGGAAAATGGGCAGGGCATCCTGCTCCAAGGCACAAGAGAGGTGACTGGCAAAAGCAAAACCAAGCTAAGGAGCAGGTGAATCCCCTTTTAGGTTGCGGGGGGGAAGACGCACAAAACACCAACAATGACGGGGAGAAATGAAGACAGACATTTCCTCTGGTGGAAGAGCTCTCCAGTCTGATCGCCTTCACCCTGGAGACTAACGAGGACCTTGGCCATCGGTGCCAGCCCTACACCAGCAGCTCCATGCTATTGTATAGTCACAGTTTATTTAGTGTACGAGTGTTATAGACTATCGGTTTTATATAAATAGCAATAATTCTATTAATTAATAATATGCAAGAACTGTCCATTAGCATGAAGTGCGTTGTTAAGGAATGAATTCAGCAGTTTTGTTTTCAAGTTTAAAACTGGCCTCATTTATCAGTCTTTTAGGCACTCCCATTGCAAGTCTCCAACTCCTGGAAAGACAGGTACACACCCCCCCATACTAGAACATATGCAGACGTACACCTATACAGATGTATACACACGTGTAAGTCTTTGCTGCTTTGACGGTTACCTTGCTCACGTAGTGTTGGGCTGTGCCACCGCAGTATTACAAAACACACGCACGCTGAGCACCAGCGCAGAGAGAACAGAAACACGGCAGTTGCTTTGAGATGCATCTTCCTCCCTACACCTCCATCTATTCTTAGGAATATTTATACAACTTAGGAATGTTTATACAAATTTATACAACCTTATTGAAGTATAAGGTCCTAACGTCTATTATCAAAAATGATGAGGAAAAATTAAGAGAGTGCAGAAAAACACCGAATACAAGCTCCTTGATGCTTAAAGGGCTTTTTGTGCTATGACTATGTAGCAAGTTCAAAACATTCACACTCTACTTTTCAGAATTGCCAAGTACTATAGATTAATAATTAAATCTTTGCTTAATGGTCTCTCATGATGTCATTGCTATTGCACTTGGGAATTCCTCTCATCATTTCATATAACTGGTTTTAATCTCTTACCTGTAATAAAAGTCGGGCAGAGATTGATTCTGCAGCAAATAAAACCGTCTAACCATGTGCTACTTTCAGTAATTGGATGTAGAATAACAGCTGCATCAATAAGGCTTACAGAAAATATTTTATGCTTTGCACATATACTCCCTTCACCGCTTCATTTCTTTCAGATACAAAAGTTCAAGCTCAAACACGACCATCTTGTTTAATATAAAATAAAAACATGCATGAAAGAACAGGTGTCCTTTTCTTTCCCTCAATTTAACTTGAAAAATTCTCCCTTACTGGGTACAAAGATTGTTCACTTCTTTCCATTTCTTTTTCATGATACCAGAGTGATAACAACAGACGCATGGCACTTCTCATTCTGTTAAGAGCAAAAACTGAGCTGAAAATTCCCTTTTTAGGATCCCACTACTACTCTCTCACTTGGTCTAAAATGAGAAAGAAGGGAATTCTGGAGAGACGCTTGGGATAACCACTTCATCATTAATGCATGGATTTACGTGCAGTCCTGCTGTTACCAATGTGGGAATTCTACCATTCCAATCAAAATATGTTCCATGGGTTTATTACCATCTTTATTAACTAGATAACTAATTTTAATTATTCTGATTCCAAGTTCCAGTCCTTAAATCTTGCGTCACCTTTCTCTCTGATATCAATAAGGCTGTTAAAATGGTATCTTTTTGTCTGACCTGTAATTTCTCCTTTTTTTTTTTTAATAAACCAAAATGGAGCTCCTTAAATGTCTTATTAAATGATCTTGACCTTAGGTATCAAATAACTGAGTCTTTCCCAATTTTTCCAATACCCTTTTTAAATGATGACGCCAGCAAGTATGTAGCTGCTCACTGTTGCTCTCACTATATATATTTGGATGTAACATCACCTTCTAATCCACTATTAGTTTTACCTATACATCCAAAATCAGACTAGCTGGCTCCTCAGAACACAGTGTAGGAGACACGTGCAGTTCTTGTCCGCCTTGACACCCAGATCATTTTTAGGAGCCTACATTCTCGGCATATAGTCTTACCTCCTGTAAGTGTGGCTTGAATTATCATTGAATAGAATGGTCAGAGTTGGAAGGGACCTTAAAGATCACCTAGTTCCAACCCCCTGCCATGGGACAACTCTTTGTTCCAAAGTCATGTAGTTTAACCATAACATTTTTTGGACATGCTATGCTTGCTAAGCAATCCACATTCATCTGTCCTTTTCATTGTTTACTTTTCTAACCAGTATCACTTCAAAATGTCTTTTCATTTTCTTCTGGGTTATTGAAGAAGAGGTTAAATAGAAGTACAATCTTACTTGATGCAGCTATTATTCAGTCAGCGATAATGCCACAGAAACTATTTTTGATTCAGCAGTAAAGAGTTTGTAACCGTTTAACATACAATCTGTTAATATTGTAAAATAGGTATTTAAAATCAGAATGCAACGAAAAAGAAAAGGCTTAAAGATGCCGAAACATATCCATCGTTCCCTTAATCAGCTAAAAAGTTGCAATCTCTTCCCATATTCATTTGGTAAGACCTACTCTGTCATTAATAATTAACCTTCCAGGCTCTTAGTTTTCTTTTAGCTGTTTCTTTCAACAGTTTTTCTATTATGAGGTCCAGGGCTGATCTCAGGCTGTCTAGACCACACTTGGATGGCACTTCCTCACATCACTTTGAAAATTGGCACTCTAGCATTATTTGAGTCTGTAAGAACTTACTCATTATTTCAAGGTTCATTAAAAATCAGCATCAGAAATGTAGAGATCCACTCTACCTAGCACAAATTACCTGGGCTGCCTGTTTTAAGAGAGTTAAGCTTCAAGCATGTGCTTGATGTTCTGCTTTATTTTTAATGAATTCTCTCAAGTTTACATGATAAAAGAACATGAACCTTGCCCAAAGGCTGCAACTTCGCTGTCTTAACATGCTACAACGCAGAAACTTTCCATTCTGCTATGACCAGCCCTCCTATTTACAGCAATGTACCACAATGTGCACACAGTGACATGTTAAAAGAAGTCAAATCTTTGAACATAAGTTTGGATTTCAACCTGTTCAAAGCATCCAAAAACTTAACAAACAAGAGGCCATAGCAGAACGAAGAAAAGCACTTGTAAAGATATCACATGGCTGATTTTTGATTAACATCAGTCTCTCTCCTTTATTCTCTGCCACATCACAACATTCTGTCTTTATCACAGTAAAGCTGTGAATCAATAATCATGATTTTCTCTGGTTAATGTTTCACTTGTTAGTGTTGACGTACTTTGAATGTCTCTCTGGGGACAGCAGCTCTCCAACCAAGGGAGAGGCAGATGCATCTAGGTGACAACTGTCATCACGCCAGATGATAATCAGCAGCGTAACCAAATGTTGGAAGTAGGAAACGCCTGTGCATGTCAGTTGCTGCCCTTCTGCATTGTGCTCTCAGCATCAGCTATATTTCTGCTTCTTAGAAATCTCATCTTAAAGACAAGTCTTCACTTCTACCCGCTCATCTAACTACTTTTTCCATCGTCGGAGTTTGGCAACTTCTGACGGCTTCTGAAGATGAGCTGAGCTTCCATTCTTTTTCTATTGAGCCTTTGGTACGCAGGCAAGTCAGATGACCCACCTGTTAGTCTGTTCATGATACTGCTATGTGGTATTTTCTAATGTGTTTTCTTTTCCTCTCTTATGGGATCCATATGGTACTTCAGGTGGGAAGGCACCTCGGGTTATCTCTAGTCCAATCCCTGCTCAAAGCATGGTCAGCTGTGAGGTCAGATGCTACATTGCTCAGGGCTTTTATCCTGTCTGGTCTCGAAAACCCTAAGGATGGAGTCAGCACAACCTCTCTGGGCAACCTGTTCCACAGCTTCACCATCCCAAGTTCTTCCTCAACCCAAGCTGGAAACACTCTTGTTTCAGCTTGTGTGTGTTGTCTCTCATCCTCCCACCATGCCCCACTGTGGACTGACTCCACCTTTGCAATAACCTTTTCGCAGTACTGGAAGGCTGCCACTAGGTCTCTTGAGGCCACCTCTTCTTCAGGCTGAACAAGCCCCTCTCCCTCAGCCTCTCCTCATACAGTAACTGCTCTAGCTCCCTGAGCATCTTGGTAACCCTCCACAATCCATGCTTATCTTGTGATGGTTACCTCCTTCCATGAACAATTTCATAAACGGTCATCTTCAAGGTCTGGTACCCTACTATTTATTTTTCTTCTCTGCAATAGCTGCTTTCCATTGAAGGAAGATTGAGGAAAAAAAAGTTTCCGAAGTCATAATTGCTTTTCTTTCGTTAAGACAAGCAAATCCTTACAGGAAAAGCAAAACACTCTACTTTTGAAACAATCCTTCTTAATTTGTTATACATGTCAAAATAGAGAGACAGTCTTTCAAAGCTCAGTATAACTTTTAGAAAAACAGCAAAAGATGCACACTGTTCACAGCATTTTTCTGCAGGATCATTTCAGAGATATAAATATACACTTCACAACTATTCCTCTTCTTCAGATCACAAAAGAGTGCTGACAAATTAAAGGAGTAACAGTACATCCCTTCCCTGTCATGTTTTACCCCAAACTGAGCCCTTATTACCACTCTAATTACTTTTACAGCCATTTAATCTTTCTTAAACTGAATTCCAGCTTCTGTCTCCTTACAATATTTTTTACTTCCACAGATTTCCTCAACAATTTCCTGTCTGTGATTTCCTCTTACATTCTGTTCCTGCTTTTGATCTTCCTTTTCCATATGTATCTGTGATACCACCCTTTTTGGAGATCAAAATCACATAGCTTAAAGTTATCTCCCACTTTGCAGTTCTTTTCATGCCTGACATTATTACGTACATTCTATGATTTCTCTGCCTTTTTTTTAAATGAAGTTTCTACTACTAGTCTTTTTTTAGTCTTTGACTAGACTGCTCTTGTTTTCTCATTACTTCTTTCCAACTTACACCTTCTTCTCTGTAGAGACCTTAAGTTTCAATCTGTTCTTTTTCTTCCTCCTCCTCCTACTTCTTTAAGTCTCCTTTCCTCATTTCCACCTCCTACCTCCCCAATGATTTCTTTTCCTTTTTTTTTTTTTTCCTCCTCCAGCTAAGCACTAGACCAGGTAACTGCCTGAAATCTAGCAAGTAATTAAAAAGTCAATAGGCCTTCTCTTGTTATTGATTGTTGCCTTTACTAGAAAGCTCTCCTGAAACAAAGGTTACACAGAATCAGAATCATTTAGGTTGGAAAAGACCTTTAAGATCAAGTCTAACCATAAATATAATATAATTCATTCCCCCAAACCATTCCAATGCTGCTTGTTTAAACTCTCAAATTCCATTTCAGAGATTCATCAGCAACCAAAAGCAAGCAAAGTAACATCTTTTGAAATGTTATGTTTTGCCACACTTTCACTCCCACCTTGACCTTGTCTCATCTGAGGTCTATTCCACTGATAAGAACCAAAAGAAAACTGTCGGATGCTTTCAGCCTTCCTTACTGAACATCCCTGTACTCACTCTTTTCAGGTAAATCTCAGGTTATACACTGGAGATCTAGAACATAAGGGAAAACTAGAATAATCCCCTTGGACTGTCAAAAGTTCCTTGGTAACTACTGTTGGACTCTACAGATAAAACTGCCATTCAACAGCAAAGATAATTTGAATCAGCTGACTCAACTGTGCCAAGAACCTTGCTTCTAGCATTAGCACTGCCAAGTATGACATCCATCAGTAGGAAGCAAAGCATTCAATTCATACCCCCGCAAAACTGGTTTTCCCAGGCCCATAAAATGAAGTCATTTGCTTGGTCCACTCATATTATAACAAGGTTTGATACAATTAGAAAACGTTCACTGTGTATCAGCTGTTCAGTAGTAAGCACGCACATACCCTTACTACAGAAGATTTGCCAAGGCATAATACCTCAGAGGAAAAAAAAAAAATTAAAAAAAAAATCAACGAACGTAACATTTCGTATTTACCACAGAGTCTAAGTGCATCCAGGAGCCATTACCACAGACTGCGCAGTAATTAAGACTGTAAATTGTCTTTGCAGCAACTCCCTGGAGTTTGTGGAAGCAACAAATCCTGCCTCTGGTAACAGCCTGCAAGTGACTGAGGTAGTTCAGTAACCTACGCTTTCCGGAGAGAGCAGAGGAGGTGATCTAACAAAAAGGCTTAAGGTGGAAGTACATGGAAAGTAGCTGAAGACCTGTTCTGAGGACACGGGAATGTATGATGGAAAGCCAGGACTGAGGAATATGAAATGAAAAAAGTTAGGAGACTAAGTGTGGGATTTTAAACAGAGAAGCTGGATCGGAGTACTAAGATTGGCCTGACATGCTGGGGAGCAACATGATTGAAATAAGGAGATGTGAAAGAAGAGAGTCTACAGGGTAAGATATTGCTTTTTGCATCGTAAGTTACCAAGAGCTATAACGACAAATCACTAAATCAAAGCAAAAAATCTGGGCCCTCTGTAGCGTAAATGCAGTATCCTGAGACAGTTAACACCAGGTCTTGTGACGAGAGGAAGTGAAATGTTCTAAAATAACCCTAAAATTAGAAAAACCACAGAGCTTGTTAAAAATGCCCATGCGCGTTTTATTAATAAAAACTAACAGTGCCAAGGTTAAACAAGTCAAACAATTATAGTCTCTTTATATTCCATAAAATATTACAGAAAAGTTTATTTGTGTTTCAATAAAAAGACTACTGTCTTAGAATAGGCAGCTGACAGTATTTGTGCAGTTAATTGTTTGTGAATAAATTTAAAAAGACTACCACCTGCCCTGAAATTCCTTTTATAAAAATGAACTATTAAAAATGATTGACAAATTTTGAGTTAAAAAACTTAAAACATTCTCTATATTTAATTTCAACTTTATAATAGATTACAGGAAGATGCTTATGAAACAAATACAAACATTTGTTTCAGTACATGTCTTTATATGATAGACTTATAAGTATGTAAACAACTATATAATAAAAAGTTTCCAAAGTCTGCCTGTAAGAAATCAGGCAAATTTTACCATAAGCAATAAATCATTCCAAACCTTCAAGACATTTTATATAGCTGCACCAACTGGCAGTAAACATTTGCCAAAAACTTTGTAATTCATATGTCCCAACATACAGTGAAAAGTATATAAACTTGATGGAATCATAATGTTAGATATAATTTAAGGGAAAATAACTTCACAACAACATTTCTGGAATTTAACATGTAAAAAAGTAGGACGTATCTTTCTTGTTTGGTTCTTTGGACACTGCGTGATTAACAAAAAACACTACTACATTAGCTCACTATCCCTCAAAAAGTGGCATAATCAAAATACACTCCAAATAAATTGCCATTCAGTGTATTCATTTTCCACAGAAGGATAGTATTTTATTTCTCAATGATGTGTCTACATTTTCTTTAGCAAACTTCGCAAGAACATTTGGGGCAAAATCCATTTTCCTTCAAGTAAAAAAAACCCAACCAAACAAAAAACAACCAACAAACCAAAAACCCCTAAAACAAGAGTAAATAAAGGCTCTGCATTAACACACTGGTATCAAAAACACACATCCACACCACATTTAAAAATATCCTACATAAAACAATCCTTGTTTGCTTATCAGAGGTGCAATTTCTAAACTCAGAACTGCTTACCAATATTCTTCTTGAGGGATGGGGCAAAGTAATTTGAGACACTTCTCCCTAGTACAATTTATTCCTGAAGCTTGCTGAATTTTAACAAAAAAATAGTCTACAAGCAAAGGGCATCAGTCGTCATCGTCATTTTCATTAAAATCATCGTCGTCGTCATCGTCATCCCCAACATAAGAAACTGGTGTTTCAACTCTGGAGCCACTGTACTGAGATCCATTGGAACTTGTAGCCAACATCCCATCTCCACCATTGGAAAAGTCACTGGGGAAAAAAAAAAAATAAACCAGAAAAACCCAACAGACCAGTTGGCATTCCTTAATGGTACTTCCCAGTTTACCGTGCTCTTAAATATAATCATATATCTGTTCCATTCCTTTAATGAATCTGCCATTGCTGCTTTATAAACTGTCTTTAACATATGTCCAAGTTGTTTCTCAAAAACAGAAACAGTTGAAGTAACTTTGAAATGGTTCTTGCTTTAGGTTTAATATAAAGATTGAATCCTTTCACAGGTGCCTTAGAAGCATGCCTTCCAGGTTTCTTCTAAAGTACATTTAATGTTAAGTCTACACACCTATCTAAGCCCTTTAATATTTTCATGTAGCACTGGACACTTGCATCATGAGTGAATCATGTCTTTCAGAACTACTAATCTGGATTCAAAGACTTGGAAAATCGAGGAATTAATAGCTTCTCCTTAATTCCTTGTTATTACATGGCAAACTATCATTGCTACATGTGCTGTATTTTTAACTTGAAATTTTTTTCTTCTCATTATGCTTTTCTTTTCTAACTAAAAAAAACCCAACAAACCAAACAGAAACCAAACAATATCTCTGGCATCTTCTATTTTTCCCTCTGTAAGAGTATCCCTACACTGAAAATCCACCTCCTGGATCATCAAGTACATTCAGAGAGTATCCACTTTCTAACTTTAATGTTGGGATTTTCCCCACCAAAATATGCACACACATTGTAGATGTGGCCTGAAATGTCTGGTTCCTAGATGAATTAACTGTACCCGAAAGTATTTTATTTTAATAGAGCCAGAACATTCCTGCCTCCATTATTACTTGCTATTTTGCCAATTTTTTATCATTTACTTTCTCAATAGTTTGATAAACCATTAAACTTAGCCACAATTCTTGAGAAAATGTTTTCCTAAAAATCACAGAAATAGTATCTCCAACTTGAAAGACATTAATCATTAAAAAACTGCTTTCAAAAATACGCTTGCTAGTTGTTTTTTAATCCAGCTAACGCACTTCATCAATTATACAGATTGTTGTTGTATAGAGCTAATTCAACAGGGTCTACCTCCACACAAAATGAAATTGCAGGGGCACACCCTAGAAGCTCACAAAGGAAACATATCCAGTAAGACACTTTGAAGAGTTTCTGCTGTTCCACACACTTATTCAAAAGGAAGATACTACGATACCAGTCTAGCTGTCATCAGATGACTTATAACAGGTTCTCCATAATTATCTGTAGAAGCAGTTTCAAAAACGAAGAAAAATAAGTGGAGATTATTCTTGTGGTCCTGTGAACTTTGGAAGTCCAAACCCAAAAACCTGTCTCCCCTCTTTTTGATAAAAATGGAACTGGATTGCATAACCTGACTATCCTAGTACAACAACGAAACTGGGACAGAGGCATTGGCAGCAGCATCTTCAGTCTTCTGCAGACTTTCTTTAGAGAGCTTGCTAAATAAATTTACAGCCTTTATTTGCCTTGGCAGCAATTTTTGGTACCAGAAAAGCTACGCATCTTGTAGTTCCCTATTGCCA
This sequence comes from Larus michahellis, assembly GCF_964199755.1. Classification (NCBI taxonomy): domain Eukaryota; kingdom Metazoa; phylum Chordata; class Aves; order Charadriiformes; family Laridae; genus Larus; species Larus michahellis. The sequence goes on from NC_133896.1 coordinate 156,380,182, forward strand.
TGTATGTACTATAATTAAACATAATTTGTCACTCTCCTTTTCCAGCCTCCTAAGAAACAGAAGTGGTAGGAGCTCTTGTGCTTCCCACCAAGATAATGAACCACAGCCAGTCTCTGGTTTTCTACTGGCCTCTGGCTAGTAGTGGCCCATTCAAATTTTCAAGTCTGAAAAATACATGGGCTCTTCTTCACCAACACCATGCTCGTTATCACAGAAGGAACCTTAGCGAAAACAGAAGAGTTTATGTTCTGCTTCTCTAAAGTATTTTGGCAGTATTCTCACTCAAGCTTCAGTTCCCTAGCACAAAACAGGCAGAATTCCCCACACTTTTTTGGGCAGCAGGAATGGGCTGAAGCATAAACCACGCTCCTCATCATTGCTAGTCCTGCACATCCCTGAGCTTAACTGTTTCCCTTGCAAGTTATTTCCTTTTTTTTTTTTTGCTTTGCATTTGAGTAAGCCTGTCATCTACAAAAGTGTGGTTTTTTTAAAAAAAGGATTGCTTTAAAAATGTGATTACATTAAGTAAGCTAGATACTGTACCTTCAAAAGGACCTCCTTCCAACTCTGATGGAAGGCAGATGGGTGAGAAAAAGCTGCCAGAAGATTGTCTTCAGAGAACAAGACTAAAGCTGTATTTCCTCATCTAAAGAAATCCCATCAATACAGGTTTTTTGTCTTTAAACACAAATTAGGACTTCCTTAAGTATTTCACTGGTATAGCAATTTCCCAAATAATTTACAAGGCAGAGCCTGCCAGTAATTCCGACATACATCAGTCATTATTATGTAAAGAGCCAAAGTAATCTATAACTTGCCTTCTCCTCTCCAGCCTCGCCTCAGTGCCCGCTAAAATGATGGAACAGATGCTCCCGGAAGTTATGCTGAAGTGTATGGAAGATGTGGAGGTGATCAGGGACAGCCAACACGGCTTCACCAAGGGTAAACTGTGCCTGACTAATCTAGTGGCCTTCTATGATGGAGTGAATGCATCAGTGAACAAGGGAAGAGCTACAGAAATAATCTACCTGTGCTTCCCTCCCAACATTTTACCTCTAAATTGGAGAGATACAAGTTTGATGGAGGGACTATTTGACGGGTAAGAAACTGGCTGGATGGCCATGACCAAAGAGTTACAGTCAACAGTTCAATGTCCAAATGGAAACCAGCAATGAGTGGTGTCCCTCAAGGGCCCGTACTAGGACCAATACTACTTAATATCTTCAGTAATGCCAAACAGTGGGATTGAGTGCACCCTCAGCAGGTTTGTGGATGACACCAAGCTGAGTGGTGGAGTTGATACGCTTGAGGGAAGGGATACCACCCAGAGGGACCTTGACAGACTTGAGGAGTGGGTCCATGCAAACCTCATGAAGTTCAACAAGGCCAAGTGCAAGTTCCTGCACATGAGTCAGGACCATCCCTGGTACCAGTACCGAATGGGGGATGAATGGATGGACAGCAGCCCTGTGGAGAAGGATTTGGGAATACTGGTGGATGAAAAATTGGACACGAGCCAGCAATGTGCACTTGCAGCCCAGAAAGCCAATCGCATCCTGGGCTGCATCAAAAGAAGCGTGGCCGGCAGGTGGAGGGAAGTGATTCTGCCCCTCTACTCCACTGTTGTGAGACCCCGCCTGGAGTACTGTCTCCAGCTCTGGAACCCTCAGCACAGGAAATACAAGGACCTGCTGGAGCAGGTCCAAAGGAGGGCCACAAAAATGATCAGAGGGATGGAAGACCTCTCCTATGAAGAAAGGCTGAGAGCGCTGCGGCTGTTCAGCATGGAGAAGAGAAGGCTCCGAGAAGACCTTATTGTGTCCTTTAAGTACTTCAAGGGAGCTTATGAGAAATATGGAGAAAGATGTTTTATCAGAGCCTGCAATGACACACAAGGGGCAATGTTTTTAAACAGAAAAATGGTAGGTTTAGATAGGATATACAGAAGGAATTTTTTACTCTGAGGGTAGTGAGACACTGGAACAGGTTGCCCAGAGAAGCTGTGGATGTCCCATCCCTGGAAGTGTTCAAGGTCAGGTGGGATGGGACTTTGAGCAATCTCGTCTAGTGGCAGGTGTCCCTGCCCATGGCATGTGGGGTGGACTAGACGATCTTTGAAGATCCCTTCCAACCCAAAGCATTCTGAAATTCTAAAATTGCCCAGATTGGATTAGTTGCGTTACACGTACAACAGAAATTTAACTAGCTTTTCAGACAAGGCTGTTTCTGGACACAACAGAATCAGCTGGTAGAAAATGAACACTCTTGCAGATAATTTGTTCAACTCATCACCTTGCTCAATTAATATATTTGTTAACAATGTTAAACATTTCAATGATATTTGACTCATTTTACAATTTACTTGAGCTCACAAAAGGACATCTTTTTGGTTAGTGCAACAGCAAGAAACTACGAAGTAGTGACTATATAAGGGAAAGTGTCTTATATAGCAAGAGAAAAATAATAGTTAAGTTCAGAAATGACAGATGTCCACAAAAAGTTAAATACAAGTTATAGTTTATCACTCTACCAGCTTCTGATGCTGTTTAAAACCCAAAGACCAAACCCATTTTTAAGCTAAACACTAATGACCAAGGGAGAATCTTGCCCATATTACATCTTTAGGGAAGTATCCATTTTCTTGTCACAAACTGAAAACTAAACAAAAATTTCAAGATTAACACCAGTCTAATAAATTTCTTTTCCACTACACAGGACAAGATCTCTTTAATGACACTGGTCAGAACCACCACTACTTAAGCAAAAGTGATGACTGAGAATAAACTTAAACACATACCTGCACCGTATTTAATCACAACAGAACTTGTTTAATGAAGTATTTGATCTCTAATTAAGTTTCTTTGATGATCACAGATATTAAAAACTAGCTGATAATTTCATCTCACCTGGCTGAAAATCTTGTGCCATTTGATGCAGAACCTGATGAAGATGTGACATATACACTGCTGATTGATCCCTGAGCCATTTCTGCAAAACAAACAGTATGTATTTCAAGAATACTTCAAAACACACTCATCTAATTCAGTGGAAATGCTTAATCTTTTTAAAGTCCAGAAAAGGAGTCTTGCAACCAAACCAACAAAATATATTGATGTACTATAACCAAAATAGCATAATTAAAACCCAAGAAGCTAGCGCAGCAGCAAAATTTCAAAATACATTAAAAAACCATTTTAAAGTAAGCAAGTCAGATGTCTTCAGTATTCTCATATAATGAAAATGATAAAACAATATGAAATAAAGCCATGACCATGTTTGCACTTCATACCTTTTGCCTTTGCAGGTGAATCTACTATAAATACTGTCCTCTTAAAAGAACTGCACACTGCAAAGATCTACTTGTGTGCTAGAATGCACAATATGGTTGTGCAAAGAGCAACAGCCCATTCTCTATGAAACTCTACGTTATTTGTTCCCTAAGGTACACCAAAAAGCACACATATTTGAGAATTTGCTGGAAATCTTCAACGCAAACCAGTGGAAATTAATTGAGTCTAGATATTTTCATGTTTTTTCCTCAAGTCCCGTAATAAGGAGGAAAACAAAACAACTCTTCTTGGAGTAACTAACCTGTCACATATGGTTCCAGAGCTTTAGGAACCAAACTCCTTGCAATTTTTAGGTCCTCTGCTGAACAACTTCCAGATTCTAGCCCACAAGCCATTCCCATTCGTTTTAGTACTTCTATATCATCATGAATTTCAAAAGTATTGTCAAAATTAAATAGATATTCAAACCTGGAGAGGAAAAAATGTCTCAATTAGTTTCAATTGCTTTAACTACCTTTCCAGTTTAAGGAATTGCAGCATTTCAAAAGCTTAAGACACAGTGTTAGCGACACATCACACTAAGCAATCACATTTTTCAAGATTTACGTATTTGATAGCAAGCAACTAAAACTGTAATTATACACACCACATAAATCATTAACAGGTTTAATAGATACAGAGTTTAAATTAAATATTTTGTATGTTTGAGAATTTTTTTCTTTACTCCCATTCCTCTGCCTACTGTGTAATTTTTTTTTCATGTTTTTAAGCTTTTCTAGTAAGTCAATAGTGTAAGGAGAAACCACTGATATATTCAAGCTTTTATTTAGCAGATGAGAAACGTAGCTTTTTGAACCAAAAGTAGAGAACAGCAATCCTGAAAGCAAAATCCATTTTCAATTCCGCTGGCTGCATTTCATCATGTTAAAGCCAAAGGAAAACACTACTTGGTAAGTTATGATACAAAACTTCAGCAGAGCTTCTTTACTTTGCTTCTAACAACTCTAGGTAGTAAGTCTAAAATAAGTTATTAAATGTGAATGCAATTATTCTATTTATTAAAAAGCTCTATAAAACCCTGTTTCTATTCAACATGACTAAGTTTTACCTGTCTGAAATACATGTTCTCAGTCTACAAAAGGCACAATTGAATTTATGTGTATTTAATTTTTAACAAATCTAGATGAACACTTTAGCATGGCCATAAAACTCATAGCTATACCAAAAGGCAGACAGAAAACTTCATTAACTCACTTGTCATTTGAAATACTGCAGTCAATCACTGTCTTCTTGCTGGTGTTCACAATGATAAATGGCAAATGGATGACAGAATTGGAAGGTGGCGGTCGATTTGCCTGTTGTTCTGCTTGACGGTTTCGCTGAACGAGGTTCTTGAAGGCAATTTGCTAGAAAAAGCAATAGTGATATGAAAGTATGAATTAAACCTTCTAAGATCCTGTTAACAAAAAAAAAAATAAAAATCCCTCAGATAAAGAATACCAGCAGTAGTTGCCGCAACTAAATGCGGAAAATGACAGTGTTCACCATGCCCCTGCATGTTAAGATGCAGGAAGTGACACAAACGATAGTATTGAAAAAAACAACACAGTAAAACTTAACTGAGGAAAAAAAAATGCACAATCTAGTAACTACATCAGGACAGCTCTTTGGACAGATCCTTGGCAGAATAAAGAGATAACAATGACTGGAAAAAAGAATTTTCATATAGCATCCTACTTCCACTTTGTTTACTACTCCCTGCTAGGTACTGCACTCCACAAGAACAGCTGAATGATTAATATCGTATTTTTGCTGAAATTATGTGAAAAAACAGTTAACGCTTGGGATTTCAATGTTTGACATTAGGATTCTGAATTGCTCAGCTAAGATTAGTGACTTTACTCTCACATCTTACCAAAACTGGTTTTCAGAATGGAATGTTCATATTTTAAAGATTAGCAATTGTAAGAACTAAAAACTCAAGTTAACTATGGAAATTCAAGCAACAAAACTTACAGTAGGCCACCAAATTAAGTAATACTATTTTTCTGGTAATGGAATCAAATGAAACAGACAGGAATTAAAAACAAATTCCAAAGCCAACATAGAGGCTGATAAAAATCACACAGAGATGCTGTCCCACAGCTGTCTGTACATACTTTCTGCGTATCTTCCCCGACATTCTCATTCCTGCTGCGTAGGTAATCACAGAATGGTTCAGGTAGGAAGGGACCTTTAAAGATCATCTAATTCCAACCCCCCTGCCATGGGCAGGGACACCTCCCACTAGACCAGGCTGCTCAAAGCCCCATCCAGCCTGATTGTGAACACTTTCAGGGATGAGGCATCCACAGCTTCTCTGGGCAACCTGTTCCAGTGCCTCACCACCCTCACAGTAAAGAATTTCTTCCTAATGCAACTACTAAGGGATACATTCCAGTAAACTACCAGGACAGTGACTTAGGGGATAGACTACAGCTTCCCCCAGCGTACTAAGGGAAATCTGGGAAGGAGTTCAGCAATTTTCACAGCGGTTAAGCCGCTTATACAGCAGGGGCAGCAACATTCCAGAAAGGCAAGAAACAGGGCATTATGAGAGATGACCTCTATCTGTCACATAATTTTATCTATGGACTGTAACACAGAAAAACATTCCAAATACGAGAACTGAATTGGAAAATTCAGAGGGTACAGTATCAATTACAGCTCCCGTCAGCATAAATCCTGTTTAAACATACTTGAAACTGCAAAAGAATTCATCATAACTCATGGAAGGCGGCTGGCTTCCCCAATAGCAATGGCCAAGAGCATGGTCCCAGCTAAACTACAGTGCTAAATTAAAACTGCATATGCCTTACCCTAAAATTCACCTCTAGTCTTCTTAGAAGTTTCCCATACCTCACTGGGATAAAGCAACAGGAATACAGATATAAGTTACCTTGCCCTATAGACAAGAGTACCTTGACTGTACCTGTAGAATGAGTTCTTGTAGTTGAGACTGTTTTTGCTTTATTCTTTCAAGTCTTTTCTGTTTCTCCACCTGAAGACAGAAAAAGGATTGGTTAGTTTGTTGGCTTTAAGTAGCATTTTATATCAACATTTTCTCCCCTTAAAATCATTTCAATACCAGAGAACTGGAAGTAGGACATATGATGTCAATTATTAGTGTTCTGCAGATAATTTAGAGATCTAACTATCAAGACTCACATGAGTAACTACTGATGGAAACTGTAACAAAGAGCAGAATTAGAACACTGGGCAATAAAGTGCAATATATCAGGGAGAGGGTGAAAACATCTTTGCAAACAGAAGTTATGCCTCAAAGAATTATCCAAATTCTCTCAAGGACACAACGAGCGTCTAGACCAGAAGGATCCACTTTTATGTAGTCTACTGGTAATGAAGGTATTGGAGAAGATTCATCAAAGATGCTTAAAGAAATGAAGCTGCTATGAAGCCCAAGGTTAAGTCCTCACAGTATTAAATACATACTAAATAACAACATAGAAGACAGGAAACAAAATGGTAGGAAATAAACAGCTTTCTCAGTGGAGGAAGCTCACCAGCAGATTCCCCCAAGTACTTAATTTACAGACTGTTATTCAAATTATAGAGGATCAGAATAAGGGGATGAACAGCAAGGTGGCAGAATCTGCTGACCATGCTGGGTTACCTGGCATAGTGAAAAGAGAGCTCATCATAAAGCATGCTCAAAGTGTCATGCAGCATTGAGTGATTACATCATCAAAATTAGTTTTGGTAAATGTAATGTGGTATGTGTGAGAAAACAATCCCATCCATGCATATTTTAGAAATAAAATGACATTCAGTAGAGATCTTAAATCACAGTATCTACCAAAACCATCAGCTCAGTACACCACAGCAGCCAAAAATTTGAATTATTAGGCAAGGAACAAAGAACAAAATAGAAATTATCACTACATCAGCATATGAACCAGAATGTTTACATCTTGAATTCTGTAGGTCTGGTGTTCCCATTTCAAAAAGATCATACAAAAGAGCAATCAGTATAATTGATGGTACAGAGCAGATTCAATACAAGGGAATAAACTAGGACTCTAAAGAAAGGATAATGAAATAATGGGGAGAACATGGGAGGTACCTGGAAAACCATGAATAGGATAGAGAAAGTGACTAAGGAATGCCCAGGTCACCACCACTTCCAATCCCCCACCCAAAAAAATCAGAGGATGTCAACTAAATATAGAATGTTCAAAACCAAACAAAAGTTATTTCACATGAAGCTTCTAATGCACCTGAAACTCGCTGCCACAAATGACTCAATATTAAAAGCAAACTTTGTACAACATAAAAATTTGTGGAAGAAAAGTTAACTGAGGGCTATTAAATAGAAGGATACTGTATCTGCCTCAAGTATGCCTGAACCACAAGTTACACGACAAAACATCACTAAATACTTTCTCTAATCTTATCCTCCTTCCTAGGTAACTACTACTGTCAGGCAAGATACTGGATAGACAGACCTCCAGCATGAACATCAACTTTTGTTCTTAGGACCTTAAAATAAGCAACTAACAAGAAAATGACTGGAGTTAAAAATTCACATGAATGCAGTTCTCTGTTTTTGGTGAAAAAAAAAAAAAAAAAAGAAAACAGAAGTGTACACAGTTGAAAAAACTGCCAAAAGGCATGGTGTTATATTAAAAAAAAAAAAAAAGGTGGGACCAAATCTTATAGTTTAGCATTAGAAATTAAGTCAAATCACCACCACCCCCAAAACTTACCGCAATTCACCTGAGATATTTTCCTATCACTACATGCAAACTACATTGCTTTCCATATTACTACAAGATATAGACCTTATTAACTGCCCCACACCCTCTTTTTGCATTATAGGACACATTCTACCAAACCTAACATTATAATTTACACACAATATACAGTTTAAAAAGACTTAAAATATTAAATACTTGATGGGGAACCCCTCAAACTCCTATGTTCCTTTATAAACTATTTGTCTTGGTTTTTCAGCAGTTTAAGGGTGAAGCTAAGCAATATCAGATGGAATAGCAAAAAAAAAAAAAAAAAAAAAAAGGTTATTAGGCTTGACAATGTCACAAATTAAACATTAGGCCTCCACAAACTCATTAAAAAGAATCTTATTGCAAAACTTGTCAGGTAATGTCACTAATAATTTAAATGTCAATAGAGCTTGCAGAAACAGGAGCTAAAATACTCAGAAAGCAATAATGGGGGAGAATCCTGCAATTTCCGTAAGTAAGCTCAACACATCTTACGATTTTTGTTATTTCCAAGACTATATTATACTTGTGGCTCAATTATTCAACAGTTAACAGAACTCTTTCCTTCTCTTGTGACATCCAGTTAAAAAGTTCTCACCTTGGTATCAGAAGCTATCACTGTTCCCATCCTAAATGCATGACCCTTCACCGTGCATTATTGCATTCTAAGTTGCTTTTTTTACTTCAGTACCAATACTATCCCATACTCTTCTTTAGGACGTTATCAATCATGAAATCAAACTCAGCCAAATAAGCCACACTTCTTTTTCTTTTGCTTCAACATTACTGGCAATGCCATACTTTGTAAGATAAATCCAGAGAGATCTACTTTTAAAATCTCTCCAGCTAGCTGGTGCCCTATTCAGCACATAGCACTGTCGTCTTCAATCCACTGCACCTTCCATCCTCACCCAACTATTCCTGCCCCAATTATCACCCTCTTACCTTAACTAGTAATTTTCACTTGAGATGATAAATATTTAAATAAAAGTCAGATTGACTAGATACCTTCTATTTTCTTCATCTAAATAGCAATTACAGTACTATTGGAAAATCAATTATCAGTATGAAACAAAAATCTCTGTAGAATTAGCCCTTTGTAGATAGATTTCAAAGCATTTTTTCCAATTTGTCAGCTTCTACACTGATTTTTCAGTCCTGCTGAAGGGAATTTAGACTTATTTAGAATGAGACTTTGCATTTATTCTTTTCTGATAAAGTGAATTGACTTCAGTAAACCTTGGTAACTTATTATCCTGCAATCTCAGGATACTAAAAAATAAATAATCCTGCCAGAACTTACTAATGCCTTTCAGTATAAAACATTTTACTTCTTACCCAAGACATGCAGTAAAAAAGTCTGACATGTTCATGTTAAACAAATGTCAGAAATACATAAGACCTGCAGCAACAAAGAAAGAACAATGCATATATAGATACTTGTCTACATGCAACATCTAGCAACAGATATATTATTTGTCTGACATCCGAAGAAAACAATCTGCCTGACTCTTGAGCACCACTACTGCAATGTTGGAAATACACATTAATCTTTCAGTTTGATTAACTTCCACTCAGAACCATTTCACATATACTGTAAAAGCTGTGACAGAGCTGTATTTTTGACATAAAAGAATTAAAAAAAATATATATTTAAGCAATCTGGAAGTTTACACATGCGTTCTGCAAATACAAGTAAAATAAGAAGAGTCAAAAGGGACCATACTATTCTACCTCGCTATCTCAGAAGACGACATGCACATCTCATATCAGAACACATTAAAGCTGTGAACATTTACTCAAACACAAAGCCATTGTGGACTTCCTAATACATATACCTCTAAATTCTGACATTCCTGAGCCGAGTTAGTAGGTAGACCAATCCATTTAATTTCCTTCTTCTCCTTAGAGATAATGTTCATGGCCATAAGGACATTTAAGGCATCATAGACACGTCGTCTAATATTCTTCTGGTCATAAGCCTGCTGTAGACATAGTGCATTAATCAAAAACATACCTGTGACAAAAATATTTGAAAATAAATCTATTACAGTAAATGGGTAAACTCAGGTAATGTCTGAACTGTTTCATTTAGCAGTAGGAAAAGAAATACAAAAGTCTCAAAAGAAATTTCTCTTCCCCCATTCAGTTCACATGTAATTGACCTCCCATATACTTACTGATTCATTTGGTGAAATGTGATTATCAGTGGTACTGAATTCTGCAACCAACTCGTCTGCCACCTCATTGTATGAGGTGGTTCCTTTTCTTTGTACCTTCTCACAAACCTTCATAGAGAAATGACGTAAACCCTTGCCATTCTTCTCTCCTTTTTTGTTCCGCTTCCTAAATATACGTATAATATATGTTTTAAGAAGATTTGAACTTTGGAATATTTAATGTCTCTTTTTCAAATACAGGCACACTGCTGTAAAAAAAACAAGCCTTCTCTTTTGTTCTGTTTCTCACCCCCTCCCAACATTTTTTCCTATAATTTTTTTCCCCCTACGATTTATAATAATTAACAATTCTAATATGTTGATGCTGAAATACAGTACAAATTCATTCTTTTGGCAACTCTGCTAGCTCCAGTAGCAGATAGTAAGTTAACAATAGGGATATTTCTTGAAGCAGTCAATAAAGAAAACCTTCAAATCTTCTAGACAAGAAGGGGTGGGGGGATAAATGCTAAAATATGGAAAGTGAATTACAGAAAGTAATTTTTTTTAATTCAATATCCCATCTGGTTTGGCCACAAAAAAATAGATTTATTAAGCATTTTTCTACTCAGTATCGGATACTGACTGAACAGATGAAGTCTGATACTGGCTGCACTCACTATAAATTACACTATTACTAAAATACAGTTTGAAGTTATACAGTATATGAAGTTGCTATGAAAACTTCAAAGTTACAAGATAGAAGAAGTACAACAAAGCTGTCTGCATATCTTTTAAATAAAAAGTTCCTTGTAACTTGAGGAAAAATGTAAATATTAATAAAATTAGTATCAGCAACGGGACCTCTCAATTCTCTACATCTCGTTTTACTGTATGATTCCAAAGTAGAAATCTATTTTATGTGTAACAAGACACTGATGACAAATTTAGTCTTAAAGCAACTATATTTAACAAGAGAGCCTTAAAATCCAGCTTATGAGAAAAGACACCAAAAGAATGCATTGATTGTATCTAATACTTTTTCCCAATAAGGACTACATTCTTATTTCAAATGATACTTCAGGATACACTTTTTCAATCTGAATTGTACTGTCTTTTTTTGGAAATACACCAGCAAAACAGAGATGCCAAATTAAAAACTGATTCGACTCAGATGAATTCCTGTGTCCTTTTAGGAGCTAAATTGTCTAAATATAAGTAACGTGACAATATCTGTCAGAGTTCACAGAAAATATTCTAGTTCCTTTTACGACAAATGAGGGGGTATTCATTCTTGTGTGACTACTCACAACTTTAATACATTACATTTTTAATGTTGAAGCGCTCTTCAAGTCTCTCTCACACTGCTAGCCTGAAGAGTATGCATGCTATCACAGCGAACATTTAGAGCAAAAGTTCCAAACAATTTATATAATTCCAGACAATTTATTAATTAAAATTTCTACTTTGCTCACCCAGCAGACCACGGCGAAGAATCTGCAGTCTGGTTCTGTGATACAAAATGTGTGTTAGGTGTATGTGGACTTCCTACCAGGATAGTATTTTGCGCTGAAGGTCTCTGAGGTGTACCGATAACCTACAATAAAGACAAAGTAATTTGGAAAATGATCGCTAAGTATTGCAAGATATTCATATGCTATACGATTCAAGTGATGAGAAGAAGCTGGCGGAGCTGGGCATGTTTAGTTTGGAGAAGAGGAGGCTGAGGGGAGGCTTCATTGCCCTCTACAACTACCTGAAAGGAGGTTGGAGAGAGGTGGGTGTTGGCCTCTTCTCCCAGGTGAATAATGACAGGACCAGAGGAAATGGTCTGAAGTTGTGGCAGGGGAGGTTTAGATTAGATATTAGGAAGAATTACTTTACTGACAGAGGAGTCAGGCACTGGAACAGCCTGCCCAGGGAGGTGGTTGAGTCACCATCCCTACAGGTATTTAAGAAACGTGTAGATTTGGCACTTCAGGGCATGCTCTGGTGGCAGAAATTGTAGGTTGTTTGGTTGGATCTGGCAGAAATTGTAGGTTGTTTGGTTGGACTCGATCTCAAAGGTCCTTTCCAACCATGAAGATTCTGTGATTATCAAAACAACACTAGTACTTTTTTCCCTACCTACTTCTATTAGATGCATTGAATTTATACACACTAGCACGAAAAACTTCAGACTACAGATTATATAGTTAGAGCACTCCCCAAGTAATTTATGTTTCATCCTTCTTAAATGAACTTTTCATGCTTGCTGGATTTCTTAACACTGTTCAACACTAACTTAGACAAGATCAAAATACACATGCCCTCTCCCCCACAAAAGAAAAAGGGAAAAAAGGAGGAAAAACCCCAACCCTACCAAACTATGTATAAAGTTACAGTAAATAACAGTTAAAACATTAACATATGAAATTAGAAGATCTGAAAAATCAGTAAAAGCAGAGAGAAAATGCAGAGCTGTTGCAAGAAAGGCCAAATTCTCTCCTGCAGTCAGTCTCTATCACTACAGAGTCAAAACCAAAATACAAGTATGTTAGAGGTGAGAAAGAGTAAGGGCCAACTTTATCACTGCAGCGAGTGAGACCAATTTAGCCAAAATCATTCCATTCTGAACATGTTACAAGTGCATACTCAGCTGATTAGTCTTCCAGATTACAGGTAAGCACTCCTGAAGACGTGCTAATTTGATCAAGAGTAACACATACATTCGCACACAGAGTCATGCTCTCCTTATCTGTGAAACTAACTGAAGAAGAACTCCCACTTTTGCAGATAATGTTTTTTATCTCCGAAATGCTATAAAGGTAACATTCTAGAGAATATGTATTTAGGAAAACAAAATGACACTGTACAGATTTCTATTCTGTAGAAAGATACACCTACTTTTACCTCTCGGTGGAAACAGTAGGTTACAACCCTGACATCAGGTTAAGTGAAACAAACATCAAATGAACCTGAACTCACAACCACCCACAAGCTTGCTGTATTTTCCTGCAGACACATTCTGCCTCATCAACAAGATTTTAAATTTATTCCTCAGGCTAGCTTCAATAATTTAGCCTCAAGAAGAGTAAAATAGAAGAACTGAAAACCCCAAATGAAACATTTTATGCCTGAAAGTTAAAATGAACCAAAATTTGAAAAACCCTTAAATGTAGAATGCAAAAGGTAGTCTAGTGACTATTAGATGTTTGCAATTTCAGTTGCCTGGAAGGACCAACAGCTGTGGTTTTTCCCAAATACTACCTCTTTATACTATGCCATCTCTCTGAGTAGTTAACATACAAGTTCATTACATCCACTTCTGACAGCTGGAAAAATCTTAGGTCCTCCTCCCGCTTCCAGGAGCTTTGTTCCATACTTAAAATGTTTCTAATTCTTATGGAAAGTCAACTAATCTCTTCTACTACTTTTCAAAACCAAAACTACTGGTTGTAGGAAACAGAATGAGGGTGGAGGATGCTGAACAGGACACATGAATCAACTCACTTACTCCCCAAGAAAATAATGCTATCGGTTCTGCTATTGACTGGTCTGGTTCACCAAATGTCTCAAAAGACTGCAAAAACCAGCTGGGTGTATGCTATTGAAGCAATGTAGACAATACAGAGAACAGCAGAAAGCTGTTAGCCAGTTTTTATTCCCTAGGGTGCAGTTACAGAGGACTGCAAAAGATGATTAACAAGATGTTAAGCTCGTAGCTAAGCTAAAATTAGACGGTCCCACTTTATTCCTTAGCTTCCTAATTCCACAAGCAGCCCCACCATCACCCTGGTGTCACATCTAGAATTTGTATGACTGTGCAGTAAGATGAGAGCCAAACCAGTATAGAGGAGGAGGTGCAATTACAGCTGGGAGAAAAATAAACCATTTGTCAGCAGCAAACCCTGGACATCTACTGTGCTCAGTAGTGTCTTAACATACTCAACAGTACAAAGGATAAGTGGAAGCATATACAAGTTCACAGGCTCATTTCTAGAGTCGAAAAGTAAAGTCTGTTTAATACATTCAGAACCTGCTCTGCATTCCCATTCTAACTCACAAAAGGCTGCAAACTAGCCAGAATTATATGCTTTAATGTATTACTCTTAAGGAAGACCCTACAGTCTGGAGTTTCAGAATCTTCTAAGGAATTACTTAGTAATATTGGCTCCTTAATAGAAATATTAATGCCCCTAACTTTTACTCACAAGTTCATAAACAACCATGACTCTGAATGAAAAGAGCATGAATGAAAAGAGTTAAGCAGTATCGAGTCACTGGGAACATCCTAAAATGAAAGCTTATGAACAGAATTAGAAAAGATGGTTTTAGAGAAAACGAGGGACTGGGGGGAGAGGGGGGAGGAGGCAAGAAGCAAAAGAAGAAAAAGTGGTGCCTGCGGTTTCTCTTAGGTTTCCTGTTTGCAAAAGAGAACAAGATCACAGTTCAGCTCCTTGACAATGAACAAGATCAGGAAATGGGAAACAGCAAGGCAGCCCGCACACTCCGCTGTACTCAACAGAAAAAACTTATTTGGGGACAGTATTAAGAGAAAGAAATCAGACTACCTGAACAAAGAACGCAAGCTCAGAAAATTAAGTACTTGAGTATTAAGAACCCGGTTGTACCCAGTCAAAGGTTAGAAAATTGAGCAGGGTCACAAGCCAAATCCTCAACTTTGCTTCCCAAGAACATTTTGCAAACTGACAGAAAAATTTATCTCCTCTTAATTTGCAGGGTTCTAGAGGTAATTTTTTTATAGTTCTTGCTATCCCCTTCGTAATTGTAAAGTCAATTTACCTAAAGAAATTTACCCAACATTTCTCTCTATATATACTCAAACCAAAACCTACATCTCTCCTTTAACAACATACAACTAAGCATCTATTTTTGTACTGATAACAGGCAATACAAATATGCTGATATGGGCCCCTTCTTTCAAAAAAAAAAAAAAAGCTAATATGTTCAGAGTAAGACTTAAAGTGCCAAGAAAATTATGATTGCCAAGTGTAAATTTCCCACAGTAAGCATACTAAAAAGCCCACCATTAAGAGTAGTTATTATTTCAGAATCATATTTTTAAATAATTTTACCATGTAAAATTAGTCATAGATAATATAGATGAGGATTTGTCAATGTAACTTGTGATGGAAGACATAAGAATTTACACACTGTTGTAAACATTAATTTCCTCATTGCTGAAAGTTTAAAAAAGCATCAGATGATTTGAAATTTCATTATCACCCCCTGGTTTACGTACTTTAAGAAACAACTTTGTAAGTTACCTGAAAGAACATTTTATTTTCAACATTAAACTCAAGCATGTACACAGTCTCACAATAATGCCCGTAAGGGACTCCCGCCATGCCATTATGGCTTATGATCTATAGTTAAAACATTCTCCTCCTACTGCTGGTTACCGATTTTAAATTAAAGGAATGCCTAACTACTCTAAATTTTCTTGTTTGGAAATTTATTGATCACTATAAAAGTGACTTCTCATAACCTGTGTATCACCTATTGCATTATTAGATTCTTTGAAACTTCCAATTTCACATACCTCATACAAAGCTCATAGTAAGTATTTAAGCAAAATGATATCTAAATTAAGCACTAAGAAATGTAGCTCCGTTTTCAATTTTGTTCCACCTAACTTCAGTCTCAATAAAAATGTGCTGATGGACTTAATTTACATTCACCTATGCCAAACTTCAAAGCAGATTCTGAAAAGGTCACTTATTTTAAGTGGCAAGATTAGCAAAACATAAAGCCACCTGAATATTCAGGTCTTCGTATGCTGATTTTAGAGTCATCTTTGCATTTCTTTATGCAAAAGAACATTTGTTTTAACGAGTGTCTATTAAAATGAAAAAAAAGCTTAGACTGTCTGCCCATGACAAGCGATACCAAGCTACAAGTCAGATTCACAGTATGTATAAGCAATAGTACAAGCAATAAAAAACAACCTGCAAAGTCTCCTTACCACTTGTTGTGCAATGTTGACGTTGGACTGTCCAAATGTTTTTGGCAGGAGCTGTTTTCCAAGCGTATTTACTGTAGAAGGATGAACAGCCAATAGAGAAACAACCCCTAAAACAAATACAAGTAGATAGCTTCAGGTCAGACACATTGTATTATTTTGGCAATTCCAGTTTCATCTATACTACCAATGCTTATTAATAGAAACTAGCTCTGAACTGCATAGAGTGTCAATAGAAACACAGCATTTACATATTTGAATCAAAAAATAAATTAATATTTACGACTTGTTCTCTCAAACTTTATCCTTTGTAACCTTACACGTCAGTGATCTAGTATGAACATGTTTTAATTCCTTGTATTCCAATTTTTCTCTCAAAGCAGAGTAATGGAGGCAATGGGCATCTGACAGAAAACATACCCTCTCCTCTTCTACCCCTATCCTTTGTGGCTATTGAAATCTTTTCCCACGCCACCTGAAAAACGTGCCCAACACCCCAGCATATGACATGCCCTTCTGAGGCATGCTGGTCTCCAGGACATAAAATTTGGCTAGCACAAGCCTTTCCAAGAGAATATTCCCAACTTTCCTCTAACTGTCCCCTCCCAGATGAAGGCAGAGAATTAAAGAACAGAAGTCTTCAAGAACCCAATATTTAGGCAAAATACATGTAACCCACAGTAAACCAACCAACCCTGCAGGGAAAGCTGCTCTCTCCCTGTTCATAAGCTATCCACAATCAGCATTGTGAGGCAGGCAAGTCTTAAGCCTGTAAAACAAAAATTCAACTACAAAAATACCAAGGCATGTATCCTCTAGCAATTTGATGCTCCATGTCATAGTTTAAAAAAAAACAACAAAAAAACCCAAAACAACAAAACAAACCCAAACCCAACAAAATAAACAAAAAACAACAACAAAGAGTGACTACAGAAAAAGAATAATGGGACAAGCAAGTCTTAAAATACTGGAGACGTTTATTTTGCTGAAACACCTGACATTTGGTTGTCAGGTGAGTGGTTTAGCAGCTCTTTCCCTCAGATCACTTTTAAAGAGGCCAGAATGACGTGGCACAATTACCAGTACTCTTCCTTTTTCCCATTATCCAACACAGAAGCAATAAGTAAGCATTTTTACAATGGCTGTATCAGGAAGGGCCCTAACGAGTCCTTGACGCCTACCATCCCTCGTACACATTCAAGTAGTCTACAGAAAGTTGAGGGCAACTCAAATCTTGTTTAAGCCCTTGTGTTTCCTAGCTGCTAATCCTACACCATGCCAAACTGATAGCTTCACGCAAGAATCTACTCTCAGTCCCCCAAATCTGAATAGGATGCAGCAGCCTGTCATTCTTCCATTATTAACCAACTTTCCAGTGCTCTTTCAGAAAGTCAGTAGCTATCTAGTTCATAACATAAGTCTGGTATGCCTTCCTGTCCCTTCGAGTACGCCCATCACTACCACAGCCTGTTTTGTGTGTGTTCTTCCTCTCTGCAGAAGGCAGTAAAATGATATGAACTATCCCTGGCTATTAGTGCTTGTGTATCTTCTTTACAGCTTCCTGGAGGTCAACACATCTTTTCTTAACCTCCTCCTCCTGTTTGCTTTAAAAACAACAAAGCAACCTTTTATACATTTCCAGCATAAAAGAGCAGCTATAACTGCTTTACGAAGTTAAGATGCCTCATCTATTTGATCACCTTTCCTTAATTTTGACGGTTCTTGTTGCCCATACATTTTCTAGTTCTCCTATTCTTTATTTTTGCAGGGGACTGGGATGGACACAATATTCATGGCAAAGGAATTATTGTTATTGTATAACTCCATAGAACATTTTCTATTTTGTTCCTTTCCAAATAATTACCAAAATTCAATTTACTTGCGTCCCCCCTCCCTAAACACCAATACCACATTTTCGTAATATAACCTATAATGACATCAAGATTTTTCTTTCACTTGGGGTCCTTATTATATCTAGTTTGATTTTCACCAATTATTAACCCATGGGAGGATTGTCCCATTCTTTGACACCTTAGTTTCTTTAACAGGCTGATTAAGGACCTTGATAATCAAGGTTTTTTCATTGTTATTTTTAAGAAATCCAAGGACATCACACTGATTAGATAACCCTTATCCACACGGTTGTTGACTCTTTCAAAGCATGACTTTGAAAAGACATAACCTCATAACTTCCCTTTTCCCCTCCCTCTAGAAAAGCCCTGTTACCTCCTGCCCATTATCACATTTACCCATACGTCTACTACTTTCCTGTTACATGCTCAACTGATTTGCCTAACAGAAGTCTGACTTACTCATCTGCAGTTATCTGAGCCCTTCAAAAATTGGTGCAGAGTATGTTGCTTCTACCCTTCTGGTACTGCATGAATTATACATACACTGAGTTAGCAGAACAGAAGTACCATTGCTAGGTCTTTGAAGAATTCACACATAGATAATTCTCTGCCCATGATGATTTCTAACCAACTGTGTTATCAATTTTTTCCTAAGACAACAACTTCTAGCAATACTTCAGAAGGACAACTTCATAAAGAACAGTATTGCCATGAGACTCCCCCTAATCATCTTGATCACCTAACTACTCTTCAGATGCACCCAGAGACTTCATTCTTCTGGTATGTTTAAAAAAATAAAGTTATTCTTTATGTTATCGTGTTGTTTCTTAAAAACTTGTATGCAGTAAATGAAGACAAATGCAAAAATCTTGCACTTGTGACAGCCCAACTCCACACAACAGCAGAGGTCAGGGTCTAGTGGTTAGGAAACAGATGTGCAGAAAAGGACCTGAGGATCCAAGTAGACAACAAGCTGAACGTGACACAGAAGTACACATGAAGACAAATGCTAATGAAGACTTCAACGCATCCTGGGCTACATTTGGAATAATACAGCAATAAGCGATTATTCCCTTTTACTCCAACATTCTTCAAGCTGTATCTGCATTACTCTGTTAAATTTTGGGACCTGCAATCCAAGAGAGGCATTAAGAAACAGGAGAGGCACTAAGAAACAGGAGAGATTCCAGCAGAAAGACACTAATATGGATAGGGTACTGGAGCGTACAGTGTACAAGGAGAAGCTGGTGCATGTAGCCTGTGGAAGAGAAGATTAAGGTGTAACGAGGGTGTTATTTGTGGGAATCTAATCACTGCCTTGAACTATCAAATGGGAAGTTATAGAGATGATGAAGGACACAACAAAAGGAAAAGAGGCAACACTCACAAGTTGCTGCACAGCAAATTCCAACCAAACACGAGGAAAAAAAAAAATTCACAATGAGAAAGGCAAAGCACAGCAACAGGTTGTCTAGGAAGTTCCCTAGAAATACACAGAAAAATTCAACTACTGAAGGCTCTGTGCTTCAAAGCTGGTCCTGATTTGATTGTAAGGTTAGATTAGATGGCCTCCAGCATCCTTATATTGTTCATTTAATCTTATGAGTACAAATAGCTATCTTGCAACTAAAACATCTGCGTGAACGGAAGAGTACACACTATGCTTCTTTAAAGTTTTTAATTACATTAACATTTCCTGTGGTGCTGTGCCAGAATTAATTAATACAACTGAACCAACCTGGCTCTATACAGAAACTGCAAGGTACATCTGTCTCTATGGCACAAACGGATTGGCAAGGAAATGCAAATGTAACTGGAAGAACAGTAACACACACTCCACATTTTGAAGCAAAGTCAAAGTAAACCTATAAAAGACAACATACTAAGTAGGAAAGAGCATAACTACTCAACAATAGGAAAAAAACCTGAGTGTTCTGGTTTGTTGTTGGTCTGGTTTTTTTTAATAAAAAGGGTATTTTCAATTTGTGTCTGCCCAGATGCATCCCACTTTTTTCTCATTTACCTGTTGTGCAAATGTTTTTCTCGTATCCACCTGCATTTTCATGAGAGGCTCATAATGCTCTGGTTTCATAGTGGTTTTGTGTGTTTTGTTTGTTTGTTAAGTATACAAGCAGAAATAATTTTATGAACTTATTTTTGCAAGTGAGTGACAGCTCAGCCTCTCAAAGGAATTTTACTAATAATTTTTTAATTACTGTTACTCTTACAGCAATCACTGCAAATAATCCTGTACTTTGTGGCCAACATACAGGGTGAATAGCAGCATGTAAGAATTAAATCGCAAGTTTGCAAACAGTTTCCCTGGCACAAACTACTTCTTTCTTTTCAAAACAAAAACATTATTAATATTGCTAGTTCCTGACGCTTCCTTTTTTTTTCCTCCTCCCTCTTTTTTTCCTCCTTCTCCTTCTAAAGACTTCAAAAACCATAGGAAAAGGCCATGCAAAGCAGAAAAAAAAATACACTGAAGGACATTGTTTCTACTAACGGTATGAGCTTCAACAAGGCCAGGTGTCGGGTCCTGCACTTGGGCCACAACAACCCCATGCATCGCTACAGGCTTGGGGCAGTGTGGCTGGAGAGCTGCCTGGCAGAAAAGGACCTGGGGGTTCTAATTGACAAGCGGCTGAACATGAGCCAGCAGTGTGCCCAGGTGGCCAAGAAAGCCAATGCCATCCTGGCTTGTAGTAGAAAGAGTGTGACCAGCAGAAGTAGGGAGGTGATTGTCCCCCTGTACTCAGCACTGGTGAGGCCACGCCTTGAGTATTGTGTCCAGTTCTGGGCACCTCAATACAAGAGAGAAATCGAGGTGCTGGAGCGAGTGCAGAGGAGGGCAACGAAGCTGGTGAAAGGCCTGCAGAATAAATCTTATGAGGAGCGATGGAAGGAGCTGGGACTGTTTAGTTTGAGGAAGAGGAGGCTGAGGGGAGACCTCATCGCTCTCTACAACTACTTGAAAGGACACTGTAGAGAGGTTGGTGCTGGTCTCTTCTCACAGGTAATTAGTGATAGAACAAGAGACAATGGGTTCAAGCTGCAGCAGGGTAGGTTTAGGCTGGACATTAGGAAAAAATTCTTCACAGAAAGAGTGGTTAGACACTGGAATAGGCTGCCCAGGGAGGTGGCGGAGTCACCGTCCCTGAATGTGTTTAAGAGTCGTTTAGATGTGGTGTTAAGGGATATAGTGTAAGGGAGAACTTTGTAGAGTGGAGATGATGGTTGGACTCGATGATCCCAAGGGTCTTTTCCAACCTAAATGGTTCTATGATTCTACTTAAATTCTCAGTGTCCCAAACATCTCCAGTTTGGAAGACTTACTCTAAGTAACATATAAGCAATAGCAATCATTAGACCTGAAGAGAAGTAAAACTTCACCAACATGAAGTTCCAGAATGGCTCCAAACAGAAGATAATGATACAAATGGGATCAAGGAGTAATGCCATATAAAACTTGCACAGCAAAAGCAGCAGTACCGGCCGGCCGCTGCGCACCCAGCACGCAGGCAGCTGGTGGGTGTCACCGCGGCGAGAGCAGGCGTACAGGACGCAGCTTCTTGAACAGTAAGTTACTGGAAACCTCTCGACCTGACCAGGACGTCATGATAAGAACTCGGCAGAAGGCCATGCTATCCCTGAGCTCTGCACCGAGCAGCTCCGATGTGGCCACTCAGACAGAGCTTGCATGGGAACATGCTGCCACCCAGGTGTCAGGCTGCAGGGTGTGCCCTGCTCTTGCGCCGGTGTTGAATGGCAGTGGTGAGCAGACCTGTGGGAGGTGTGCCCAGGTAGAGGAACTCCTTCACCTAGCGATGGAGCTCCGTGAGGAGATAAGTTGTTTGAGAAGTATAAGGGATTGTGAACAGGAGATAGATAACTGGAGTAGCATCCTGCCTTCCCTGAAAGAAGCACCTCAGGCAGACAGAACTCCGCATACAGAGCACTCCCCACCCTCTAGCAGCATAGCTGAATGTGGAGATTCAGAGGACAGGGGGCAGTGGCAACAAGTCCCTGTCTGGCGTGGCAGGCATGCCACCCAGGTGACCCCCACACCATGCGAGGTGCCCTTGCAGAACGGATATGATGTTCTGCAAAGGGAACCGGAGGATGAGAAGGACAACAGCTTGCTGAACTTGGGAGTTGTCACCGAGGCCAAGACGGATTATGCCTCGTATAACAACATCCTCGGTTATGAAAGAAAGACGGGTCCTTGTAGTAGGGGACTCGATTCTGAAGGGAGTGGAAGGTCCCATATGTAGACCAGACCCAATCTGTAGGGAAGTCTGCTGTCTCCCTGGGGCCAAAGTTAAGGATGTCCGGAAGAAACTCCCTACCCTAGTTAGGCCTACTGACTACTACCCTTTATTGATTTTTCAGTTAGGCAATGATGAAATTTCAGGAAGAAGCCTGAGGGCAATGAAGAAAGACTTCAGGGCCCTGGGACGGATGGTTAGGGGATCAGGAGCACAAGTAGTGTTTGCTTCTATCCCAACAGTTGCGAGGATTGATGAGAAGATTAATAGGAAATGCCAGCTGTTCAATGCCTGGCTCAGAGACTGGTGTCATCAGCAGGACTTTGGGTTCTTTGATTATGGGCTGCTTTTCAGGACGCCAAGCCTGCTGGCAACAGACGGCAAAAGCCTGTCTCAGAGGGGGAAAAGGGTTTTAGGGCAAGAGTTGGCGGGGCTCATTGACAGGGCTTTAAACTAGATTCAAAGGGGGATGGGGATAGATCCAAGCTTGCTAGCAAAAAGCCTGAAGGTGGCATGCTGGCACTAGACTTGGAAAAGATAGGGGGCATAACCAGGCTCCTTAGGAATAAGTCTGGGGGTGGCAGAATTTCGGCTCCCGCCAGTAAAAAGGAGAAAGGACCTATAGCCCAGCTGAAGTGCTTATACACTAATGCACGTAGCATGGGCAACAAACAGGAGGAGCTGGAAGCCATTGTGCAGCAGGATAATTATGACATAGTCGCCATCACAGAAACGTGGTGGGATGACTCACATAGCTATAGCGCTGCCATGGATGCCTATAGGCTCTTCAGGAAGGATAGGCAAGCAAGGAGAGGCGGGGGTGTGGCCCTGTATCTTAAGGAGTGTTATGAATGCTTTGAATTAAATGATGGTGATAATGAGACTAATGTTTATGGGTAACAATCAGGGGCAGGGCTAACAAGGCGGATAGCGTAATAGGAGTCTGTTATAGACCGCCCAATCAGGATGAGGAGGCAGATGAAATATTCTATAAACGGCTGGGAGAAGTCTCAAGATCACGAGCTCTTGTCCTCGTGGGGGACTTCAATTTGCCGGACATCTGCTGGGAATACAATGCAGCAGGGAGGGAACAGTCTAGAAGGTTCCTGGAATGTGCTGGGGATAACTTCCTGACACAGCTAGTGAGAGAGCCAACTAGGGAAGGTGCCCTGCTGGATCTGTTGTTTGTAAACAGGGAAGGTCTTGTGGGGGATGTGAAGGTTGGAGGCTGTCTTGGGAACAGTGACCATGAAATGATAGAGTTTTCGATTCTGCAAGAAGCAAGGAGAGGGGTCAGCAGAACTGCTACCTTGGACTTCCGGAGGGTGGACTTTGGGCTTTTCAGGAGCCTGGTTGACAAAGTCCCCTGGGAGGCAGTCCTCCAGGGCAAAGGAGCCCAGGAAGCCTGGATGATTTTCAAGAAGGAAGTCTTAAAGGCGCAGGAGCAGGCTGTCCCCATGTGCCAGAGGACAAGCCGTCGGGGAAAAAGGCCGGCCTGGCTAAACAGGGAGCTAGTGTTGCAACTTAGGGAAAAAAAGAGGATCTATGGCCTCTGGAAGGAAGGGCAGGCCACTCAAGACGACTACAAAGAGGTAGTGAAGCTATGTAGGGAAAAAATCAGGAGGGCCAAAGCCCAGCTAGAACTAAACCTGGCTTCCGTTGTCAAGGACAACAAAAAAAGTTTCTACAAATATATTAACAATAAGAAGAGGACTAAGGATTATCTCTGTCCTCTAGTAGATGGGGCCGGCAACATAGTGACCAAGGATGAGGAAAAGGCTGAGGTACTTAATGAAGTCTTTGCCTCAGTCTTCAGCAGTAGGACCAGTTGTTCCCTGAGTTCCCAGACCCCTGAGCTAGAAGACAGGGATGGGGAGCAGAATGAAGCCCCCGTAACCCAAAGGGAAACAGTGAGGGACCTGCTTCAGCACCTGGAGGTGCACAAATCTATGGGGCCGGATGGGATCCACCCAAGGGTACTGAAAGAGCTGGCGGAAGTGCTCGCCAGGCCACTTTGCATCATTTATGAGCAGTCCTGGACAACCGGGGAGGTCCCAGCTGACTGGAGATTAGCAAATGTGACACCCATCCACAAGAAGGGCCGGAAGGAGGATCAGGGAACTACAGGCCAGTCAGTCTGACCTCGGTGCCTGGGAAGGTCATGGAACAGATCCTCCTCAGTGCCATTACATGGCACATGCAGGAGAACAGGGTGATCAGGCCCAGTCAGCATGGGTTTGTGAAGGGCAGGTCATGCCTGTCAAACCTAATATCCTTCTATGATAAGGTGACCCACTTAGTGGATGAGGGAAAAGCTGTGGATGTTATCTACTTGGATTTTTGCAAAGCTTTTGACACTGTTTCCCACAGCATTCTCCTGGAGAAACTGGCTGCTCATGGCCTGGACAGGTGTACTCTTCGCTGGGTAAAAAACTGGCTGGATGGCCGTGCCCAGAGAGTGGTGGTAAATGGAGTTAAATCCAGTTGGTGTCCGGTCATAAGTGGTGTCCCTCAGGGCTCGGTGCTGGGGCCAGTTCTCTTTAATATCTTTATCAATGATCTGGATGAAGGGATCGAATGCACCCTCAGTAAGTTCGCAGATGACACTAAACTGGGCGGGCGTGTTGATCTGCTTGAGGGTTGGTTGGCTCTGCAGAGGGATCTGGACAGGCTGGATCAATGGGCTGAGACCAATGGTATGAGGTTCAACAAGGCCAAGTGCTGGGTCCTGCACTTGGGACACAACAATCCCATGCAGCGCTACAGGATTGGGGCGGAGTGGCTCAAAAGCAGCCCGTCAGAAAAGGACCTGGGGGTGTTGGTTGACAGCCAGCTAAATATGAGCCAGCAGTGTGCCCAGGTGGCCAAGAAGGCCAACAGCATCCTAGCCTGTATCAGGAATAGTGTGGTGAGCCGGACTAGGGAAGTGATCATCCCCCTGTACTCGGCACTGGTGAGGCCCCACCTCGAGTACTGCGTTCAGTTTTGGGCCCCTCGCTACAAGAGGGACATTGAGGTGTTGGAGCGTGTCCAGAGAAGGGCTACAAAGCTGGTGAGGGGCCTGGAGGACAAACCTTATGAAGAACGACTGAGGGAGCTGGGGTTGTTTAGCCTGGAGAAGAGGAGGCTGAGGGGAGACCTTATCACCCTCTGCAACTACCTGAAAGGAGGTTGTAGAGAGATGGGGGCTGACCTCTTCTCCCTGGTGACAAGTGATAGGACGAGAGGAAACGGGTTCAAGTTACGTCAGGGGAGGTTTAGATTGGATATTAGGAAACATTTTTTCACTGAAAGGGTTATTAAACATTGGAACAGGCTGCCCAGGGAGGTGGTGGATTCACTATCCCTGGAGGTGTTTAAAAAAAAGGGTAGATGGGGCACTTAGGGACATGGTTTAGAAGTGGCTTTTGTCAGGGTTGGTTAAAGGTTGGACTTGATGATCTTAAAGGTCCCTTCCAACCTCAGCAATTCTATGATTCTATGATTTAACAAAACCTGCTAGTTACCTGGAACAGTTTGCAGACAGATAAGTGCTCCCTTCATACAGAGTATGCAGTAAATAGCTGCCTTTGCTTATTGATTGCATTTGTGGGAGAATTGTTGAACTAGACCTTTGCTTGAATATGAAAACAAACTCAAGACTTTTATTAAAAAAAAAAAAAAAAAGATTCTCTTGCCAAATTTTTGCAGTAAGACAGACTGGTAATACAGCCAGTTACGAACGTTTTCAGTAACTTGAGATGCCACAGAAAAAGACAAGTACATCTTAAATTAGAGAAAGGACAGTCTGCTCTGCAGACAAAGCAGTAGACCTCTCTAACAGCTGACTGCTCCAGTTCATGAAACAGCAGGGCATGTTGGGCTGAGGTACTCCTTGCCTTGGAAGCAGAAATCCCATTCATTCTAGGTGCTGTACCATTTTCTGATGTAATCTGTGTTTTTATGTTTTCTTTACTTGTGAAAGAGACCGCAACAGGAGTGAAGCAACAACAGCAGTCAACAGAAAAACAAGTCGGTTTCCTGATAATGCAGTTTCTAACAAAGTTCGTCAGACTGTCTTCTAGCATAGAAGCAATACTGTATATGGTGGAACTGGATTTGGTAACCGGGTAATTTTGCAAGCACTTTCTGCATTCTTACAACCCCCAAAAAGAACGTACAAAATAAAAGAATGGTTTGACAGAATGCAAAGTAATTCCTACCATTCCCACAACAGTCTCAACCAAATTGTCCAGCAAAATAATTAGTAAGTAAAGACTCCACATGATCAAAGGTTAGGAGTTAAGCAAAGGATTGTTTTAAGAAAACTCTAAAGAAAATTAACCTTGCAGATGACAATTTGCAGTCATAACTGCTTATAACCACTCTTTATGAGCTCTAGACACTTTTGTCTTAAATTACATAATGAGCTTTGAAATTGATGGTTTTAACAAGAGTAGCTGGGATATAGCTTAATGACAGCTACACAATTTGAAGGCACCAATATTATTAAGCCAGTCTCAATACAAGTCAAACACAACTTACACTCTCAAAAAGATAACATTACTATGAATAACCTGATAAAACTCATAATTAGAGCTGACGAGCTCAACGGGCCTCTTTTGGGAGACCAAAAAAGATCAGTGAGACTTTCCATGAACAAGAAGATTTAAGGAAGTGACACAAACACTAGTTTCCACTGCAACTGTAACTTCTGCGAAGGCCAAGTACTATCTGGAACATGACATTCCTTATTCTGGGAATTTTAAAAAAAGGTAATAAGAACAGAATCTATATAAAGCCAGAGTACCTGTACTGCTGAAGATGCAAGTAACTGATATAAGAACACATTAAAACTATGAGAATTATCTGGAAAACATTATAGATTCAGTTTTTGCAGTCTTCTTTGTGTGGATTTTTTTTTTTCTGTTTTGGTAAGAAAAGAGATATGAGGAGGAGGAGAGGGAATTCGACATCAACATCACTAATGAAATTCCATACTGTAATCATTTTGCAAAGCAAATACAGACAAAGCTAATTCCAGCTCAAAATCTGTCCATGAAACCAACTGCTTAGAGTAAATAAAACCTTAAATAACAAAAAGCAAACTAGTCTTAAGTGCATAATCTGTCCCTCTCTTTCTAGTGCATCACCTCCTAACTCCAAGTTGGTGTCTGTAGAAAACTGCCTGAAAAATTATCAGCTTTGGAATCAAAAAGTGAGCAGGGTCTCTTACACAAATGTAAAGTAGCTTAAGCCTACCTCATTTTTGCAAAGATTCTTTTTTCAACTGAAAAGCTCTAGGTTATCAGACTACAGATGTTCCTCAGGGTCTCTGCAAATCATGGGCCTTATTACAGACACTGCTATAGTATTCTAGAAAACTTTACGTTAAACTCACTGATCTTTAGTCATGGCCTCTACTTGTCTTCATACCATCTTCAGCTATTTCTTATTTGCCACTATCCTACTCAAGAAAGTCACACTGACTAGTTCAGCCAGGTAGTTCACAGCTCAGTTTTCTTTTAGTAGTACCCTCCTTGCTAGTAAAATAAGAGCAAAGCATCCGCATTGCCTGCGAACAGAAAGGAAAACCACAGTTTGAAATAATTCAGAACTGCAGATTTAGAGAAGCTTTCTAATTCTTTCCTTGGATTCAGTTCAAGGCAATGCATTTATTTCCAAGGCGGGGGGGCAGTAAAATGCAAGGATTACAAAAAGATGAGCTACTTCTAAAACACCAGAAGTACCCTTCTATCCAGTTGCTTGGGCTACCACAGAAAGTTCCACAGCTAACTCCAACTCCAGGGCTTCAGCAAAACTTTCCCAATGACAAGACTACGGGTTCTCTTCCCCAAGGCATTACCAAGCAATAGAAATCTAACAAAACCCCCAAGCTTAAAGGTATGGGAGACCACGTGAAAGCTCATCGTGCAGAGACTGAAAGATAAGGAAGGCAGACCTTACGAAAAACTTAAGCTCATTACTCAAGATGACACTCTAGTTATAGTTAGTTCATAGAAACAACAGTAAAGATGTGCCTTTGAAGACTCGAAGTAACAAAATCCAAAAAACTCACTACAGAGTGGAAGAACCTCTAAAAGGCTCCAAATCTTCATACAGTTCAAACACAGGCGCACAATCTCTGAAGCCGAGACAGAGATGAAACCTGTTTTGGACAGCAGTGAAGCAGAGCTCAAAATGTCATCTATAGTCAAGATGGGAAATAATGCAGAGACAGAAAGAGTTTTAGAGCTACGGAGACCTGGTACAGCAGTCAGGACACAACCAAATAAGCTGAGGGAAGTCCTTAACTTACCTACACAACTATCACTTAGACATTTGGTTACCTCTTGTTCAAAGAAACAGCCTGGGACAACAAGGTATCATATCAACATCATAACAAGAAAAGTTTTCTGTACAAATCCTCTATGTCAAAGCACCATGATGGCAGGAAATTGTGTACTAAAGTCTCCAGCCCACTAACTTGACTCAATACAGTGACCAACAAAATGCTCAACAACAACCTCATTCAGCCTCAACACTAGATACAGGTGAAATGGAAATCAAACGCCAAGCAGTTCCCACAAGGACTGTTTACAGTACTTTCTATGGATTTTGCTTTACAAAAACTACCCTAAATCACTAAGCCTGAACTGTTGCTTTCTTCCAAGTGCAAAATGAGTCTTGAAGACACAGCTAGGATAAAAACATTAATATAAAGGTGCCATTTAAAGCGCCTTTTATCCAGTCCACATCACCTTCAAAGAAAATCATCCCTAACCACAAAAACAACAACTTAACCAGTTTTAGATTATTAGATTACATATATATGCAAGAATAAGTATAAAGGATGTACTTAGAAGACCTGGAAAAGAAGATAGAGGTGACAATTGTATCCTAGGAGCTGGTTTCTCCTGTTAAGTTGCCGTTTTTAATGTCTCTCTTGCAAACAACATAGATAATTTACGATTAGTTAGTTATATGCTAATTTTCAGAAAACACAACTTTTTGAGGGTACCAGCCTACCATAAGCTTTGACAACACACAGGTGATTGTCTCTAGTTGTGTGCCAAGTCAGGTAAAAATACCTCTGCTAATTGAACAAGTCACACCATCCTGTTAAAACAATGATGCTTATACAGCAATTCTGAGCACTTTTACAAAGACATCGATCTTCCCCGATGTGCAGTAGTACTAAGTTCTTAAGTAATTTCTTACATCAGCTCACTCTTTAAGGTGATTCTTACCATCCTTAGATATGACTAGTAATACTTTAGCTATTACAAACCAGTATTTGCATGTCTGTGATGAAATAAACTGTGGTCTAGCTTTACACTTTTTAAAAGTCTTTTTAGACTTTTCAAAATATCATTCCTATTTGCAGCAACAGTTGTATTTCCTGAGCTTGACTTTAGATAATAATAATAGTTTGGATTTACCTCAGTTGCAATAATACACAGGCATTTTATAACCAATGTTCAAGCATATATATGTTTGCTAAAGCATGAATCACAAGCTCTGAAATACATCTCTACTTCTGCTCCAGAGGAACAATTCCAGTCATGTTAAAAATAAGGGAGAGTTTGATCTTGCAAATAAAATTAACAATAACATTACATTGCAAAAGTTTCTTGTCACGTAAATAAAAAGAATGAGACAATCTTACAGTTATGCAGTGTTGAAATACAGGAGTCTAAATATACCTTAAAATTTAACATTTTTCACTTCAATTTTTTTCAATTACCAAATCTGAAGTGAAAATAAAACTAAAGGTCATTATGCCCATAAAATGTGAACCCTTAAAGTGTTAAGAGGTGAAAGGTGCTAAAGACATCTTTTACAAGCATCTTCTTGTTACATACCAATAATGCCACCTACTGGCAAGACAGAAGATTAAAATTTTCTTTCTGAGTAATTCTAAAATTATTTTAAGAGCTTTAATTTCAATACAGCATTAAATACCATTGGTTATCTTTTCCCTTGCACTCATCTGAAACAGATAATTTCTTTTTCCCAAATTTCTTCAAAAGCAAGGGGCAGGATTAGAATTGAACAGTGTTCTATTTAATAGTTAAATATCAACACTAATCTGAGTATAGCAGGAACAAGAATGTAGCAGTTTTCTTCAAAATGCAGTATCCCAGAACAGAAAAATTTCTAAGTCTCTAAAATTCATTTCAAAATAACTTTTAGAAGACACAAGCTGGTGAGGAAGTTTTACTGCTTCAGCACCCATTGAAAATTCTTTCCAACCTTTCAACCCGTATGTATTTTCTAACTCTCAAAATGAATTCTGTTGGAATTATCACTCAAAGTCCACACACAGGCTGAATTTTAGCAGTTTCAGGTTTAAGCAAATAGCCAGCCAGGTGGCTACCCAAAACCAAGCCCGGAATTAACAAAAATTAGCTTTTTTTTTTTTAAATCCAAGAATTGATATGAACTAAAATAACAATTAAAAATATCCAAATGAGATTATCCTTGCCTTGTAACTAAGCTAGGTAAGAAGTAAACAATTACAATCAAGTCACCGTAGAATTTTACTCCACAAATAAAGTGCTCTCTTATTCTGCCTTGGATAAAGCAATATATTCTGTCTTGCATAAAGAACAGAATAGGCATAGGGTATTTTCAATTGGAAGGGGCCTACAATGATCATCCAGTCCAACTGCCTGACCATTTCAAGGCTGATCAAAAGTTAAAGCATGGTATATTAAGGGCATTGTCCAAATGACTCTTAAACACTGACAGGCTTGGAGTATCGACCATGTCTCTAGAAAGCCCATTCCAGTGTTTGACTGGAATGCTTCCTAATGTCCAGTCTAAACCTCCCCTGGAGTAGCTTTGAACCATTCCCACACGTCCGATAACTGGATACCAGGGAGAAGAGCTCAGCACCTCCCTCTCCACTTCCCCTCCTCAGGAAGCTGTAGAGAGCCATGAGGTCACCCCTCAGCCTCCTTTCCTCCTAACTAGACAAACCCAAAGTCCTCAGCTGTTCCTCACACGACATACCTTCCAGCCCTTTCACCAGCTTTGTTGCCCTCTGGAAGCATTCAAGAACCTTCACACCCTTCTTAAATTGTGGGGCCCAGAAATGCAGACAGTGCTCCAGGTGAGGCTGCACCAACACTGAACAGGATAGACACCTATTTTAACCGGCTGGTTATGCTGTGTTTGATGCACCCCAGGATGCAATTTGCCCTCTTGGCTACCAGGGCACACTGATGACTCCTATTGAGCTTGCTGCCGACCGGCACCACCAGATCCCTTCATATTATTGCCAGAAAAGAGACAGAGCTATAAATCACAATTTGGGTGCTCTTACAGCTTTTCTTCACTTGACCTTTGAAATTTTTATAAACATTTTCATAAACATTGCTTCTGACTATAATTTGAGGGATTAAATTAGACACAATTTCTACAAAACCCATTCCTGAATACAAGGTAACAAGCAAAGGAAGGACCCCCGTGTTCTCAGCAATTGAGGCTTTAGGAAAAAAAAAAATGCACTTGGTTATTTTGGAACGAGCCAAGGAAACATGCAACTGCTTCCAATGGGATTTAACATTCCTCCACAATGTCACAATTGAAGCTGACAGTAAATAAAACAGCACAGGTCAAGCAGCAGATATAAAACCTTGTGGCTTTATGAGAGTTCATCAGTGAGAGGACATCTCAATATACAGCTAGCTACCTTTTGCTGTGCAGGTGAACTCACTAGCAAAGCCACACTTTGAAAGCACCTGGCATTGCTCAGGATTTCCTGAAACAAAACACGCCCTTCTCAGACACACTCCACATATTACATTGCTGCTTTTCTCTTGAACAGTGTTATATCAGAATACCACCTTCCTCGTTACCAAGTACACCAAGCCTTTCACAGGCATACTTGTACCAAACCACTCCAGACCAAATCTGGGGATTTGTGCCATTTAAACCCTACCAGACTACAAACTCGCACTTAACAGGAAAGCCGCAGTAAGATGTGAATGTATTATCTCCTGTCCTTCCAGAAGAAGTTGGAGCTTTTCAATGGCATGACCTTGAAGCCAAACATACTGAAAACCTGCATTTACTAAAGTTTCCTCATCCAAGGACTGGCAAACACTCAAATAGTAAACAAATTTGTCCCAAACATATGCATTTCCATCAAGAAGAAAACCTAATTAGATAGTACATTTTCTGAAATATTTATAAGATCTGGGAATCAATATAGCCTTAGATCAAACAGGGGCTGATATAACTGGTGTATTGCTCCACTGATACTTTCCCAAGACTCAGCTTTAAGAATTAGCTTTCCAGACTAAACTCTCAGTGGTGAAGTAACAGAAGTAAGCAGAGAGAAAAACCTTCCTCCAGTGAGCAGAGCTAATGGTGTCATCTTAATACAAGGGAAAATTCGCACCTTGCTTGAGCAGCTCCATGGAATGATGTTTTTTCAGGCCTAAATGTGGTGTTACACTCCAGTAATGGAAATACACGGGGGTATCAGAGAACACAGGTGAATTTACATCCAACTTCTTCTGGAGGTTGCACAAGCACTGGAGGAAGTACAAGCTTCCAGCTCATTTCTACAACATATAAAGACTGATATCCTCTTATTCCACACTAAAGATGTTTTTGAAGACAGACTTTTTAGAGCATTTTCTAGGATGGTATTTATATCCATGATCAATTTATTCAAAATTATATGCATTTTAAACTAAACAGTATTTTTGTTTTCTATTTTCTCCTCTTAAAACAAATGAAGTCAGTCTCTGCTTTAAAAAATAGAAATAGAAATTCTAACTTGGAGTTCATGGTTGAGACCAGTCTCTCCAAAATGAGTCAGACTGAAGCATGTCCCCACTCATTGAAGTAAAAAGTCTGTCTAGGTTGGTAACCTGTTTCTGACAGTGGATATTAGTTGATAATTAGAGAATAAATGTAACGACAGGACTTACACACAGAGATAATTTCCTAACATACCCTCTATCTCCCAGATTCTACAGCTATAGGACTTTTTGAGCAAGATGTTGTTCAGCATAACTGTTCAGCATAGCACGATGAGTGATATCCCCTTCGCATCATTCATCTAAGAAACAACAACTATATACTTTTAACAAAATTCAGTCTAAAAACAACCTACTCATAGTTCCCAGATTTCTGCCAGTGCAGATTAAAAATTTAAGAAGTCCATTCACAGGGTATTCTGTGCAGCAGAAGTTGTTCAGGCTGTATGAATTGTTGCATAATAACCTGTGCTGGACAGAAAAGTTAACCTTTGCTCATCTTTCATAGTTGATTCATATACCTACCACCTAGTCCTGTATTCACCTTATAGACTGATGAAGTGTTACAGAACCATTTCAAGAAAAAAATTATGCTCTCTTTCTCCCAAAACATGTTTTTGCAAGCATGTCCTTATGAGCCAGCAGACAAGTAGTTTTCTTGTATGCTACCATTCCCATAATGCCTTTATTTCTGTGACAGCTGAGCTCTTGCTCCTCTCACATCTAGCTGGCAACATGTGGAAAATGAAGCAAGTCATAAGTTTCTTGTTGACTTTGTATTCTTAATTTGCTGAGTCTCTCAAAGTTGGACTTTTCCAAAAAGATGCTAGAATGCACCCTCTGCTATTACTAGTCCAATGACCTTGAGTGTTGTGAAGGGAATGAACTTCAAAAAGTAGCCAGGCTCTTGCATTCTCCCTAAAGAGCCTACTGTTGTTGGGGGTAGAAGACTGGGCTAAGCAAACCACTCGTCTGATACAGCAGGGAGAATAATGCAATGTATTCTCAAACTTTCCTTGTGATTGACTTGAAATTTCCAGAAAAAGACTCCTTCCTTTCAATAAATACAAATTCGAAGGGGAAAGAAAAAGAAAAAGAAAAAAAAAAAGAAAAAAAAAGGAAAAAATCCCCACTTTTAATGATGACCACTAGAGATGAATAGAAAGATTATTTCCTGACCTCCTTCAATTCATCCGAAGTAGTACACCAGATACACTTATGCTACCCTGTGGAAAGCTTACTGTGTTTTTTGTCTGTTGCTGTGGACTGAATCCTCTTAGTTGTAAAATTAAGAGAAATTTTGCACAAGGACTGGACTTTTTGATACAACGGCATGTAATGTACACATCTACTTTTAGAAAGCACATCGTACTTTTGTGTAGTTACATTTAAAATTCCAACATTTAAAGAATACAGACAAATCCTAAAAATGATGAAAAAGTTGCAACAGAAAATAAATGGTACTTCAGTGAATAAATTCCGATACATATCTGAATACTTCAGTGACAAAATATGTGTTATTTTAAGCTCTGATTAAGACTACAGAGCCTGCATATAAAATACAAACAAGCTAGAGGCAAGAAACATAAAACAATCAAGCCAAGAGAAACAGTTGTTTCTTCCCAATATTAAGAATTAGCTGCTGTCCATTAACTTTACAAAACTCCCCTAAAAGCAATGAGGTGCAAAAATTAACTGAGGATAGCTTTGTTTGCTTGTATTATTCTTGGTGGTATAGATTGAGAATAGAGCTCACCTCTCAAACTGGAGAAGCTGCAAGCCTATAATGAACTATTTAATCACTTGAATTTATTTTAGAAATTCTACAAGCAATGAAATGGCCTCTATTTTGCCCAGTTCTACTTCAAGAGCTATGCAATAATGGAAGATTCACATTTCCAATTCTTGCTGTCTAGACTGCACTGTCTGTTTTGACTAGTTCTCCAGTGACTGTAACAAGGTCTAGACACAGACACCTACACGGGTGTAAAACGTCCCCTCTAAGTATCTGCCCTGACAAAAGCATCTGTTTCACTGCCCATAAGGGATAGGTGAAAACAGTGCAGCTGTTAAGGATCAGGTAATCTACCTGAACACTTTTTTTGTTCAGGAGCGTATGACTAAGTTTAGAAATATATAGGTGGACCAGTTAATAAGTGTCATTTATTCCACCCTTAGTGCCTTCTCCATCAAAATTAGATCATGGCAGATAAGTCAGACAGCCCTCTTTTGTAAAGCAACGTGTATTTCAGACAACAGAACGTCAGAGAGAGAGCCTATTAAAATTCCAATAAAATACTTTATGTACCTAGAAAAACTGTTAAATCGGTGGTGACAGAAATTAGAAGTTCTGCAAGTTGTAAAAACAAATGCTTAAAGGTGTTTTCTGAAACAGTATATAAAAGACTAGAGCAATAATACCAATGGCAAGAGCAATAAGACCAACAATACCAATACTGAACTGGACTACAGGTTAATCTGAGAGTGCCGGTGTAACCCAACAATGCATGAAGTCAACAGAATTGTCAACAATGAGGTTTATGACAGCATCAGACAAGAAGTAGGTGACTGTCCTAATAAATTTCACCCTACTTAATACAGCCTATCAAAGCACACCATCTGTCATACACAAGAATAAAACTGATTATCATCATTTGGAAGAAACAAAGGAAAATGGCCATTTCACTGAAATCTACTCTGAGATGGCTGTGAACCAAACACGATGTTGCACCGGGAAACTACTGATACACCCATACAAACATTATCTGCAATTCACTTGGAGTCATATATACTATTTTGGTCACTTGCATTCCAGAAAACTGATGAAAGCAATCAGACAGACTCAAAGAATGACAATAAGGAAAATGCAGAGGACAAAGAGCTTGTCTGATGAGGAATCTAGGAAACAATGGCTAGTTGGTCTGTCAAACTAAAGACTGTTAAAGATACACAATTGTTATTTATAAAGAGTAGGTAAACACACTACAGAAATTTATGAAGCTGAAAAATAACACTGCAAAATGCATAAACTGGCAAGAATATACTCAACTGGAAGTCACATAACAGTTCTACAGTCTCACTATGGAAACAGCCTTCCCCTAAGAACACGGGGGACAAAAATCTAATTTTCACATATAGCATAACCAGTTTACAGAAGAGGTTATAGGACATAGCTGTCCAGAACTGCAGGTGACTGGAACTCAGCGGTGCTTCTGTTTTTTCCCCCCAACTCTGCTAACTGTAAAGTGCAGGACGTAAGTCCCCAAATGTTTAGATGATCTTAGTTCTCAAGCTTACATATTGAATTCAAGTTTATAGCCTATGTTTTATTAAATTGCCCGATTACATTACACTATCATGCATGCACAGCCATTATCTGCAAGTCCAAAACAGTTCTGTTCAAAATATTTCAGATAGGCTTGCACTAGTGTGGATGCACTATCATAAAAGTTGTCATAACCCATTTAAAAATGTTACCCTCCTGCATTTTTCTCATTTGCTAAAACACAGTGCCCCAAGAGATGTTTCAGACCATTCTGGCCTTTATACTTACACACAAGCTACACTAACTAGATCACATATGGAATGACAAACCACCACTGAACTTCACACACAGCTTAAAGACAGTCATAAACCACAGAAAATCTACGATTTGCTTGATGATTATGTAAGATATAACTTAAGACAAACTCTACAAAAACTATGCTAAGAGAGCAGTTTAAAGCCAGTAATAACCATAACAACTAAAAATCAAGAAATTAAGAGTCTTACTAAAAATTGTGTTCCTACCTTTTCCAGGACTTAGGTTTTGGTCTATAAACACCTTAAGCTCTCCATTGGCTTCAATTAGTCCAGCCTGTTAAAGAAAGTAACTTGTATTAGATTTACAAACACAGACAGCCTTTTATTGTTAAAGATGGAAGAAATCATACCAGGAGTCTCTGCCGCTACTGCTCACATTTTGTCACAAATCTGCCACTATGTAATGGCTTTGTTTGTGGCATAGTATTTGTCAAACTTTAAAATCTTGATTTTATAAATAACATGTTCTTAAAACACAAGCAGAAAGTCAGTTTACACTTACCTTGCTATTTTGTGTCCTAACCAAGCTCTTATAGTGAACATGCACTGTTTTGACAGATAGCTTAACACCTTTCCAATTAGAACCAATGACACCTGCAACTATACCTTTCTCTGTACAGATACTCTCTACCTACCACAGGAGTTAATAACATTATAGTAAAAACAGTAGAGGTGGCAGAGAGCTCCTTAAGGCATTTTAATCAGAGAAAAAAAAGGCATTAAGAAGAAACACCTTGAGCTGTTCAATTATTATTTTTTTAAAGCTCTTAAGTGAAAGAGCTATAGCATTATATACAAGTTTGCTAAGTTACCATCATTTTTTGAGAAAGCTCACAGTAGAATTTATTTTTTAAAAAATACTATTCATTTTTGGATAGAAAACACTCTATGCAGTAATTCCTTGGTATCTACAGACTAACAGTTCTGAAAAAAAAAATGAACACAAGATACACAGACTGTTTCCATTCAGAAAGAACAGCAAGGAAGTCAACACTTGTACTTAATCATAATTCAGCATGTGGTGTTACAGGGGCTGAAAAGTCCCTAGCTGCATTTTGTGCATAGCTGGTATTTGCAAGCCACTGCCGATCTTCAACAGACAATTAAGTGGTTTGCTGTCAGTCAGCAGCAAAGCTTTTCCCTTGAAAGTCTACCTGAAGAGCCCTACTTGTGATTTGCCAGAAGTTCATCAAACCAAGCGAGCCACTAGAGGATGCTGTGGTGCTATTACTATCCAGGTGTATGACCGGAACGATTTCTTAAGAAAGACAGGGAACTTTAAAAAACGGGAAACTTTCTCTGCCCAGTGGAAGGGCGGGGGGGGGGGTGGGGGGTGGCAGTGGAAAGACGACCGAGCACTGGGGACAGGCTGGGAAATGAGCAGAAGACAAATTTTTCTATGGGAGGCATAAAGAGCAGTGGTCTGCAATAGCATAGGAGCAATGAGCGCCTGGTGGCACAAAGAAAACGCAAGTGAGGAGACAGTGGAACTGATGTGTAGAATGAAGAGCCTGTGGCAGTTCTGCCCTTCATTCTCCTAATCTTCCCCCCGTAAAGTAATGAAATAGCATTGTTTTAAGGAGACTCCCACAAACTACCAGTACACAAACGCTGCCTGTTCTCCATCTTGCCCACAGTACGGATTCAAAGGTCCACTTGAACAAATGACAGTTCTACTGCCCTATTCCCAAGCACCAGAGGTTTTTATAAGCCTAACTCTTCATCACACTTACTACATAATTCAGGAGGGCAACAGACTGTATCAGACAAGGTATACTCATCAACGTCAAATCAGTATCATGTACAAAGATGTTCTTAGAGCTACAAAGATGTTGCCAGAGCTACAATCTGTGGCAATATGACATTCCAGAACACTGGAACCCAATGTGTTACATGAAGATGCATTTTTGGGTGTTACATTGTACTCCCATTCTACCTCAATTTCACAAGAGTGTTAAACCACACAGGAAGTGCAGTCTCATTGTCATAATTTCTTTAAACGCAGTGCTTCAGTTTCTATTCAACAGCAGAAAGAGGAGGCTTGTACTTAAGGATTCCTGCACACTTTCTTTTCTATGGAAATCAAAAAGTTATCAATGAGACTGGAAAGATATTTACTATCTTGAGTGTGTGATCAGTGGACCGTCCAAAAAATGGCTTGTTTCATCTGGAATGTCTTTCATTTTAGAGGTACATGAATTTCATAATTTTTAACTATTCAATCCATTCATCAGTTTAATACGTAAAAGCAAACTTGCACCGACTGCTAATCCAAACCCAAATATTTAAGTTGCGATAGTCAGCATATTCGAGTATTAAATGCAATTCATTATTTCAGTAATCGGAAAATTAGGCAGTTCAGTAATCAATTACTCATTGGTCCCTCCCTTTTTTTTTTTAAAAATGAATGATCTCCAATGTAATAATTTCTATTAATTCATTTTATCCTCAAGTATTCAACCAGCCACATCATAGTATCAAATAATCTCATAAATTTCAAGTTTTCTTCTACATAATTAAAATATAAAGTGAAAAATATTACCCAAAACAATATGCAACAACACAATTAATCTAGCATTACAAAGGGTCAGATTAGTGCTACATGCCCTGGACCATGCTTTTGTGTGACTAAAATTACACAAGTCCTGACAACCTGGACAACATTTGTGAAACAGACTGCATTTCATCAAGAGGAGAATACTATTTGGGAAAAATCAGAGAACAGCAATCACTGAACAACAAGAAGAATCCTCTCAGGAATCATGACACTGATGAAGCGTACAGCAGTCACAGTTCTACCATCTTTCTACACCAGTGTCTTACTAAAGGTTCAGCTCTAGCAGTTACAATGGCTGGTAAATATTCAGCTAATTCAGAAGAATATGGCTAGGAAAGACTACAAGAAAACTACTTGGAAAGAATACTACCAAATCCTACAGTGAATAGCACCCCCAGATGCTACCATTCACAATAAAAACTGATTTCTAGTGAAAATTATGTTACTCCAGCCTCAGTATGCCCTTCACACTTCTGGGTACTATTCAATTCTAAGGTTATCAAAATTTATTGCTAACTTCGAGTCTCCTCAAAGTCACAGATACAAGCTTTTGGCAAGAGAGAACTGAAAAGTAGAACTTCCATCCTATATGAAATTCTGTGTCTTTGTTCTAATATGGAAGTACCAGGCAAAAAAAAAATAATCTCGGTGTATATTTCAAAGAAATTCCTGCTATTTTTCAAGCCAGGTTATTTTGCAGGAGACCCCAGGATTACTTCTCTGTAACCTATCTAGCATAGTGCAGCGCCGAAGAGGAAGGAGAGAAAGAAGGAAGGAGAGAAAGAAGGAAGGAGAGAAAGAAGGAAGGAGAGAAAGAAGGAAGGAGAGAAAGAAGGAAGGAGAGAAAGAAGGAAGGAGAGAAAGAAGGAAGGAGAGAAAGAAGGAAGGAGAGAAAGAAGGAAGGAGAGAAAGAAGAGGAAAATGGGACCATAGCTCCCATTAGGTATATCATAGTCACAGATTTACAACAAACAACAACAAAAAAAAGGAAAACCAAAAATTACACCAAAAAAACCAAGACCACATACCAGCAGGAAATACCTGATTCCTGATTTTCCACAATGGAAACCCAACCTTTTGCCAAGGAGGGTCTAGACATCAAAGAAATTTTATTTTCTGGTGGAGAAATACACATAGTTTCCAGGCCTTATCAAGCTATTTGTAACTAAGTATTTTGATTTTTATTTTTTTCACCTACTAATATCCTTTTTTTCGTATTCCACTTTTTCTTCTTATCTTCTCATGATTCTCAATTTCAAGATGCATTAATTCCTTTGATGGTAACACCAGGGCTGCTTGAAATAATATCATGCTCTTAATATTCTGTTCTGAAAGCTTTGTAAGTGTGTGCAACTTCACAATTTAGAATTGCTTTCCTCTTCAGAGAGACATGCTGGCTACGTATACTTCCCAATGGCTACATAAAGAAACTCCTAGTATCCTAAACTGGCAACAAATACAGACACACTCCTTATCCTTTTCATATTTCAACAAAATCAACAATGATTTTAAAAAATAGCTTTTGACACTCAACGTAGCATCTGAACTGTGATAACTGAAGATGTCCTTTCCACAGATCAGAGGAAGAAGGTTAAAGACTATTGGACAAATTAGTAAATCTGGCAATTTTAACTGCAGAAGCTGTGCTGGTGTGGAGACCCCAACCAGAGGCTTTGTCTCATCACATCATTCGTAACTCTTAAGGAAAAGAAATCAACCGACGGGCTAAACATATCAAAAATTTAACTGAAGTTAGCTTTGGCCTGCTATGAGATCATCAGCAGTCATAAGAACTGGGAAGTCTATTTTTGTTTTGTTTACAAGTAAAAGCTGAAAAGCACTACAAGTGCCCTCTGCCTGAAAGGCAGTAAATTGGGAAATATCTTTTTGTCGGGACTAAAGTAAATCTGAAACAAAATCTGCTAAAAACACAGAGAATTTCACTTATTAAAAAAATCCCTTAGTGCAGACTATCACAGAGTCATTTCGTATGTTACCAACAAGCTAATATTTGTGGTCTCTGAAGTTATGCACTAGAAACTCAACACGCTTACAACAAAAGTATCATTTCTTACACAGCTTTCCAGATTTGCAACTCAATTTCTTAATAAAAATTAGCATAAAAATATTCACTAAGCCTTTAAACTAAACAGGAAAGATTCAAGCTGAATCTGGACTGAAGGACAAGGCACCTATAAAAGCATGATCCAGAAGTTTAACTAAAACGAGACTGAACAAGTACACGTGCTGTCTATCAGGCTTAACAGGAGAGTAATGTCCCCCCAACACTCTGAGATAAGTAAATATGGGCAACAACAGAAGGCTGCTTTTGTGCCACAGAAGTATCTCTTCTATCTTGCTTCTAGGTAATGAGTCCATTTTAAGTATACTCCCCCAAAAAGAGCTAAAAGAAGAGCAAGAAGGGTAGAGATAAATGGAAACAGAGCTATTTGCCAAAAGGTATTTCTCAGAATATAAATTTTCCAGTTGCTAACAGCAGATTAAGCCCCCTAGATTGAAGCACGGGACTGGGTTTGACAACAAGAGAAGTGGATGCCAAATAGATAACATTGGTTAAAGAACGGGAGTGAGAACGCGACAGACAGAAAAACAAGCAAACAGGGATTTGGGGACTGCCTGGTAAAGAGACAGAAAGTGAGCTAGAAAATCAGATGGAAGATGGCAGATTAAGAGTTGAGGTGGAGAAACTGGGAGTCACTGAAAAAGTACAGTCAACAGAACTGATGAGAACCTAAAAGAGAGCTTTAACAGGACCAAGAAGATCGGACCCTGTGAGGGGAAGAAAATGGGAAATGGGACAAACACAATCTGTTCTAAACTACGACTGAAAGGGTAAACAAGCTGGGACTCTGAGAAGTTCAAAATAAATGAGGTAAGAAGTAGTAAAGATTGAACCAGAAAATGGAGAAATTGGGAAGGAAGCGTATTCCCGTTAGAGTGCATTTACTCCCAGAGCTTGTCAAAGGCATCAGGAGGATGCCTCTGCTGTCTACAGGCATTTGCAAAGCCTACTAGCAAACAACATACATCTTGTGCAAACTACACCTAACTTGAGCCAGAAAGAATGCCAATCCCCAGCCACTTTATTGCTTAAGAGCAGATAATAAGAACGTAAGGACATGGACCTGTTGGATCAAGTCAAAAGGAGGACCACAAAGATGATCAGAGGGCTGGAGCACCTCTCCTGTGAAGACAGGCTGAGAGACTTGGGGTTGTTCAGCCTGGAGAAGAG
Organism: Larus michahellis; assembly: GCF_964199755.1. Lineage (NCBI taxonomy): Eukaryota > Metazoa > Chordata > Aves > Charadriiformes > Laridae > Larus > Larus michahellis. The sequence goes on from NC_133896.1 coordinate 156,422,653, forward strand.
AAGGCTCCAGGGAGACGTTATAGCAGCCTTCCAGTACTTAAAAGGGGCCTACAAGAAAGCTGGGGAGGGACTCTTTATCAGGGGGTGTAGCGATAGGATGAGGGTTAATTGCTTCATACTACAAGAGGACAGATTTGGACTGGATATTGGGAAGAAATTTTTTACTGTGCGGGTGGTGAGACACTGGACGAAGACGTCCAAAGAGAAGCTGTGGCTGCCCCATCCCTGGAAGTGTTCAAGGCCAGGCTGGATGCGGCTTTGAGCAGCCTGGTCTAGTGGGAGGTGTCCCTGCCCATGGCAGGGGGTTGGAACTAGATGGTCTTTAGGGTCCCTTCCAACTCTAATTGTTCCGTTATTTTGTGATAAATGTGAAGGCCCTATGCCATGCAATTTTACTGTGTGCCGCTTCACTGACTATGTAGGGTTGTTGGTTTTTTTTGTTTGCCGTATTTTAATATCAGGAAGCAACAAACACACAGAATGGAAAACTAGCAAAGCTACAAAGTAGAGAAAAGCTTATAATCACAAATAATGCTGCTTAAACAACCTTAATTCTTCTTTCACCCCTATCCATACACAAATGTCATTTGTAACAAGATGATAATACATTATTTTTCCCATTGGATTCATCTCATTCAGGGACCAGAGCAAACATGCTCTGGGAATGAATCATCATGTAAATGCAGGTGACTATTTTTACGGGACACCCAATTCATTTTTTGCAGAAATTAAAAGGCAATTAAGATATGAAGTAGAGGATTACAGGAAAGGAAAGCTAGTTCTTAAATTTAAAACATTTGTATTTCATTTTGCAAATGAAGTCAGTGAGAACTATTCCTTACTGTATAAAGTAATACAACAGAGCTTTTAAAGTCAGGCTATAGGAGTCTGATGCTGCAAAATTCTCAGACGTGTTATTTTACTGTGTCTCAGTAGCCACCTTCTAAAACAGAGACCATACCACATCCTCAGTTCATGGCAGCATTTTTGAGATTAATATGTTTGTCAACCACTCAGCAATGAGCTATACCATAGAAATGAGCTTTCCAAAAAGTAAATTGAATTATTAGCACCTTAACTAGCAAGGAATAGTCAAAGCACTAGATATGAAAGATCTGGATCACACAGATAAAAACTAAATACAGGTTTGTAGCTCAGTTAAGCATTGTCAATCTTTGGTCTGAATATAGGCTCCACTGATACTGCACATACGTTGGACACTGAGTATATACAGAATGACACCCAAGGTCCTTATTGCTGAATATGTCAAGACCATTAGCTTTCTTGGCTGTTTCTTCCAAAAAGAGCAACACATCTAGAACTCAGCAAAAATTAAATTATAGAATCATAGATGAAGAATTCATTTTGAAGGTGAATCAAACAGTGGTCCAGTCTAAGCAGCCACACAGATCAAAAATACCACAAGAGTTAAAATCATTACAATGGGTTGTTTCTCACCATAATTCAATTGCCCAAGTGATACAATCCTTGCAAAATTCAAAGCTGATGCCCCCAAAACTAACTGGGGGCTCTAAAAATGAAGCAAAACTGAATACGACATCCCTAAGGTGAACAGGACTGAAGCACTGGTTTGCCACTTCTACCACACAAACTAATCAGAAAATACAATCATTGTTTGTGTCCTCCTGGACTAAATATTCATATGCAGAGGTACCAGCAAAGGTACCACAACTAGCTCCTGGTGCCATTCTAGATTCGACCTAAGCAGACTTCTGTTTTTCCAGGCAAACCAGATCTTCAGAGCAGTTTGTTCAACAGCATCTGAACCACAGTAAAAAACAACAAGTAATGTTAAACAGGACTCATTCCAAAACCATTTGCCTCACCAAACTCACTATCAGTGTATTGTAAGGCTACAGGAGCCCACAACATAATTTTCAAAGCAAGTTTGTATAATATATGCGACACTTAGTGAATGCAGTGTAATGTAACAGAAGACAAGTAGCCAGCAGCAGGTTTGCAGATATGGACCACTGTCAACCTTTAAAATCAAGTTGTCTGCTATCTGCCCGAGAACCACATCAACACAGAGAAAGTTTAGCAAAGATTGGCCCATTTTTCCTCCCACTTCTAGTTAGCCACAATAAATCTCCATTAAGTGATATCCAGGCAAGCAAATAAAAAACACTAAAACAAGTGATCCCTAGTGTAACTTTCTGAAAGCTGCTTTTTTGTTTAGCGTGTTGTCAGCGCACTGCTTTTACTCAGCAATACTACAAATATATATCTATATAAAGCCACTACCATTAAGGGACACATACAATTAATGAAGATGTGAAACACTTGAAGACTACAGGAAAATGCTTTATTTACACAAATAAACTGGCGACCTGACAGGCAACTTCTGAGTCGCTACTTTCTGCTTTATAAATACAAACCAAAAAAAAAAAAAAAAGGAAACTCTTATTGTGTATTTGCCACGTAAAAAGGAGAGCTTAAAGATCATTTTCCTTCTGCCTTCTAAAGAGCATATTTAAAAAAAAATGTTAACAACACTTGAAATCCCAGACTGAGATGCCTTTTTACAAGACCTGATTTCATAACATTATTTGATCTTCCATTTGCAAACTTCTGAACACGTTAGAACTCACTAAAGGCAAACAGAAATAGATCAAACTACTGAGAAGTCACTGAACTAAAATGATATCAAAAAAGGTGCATGAACCACTTGAGATCCACTAAAGACTTAACTTCTCTACTCTACCTTACTGAAATTCCCAGTACATAACGAAAAATAAACATAAAAGGAGAAACACGTGTTGATATTTGAAGAAAAGTCTGAAAAATGTTTTGAAGATTTTTCAATACTTTCCAGACATTGAAAGTGCATCATGTAAAAAAAGATACAAAATATACGTTTTTCCTACCTCCATTAGGCTCTTTTTTTTTAATCCAACCCAAATGTAACCTTTTCAGACCACAAAGACTTGCTCAAGACTGATGCAGAAGCACCACATGAAAGCCATTAAAAAGTACAACTTTTGTACTGTTCCGGCAAAATTACTATGCAGAAACACTGATCTACTTCTTTCCCCAAATCTAGCAGACCTATGGACCTATCCAGTAAAGTTGCTGTACAAAAATAGTTTGCTCTGTGGGTTTTTCTGAAGTATTCTTTGAGCAAAATATTAGGTAATACTGTGAAATAAATTCATTGGATTAAACTACATACCTGAATGTATTCTGAATACTCAAACAAAATAAACCATCAGCCTTAATCCCTACACCTCTAGATCTCTTAAACAGTAATGTTGGATCAGGTGTTGAACTTTGTACAGACAGAACTTCTTACATGGTGTCCTCAGATTTACACATGTGCACAAGGCTTCCTTTGCAAAGTTAGATACACGGGCCATAGCTGCTACTCAATGAGATTAATAAAAGCACCATAAAATACTAAAGAGATACAAGTAAGTTTTATGCAAACTGGAGATCAACAGAAAAATCCCTCAAAGTAATTCAAGCAGTGGTTCTAAAGCCAATGCCACTGCTAGCAACCTATGAAACGGTAAAATGCACCACCTTTCCAGGCAAACAGCTCCCAAGAAAGATATTGCAGTCTGTGAGAAATTCTGAAGGCTAACAGTGGTGTTTATGAAACACCACATTAGTTTTCAACCATGTGTTCTTCATGACCAACTATTATTTTTTTAATGACTGGAAACAGTCCATGCAATAATGGTGGAACGGTCAACAAAAAACGGTCAAACTGAAACGATCATAAGCAACTGCTACTATACACAGTATTTCATGTATTTCAATACATGTAATCTCTGAGATCAGAAGGAATCTTACTCATTCCTTTTGTCTAGCCCCCTTCTCCTCAGTACTCGCTGTAACTCCATGCACTGGACTATCGCCTCTAATAGACACAGTTCCTGCAAATGACTCCTGCTACTTCTATTTAACAGTGGGTCTTAAAGAAAAGAGCCACAAGCTTCTCTGTCTTCATGGCTGCCTGAGAAGCCTCAGCAGTTCATTTGCAACAGAAGTGAGAAGAGAACCAGGGTCATATCACAAGTTGGATCTTCAGCTACACTATAGAAACTGTTAATTTAGTGGTGGAAGGTATGTTAACCATTAATAGTAAAAAGTATGTATCAAGTTAATTTACAGGTAATTCCAATATATAACTGAATTAAAAGTGGCCAGCGGCTAGTCCTCAGTCTTCTACTGGGAGTTGGAAGACAAAAAATTAAGCTGCCAAATTTACTTTCTTGCTACAGTAATTTCTGGTCCTTCTTTCAATGCCATTATCCTGCCTAGTTTTAAGCATGCTAAGGACAGACAGGGAACTCTGCTCCCCACCAAACTGTTAATCCCACGAATCCAGTGAGCAGCACAAGTGATCCGAGGACCTCGGTGCATACATTTGCCTCCTCCAGTTCCTGTCTGGAAGGTGCCACATTTGTAAGCAGTGAAAGAGTTTACAGTAGACTCAGCAAAGTCTTAAGAGAATGACACTGATTAACCAGAAAGAGGAATACTGGCTAAGCTGGAGTTTCTGGAGATTCTCTGCATGCAACAACTATCTCCATCTCAGACCAAGAAACTTCCCATATGGTGCAAGCATACATGTCAAACTGTACCCAACCCTACTGACCTCAATTTGTCATTCAGCCTCTGACAAACAACAGAATGCTCCTACTCCCAAGGTACTCAAGTCCCTGAGATACTGCAATTGGTGTTCTCTTGTCCACATGTGATTTTTCCCATTGTTCCTTTAAATTACAGAAAGAGTAAAGTCTTTCTAGTAACTAAGATCTTCCAAATTGCACGTGATCTTCTATGGCCAATCTGGACGATATTTTAGAACTGCTTCTCACCTCTACACTGTGCTCAATTACATAAAATCAAAAATGGCTATGCTCATTACTATTACCAGATCATACGGAAAAATGAGTTTGCTCCTTTCTTCCCCTTTATATTTATGGCATTCCAGATCCCATACCCTTATGTAAGTTTTCAAAAAGATAAGCTGATATACCCAGAGATACTTTGGCCTTCACAAGCTAGTATTTCTCTTTTTCCATTATTATTTTTCAGCTTATCCAGCTATAACATTACTTGTGATTATGCTCTTAAACTCCACCTGCAGGCTCTTAATTAAGGTGCTACATATGAACACATCTTTTTCTTTTCCCCCTCAAAGCTTCCTGACCACTGCCAAGGAAATTAAAGTATTTTGTAAAAAAAAAAATCAATGCTTTGTTGCTTATTTTCTCTTTATTGTACACTCTGGAAAGCATTAGAGGGATACATTTTTAAAGCAGTATTTAACAGAACTTGAGTCAAAGTATTATTTAACTAGTCTTGGGTCAAGTTAACTCCTAAGCATTATCTTACCAGCTTACCTGATCAGTACTTTTGTAATTACTTGATTTGATCCTTTTGGATCCTACAAAATTTGATCCTTTATAAGAACATTTAATTTGGTTTGCCAGTATTCTCCATCATGCTCCCCGTTTGTTCAATTATCCAGTAAAGTCTCAGTTTGCTAACTATTACAAGTATTTGACTTTTCAAAAAGGCCTTTTCAAATCATATTTTTTATACAGAGGTATCAGAAGAAGAGCTGGAAGTGAGCAACAAAAGGAAAAGTGCTCTCCTGCGGCAGGTGGGAGGAGGGGTTAAGTAGGAGCATGTTATCTTGTGGCGCCCGGGCTCCACACCTTCCTCTTCTGCAGGGCTGCCAGCTTCACCCTCACCAGAGCAAGCACAGGCCTCAGCAGCACAAGGTAAGAGCAGGACATGCACACAGCCTGCAGCACACCAAAGCACGCTTGGCCACATAAACGCCACTTGAAGCCCAGACTTGGCATTGTAGCAGCGCAGCCCTTACCACAGTTTAGCCACCTCAGCTGTGATGAGAAAAAGGGAAGGAAGGGGTGGGGGCATTCATCAACTATGCCATCTTCTTCACCACTACATCTCACAGGCAGTTAGTGCACTTGATAGGTGACATTGCAGAATCGCAGGCCATTAATCACAGCAATACATGTCAAAATGTTTAAATTTAGAGCAATGCGTGTCTTCATAGACTCAGTGCCCAGAAATTTAGTGATACTGTCTCTATCGGATTGATTCTATTATTTTGCTAGGAAAAGAACTCGTATTTTGGATAAAAAACATGGGAGTCATTCTCTTCCCTTCTGAAAATCAAAAAAGCATTGTACCAATTAGCACCTCTATTTTCTAGCATTAAATCAAGCCTAACAAGGCCCATAATCAGACCTGGAAATTTAAAATTTCCCAGCATTCACTACACGTTTTAGACATCATGTAATGGTGGGTATGTAATAGTCTGCAAAAAGGTAAGCAGTTCACCTTTCTTCCCTGAGGCAGGATTAAGCATATGTAGAGGTTTTTAAGAACAGGTTAGACAATCCTTCAATTAAGATTTCATACCCTTTCTAGCTACCTTGTTCCGGTGCTCAAGTACACTTAAAATTCTCCCTAAAACCTGACCTAGATTTTCACTTTTACAAGTTCATCTTATTAATTCTTGTAATAAAGACACTGAAAACAATTTATTTTCCTATTTGTAGCATCTTCTTCCGTTTCTGAAGTTTATTACCATATATGTTATTCCTCCCTTAACTACTCTTTTCTAGAATAAGCTAGATCTTTCAAAAATGAGGTTCGTTCTTAAATGTTTTATTCTCATTCTGTTCCCCTAGATCTTCTAGGATATTCATCTGTATTTGCAGGTGCTAGCACTTCACTTAGTTGATCTCTCTCCCAAAGCTAATATTAAACAAATGTACTTTGGTATCTCAACTACTTTGAACTGTTTCAATTTCATCTCCTAGTCTAACATTCTGCTTTCATTTTCTTCCCGCTTATACGCCTTTCATTCCCTGAACTCTGCTATCTGTAACGTACTTGGCCACCCTTATCTCTTCCAGGCAAACTTTGAGTGACTATGTATTTCTGGTTGCTTCTCCGTACATTAAACTGTTTTTCAGTTGCTTCTGAACTATTAAAATTCTCTACAAGATTAATTTGTTAAACCAATCATTATTTCATGGAAATTCTTGCTATTTGAAAGCCACAACAGTCCACATTAGATTGCAACCCGCTATTTAAGAATTTCAACTGTGTCACTTTTCCTTAGCTTGTATGCTGCCGTTTTTGGGGGGCTTTTTAAAGGAGAGATACTTTCTAATTTGAATACAGAGTAGTGTCTTATTTTCAACAAGGGAATGTGAAAGCCCAATTATATTAGGTATGAACAATGAATTACATCTTAAATGCAGAACCTGTTTCAATTTCGTTTAAAAGTGCTGGAATTGGTAAGGAGCAAACATGATTCAAGAGGTAGGCCACAGAATCAAAGCCACTAACCTGAACATCAACGGTAACAGAAGTCTATGATGGAAGTCCCCAAAGCCTGTTTTTATAGACACTAAATAGGATCTTCTGGTAGACAGAGACAAAACAATGAACAAATCTGGAGACTGAACCATCTTCACTCCCTTGAATATATGATGCCTCCTTGAACACAAGAAAGGCAATGCTAGTTGACAGCAGTAGTCAATGACAACCCTGCCACCTGAACAGTATTTGCTGGGGTTTTTTAAATCCAATTCAAAACCAAGCTGTTTTACTGTTCACTGTGAATACACATAATGCCAATGCCCCAAGTGTTTTTATGAGCATCGTGAATTCTTAAAATTCATTACTCTGAAAAAATGGCTGCAGATCTGAAGCTGTTCTATGCTATTACATCCACAGGAAAAATATAGCCTAGGCTTGAGGTACAATGTAGATAAAGTAAGTTTCATATTATTATTTAATATTAATGCTAGCTATTACAAAGCATGACCTGGTTTGCTTTTGTTAATAAAAGCAGAAATACTCTATGAGCCATGCTTCCACATGTGATGTGCTACAAATATACTTACATCTTTTGCCATGTTACCAAAAACTAGAAATCAGTCCTCTTAAAATCTCGACGGCTGCAGGGCACAGAGACAATGATGCTATTTTCTAGAAAGCAAGTAAAGACAACATTAGCTATAAAAATGAAAGGAGGGAAAGTTTTTACCATTGAAATTACTGAACACCACCAAATGCAATTTACTTTTTTTTTTTTAAAAAAAAAGGTATTTAAAAGGAAAAAAGTTTTCTGTCATCATCAATGCCCTAAGCCCCCCCACCCCAGGCTCCCGTGTGGGAAATGCTCCCTTTTCGGAGGGCGGGGGGTGTGAGCCCTCGCCTGGCTGGAGCGCCCTTCCCCCGGCACGTACCCGATCCCAGCGGGGCAGCCGGCAGCCCACGCTGGGCCGGTCCCTGTCCAGCTGCGCCCCTTGCAACACCGCAGAGCAGGGCGCGGGGGGGAAGAGATCACTCCCTCGGCCTCCTCCTCCTCCCCACCCCCATTTCCAGCAGCAGGCACAAGTAGGCCTCAGGGGCCAGCTACCCCCCCGGGGCCTTGCAACCCCCCTCTCCTCCTCCTCCTCCTCACAGGCGGACGGGCCGCAGCAGAGCCTGTCAGTCGCCACCGCGCCCCGGGCACCCAGCGCCCGCCTTCCCCCCCCCGACTCCGCGCCCCCCGACCAGGGCCTCACCGCCCGGGCGAAGCCCTAAGCCCCCGCGCCGCCTCCCCTCCTCGCCAGCAAGGGGCCGCGCTAATCGCCTCAGAGGCGGCGGGGGCACGAGGAAGGGGGGAGAACGCGCCAGGCGGCACCGATGGCGGCGGCGGGAGGAGGAGGTTGCGGCCACGGCGGCGGGCGTGGGGGGGTGTCCACCCCGTCCCCAGCCTCCTCGCCCCGCCGGCGGCAGCACCCCACCGCGCACCCCCCCCCCGCCAGTCCCCCCTCCTCCCTAATCCCATCCCCCCCCACCCCGCTCCCCATCCTCCTCCCGCCGCAGGGCCGGCCTGGGCTGCCCGCACCTGAGCGGCCGAAGGCAGAGAGAGCCGGCTCCATCCCCCGCCGCCGCCCCCAGACAGGGACCCGGAGCGCGGAGCGGGAGCACCCCCCGCACCACCGCCGCCGCGCTGCTGCGGAGGCGCCCGACTGCACATGTGCGGCGGCGCGCGCGGGCCGGGCGAGCCCGGCGGGAGGGGGGGGGGCAGAGGGGGAGGAGGCGGTCGGGGCGCGGAGGCGGGGGGGGGAAGGCGGCGGGAGACCAACGGCCCCAACGGCAGCTCGGGCGGGGGCCGGCAGGCACCGCCCCGCGATCCGGTGCGGGGAGGGGGAAGGAGAGGGAAAAGGGGGTGGGGGGTGTCTCGGCCGGCGGGCTGTCACTTCCCAGCCCGCCTCTGCCCCCGCCGGGTCGCCAGACTGGCGGGATCCCGGCCCGCCTCGCCTCGCCGGCGGCCCCGCACACCTGCCCGCCGCCGCCCCGGCCGCTGAGGGGCTGCCCGCGGAGGGGGGGGGGCAGGCCATGAGGGGACGGCGGGCGGGCGCGAGCGCAGCCGCCCCTCCCCGGGCCCCGCGCGCCGCGACCCTGCCGCTCTTTTTTTATTATTTATTCTATTTATATTTTTTTTTTCCTCTTTCTTCCCACCACCCCCGTCATGGACATGGGGGAGGCGGGGGGGGACACGACACGACACGACACCAAACAAAAAAAAAAAAAAAAAAATTGAAACTTACACTTTTGTGCGTCCCACCGGCGTGACGCTGCGCGCTGACGTCACGGGGGTGTAGCGTGCCTTGCACGGGCACACGCGGGGCGGCTATAGCCAACCGCCCGCCGCTCGAGAGCGGGCGGTCGGGCCGCAGGGCGCATGCGCGGGATTTTCGCGCCTTCCCTGACTCCCCGCCCCGCCGGCGCGGGCGGCCGGCGCGCGCGGGAAGCATCGGCGCGAGAGCGCCCGGCGGCCCCGGCCGCCCCTGGGCACGTGGTCGCCGCCGTCCGCGCGCCGCGCCGTTGCCGTGAGGGAGCGGGAAGGCGCCGGGCTCCCCCGCGTCCTTATGGCTGCGGGACACGGCCCGCGCCTCGGGCGCGACGCCGCGGGGAGGGACGGGACGGGACGGGGAGGGAGAGCGCCGCGTCACGGCCGAGGGGGGAACCTGGGCCGCGGCCCTCGGCGTTGAGCGGGTTTCTGGTGGCGCGGGAGACGGCGGGGCGGCGAGTTGCCACAACATCCTGCCCGTGCTTTCCTCATCACGTCTCGTCCGGCCGTTGCTTGAGCAAGGTGGCTTAGGGTGAGCCGTGCTAAAATTAGGGGTTTATGGTAATCCAGGTGGATGTTTTCCATTGGGTGGCTGCTGCGCTCTCAAGCTCAAATTAGGCCCGATCTACACCCCAAGAAAATGGAGCCCTGGTGGCTTCTGCCACTTCTGGTCTGTGGGAGCTGCGCCTGCCCCACACGCTCACTTGTGTGCAGCCATCGAAGTGGGGTACATTAGCAGGGGTTGTGTGATGTAACTCTACAAGCATGATGAAATTCTTGGTGAAGAGCTTTCAGGGCGTGCAGCGGGGGGCTGTGAAGGCGTAGCTGTAACGGTGGAAACAGCAGCAAAGTCAATGCTTTACACCTCAGAAGCCGCGTTTCTTGTAGGAGTGGATACAAGCCTAGCTGATGAGGGGGGGGAGCTGCAGCCACATCTTGCGGTAGCAAGCCCACATGGTGCAAGGCGGTTGATGATACGAGGAAGAGGGGAGCAGGAAGGCAACAGCTGGTCCTTCCTCTAAAACCATGCTGCTTCCTGATTGCGCCTGGGAAGGAAAACCCTTCTGGGAACAGAAGACACAACCAGCAGAGCCACTGTACAGAAACAGCACAGGACAATCTAGCACAGATGCCAGAGAAGATGCATTTCATCAGTTGACTAGATTCACATTTACTTACTTCTATACCTCACTTGTTCATTTTTTTTAAGACGTTTGAGAAGTTCTTTTTTATAATTATGAGGAAACACTAGCTACCTTCCTTTTCTTGATAAATGGCAATCTTTGATGTTTTTCATTCACAGTAACCCCCAGCAGTTGCTGCTCTGGGGTTCCATGGCTGCTTATGCAGTACCCTGCTCTGACGACAACCACGATTATCCCATTTCTTCATTCTTCTTAACTAAACTTGATGGCAGTGGACATCAAAGAAAGAAGATGATGATGAAAATATGTTTATAACTTCACAGAAAGAGGCAGGAGTTTTGACACACAAAACCCATGAAGCACCCCCAGCCAGCTGCAGAAAAAATGCTTCCTAAAAGGCAGCAGCTCCTCCAGTTCATGGTGCTGCTCTCTACCCTCCACATCATACATACTGTGCCTGTGGATTTAAACTGTTTGTGTATCTTAAGTCCCTGCCCGCGCTCCCCACTCCCCCTTTTTATGTTAATTCTTGTAGAAAAAAGTGTTCCAGTATCACAGGCTCCAGCCTTCTCCAGGAATGCACCCTCAACAGGGTATGTCTGTTCCAGGGTGAAGAAGGAACTACAAAAAAGCAAATGTGCTCTTAAAAAAGGTAGAATTTAATGACTGCATGAAGATAAAAATATCTCTGATTTTTCAAAATGGTCCTAATGCCATTTTGAAAAAAGTCTCAGGTTGAAGAAAAAACTTCTACCTTCTCTAGTGCCAAGCAAAATCGACAGAAACTTCTGAATTAAAAAGTAGAAAATAATTCAATAGCAACTGCAATGTGTAAGGACTAAGATAACTACACTAGAGCAGAGGAGCAGTGGCAATTAAAGGACAAAGGCAGCTAAAGGCAGTTAAAAGAATATGAACCTCACGCCACTGCCTGCTTCTGCAAACTATACAGTTTCTCTGCAAACATCAGAATTGATGCATCCTTGACCCTAGTCAGTAAAGAAATAGTGACTGAAGACCACCTTTTTTTATTATTTACTCAAATTCTTCTATTTACACTTGTCAGATAATCTTGCTGTGCTGCTCGTGCTTCCCTGTAAGCCTCTCTCTGCCAGGAGCTTCCTTGGCAGAGAACTGAACAAGCACATACAAGGAAGGACGGTACCCTGGTTCACTGGCATTTTATTTTGAGACATTACTAACTGCCCAAGCATACCCACTCTGAGGTGTGTTTGTTTCTTTATCAGAGGGTTGTTCACAACTAATTTGAAGTATTTGCATTGGTGGAAAAAACCTGTTTCTCTAATCTGTGAGCTCGCCTTTCTCAGGAATTCTGGAGCTTTTAGGGCTTAGTTTGTGTTTGTAGTGGTGAAAGGCTTGATTCCTGTTTTCTGTGGCCTGCCTCCCCCTTTAAGTATGCTTGAATTGGAGAACAGATCACAACTTCAGACAGCATCAGCATGGCAGAACTGTGTGACAGACGCAAGGAGATTTGTGTTTCAAGAGGTCATCTAATCTATAGTCAGAAACCCATGACAGATGCCAGAGGACACGCACGTGGACACATTCTGACCTACTGTTTCAGAACAGGAAACCATGCCCTTAAGAGAGGGACCTGTGTGAGCTCCTGGCTTAAATAAAGACCCAATACCAGCTGACAAGCTTGTCAGCATCTGGCCTCGTTGGGAGGTAGCATCTCCCAATTCTCAAATTTCTGCTCTACTTTAGGAAATAAAAAAAAAAAATACAGCTTGGTACCATAACCTGGAAAGTGTTGCCATTCCCTGACCTAGATTTTGTCCCCCAAGGCAGGATTAGTTGTCACTAAGCCACTCTGGTGACATCCTTGTCCATTTTGTCTCCAGAAATCAGGAGATTTTCCTAGTCTCCACTGCCCTTACTGTCAAGAAGTTTTTTTCCCACCCGGCAGCGGTAATTACTCAGCAGAGGCAGTGGGAGAACCCAAGCACCACAGCTCCGGGGCTACCACGTGAAGCTGGTAGAGGCATGCCTTTCTCTTCTGCCTTTTGTTTCCTTTAGGGTGGGGTGGGCCACACATGTCCCAGCCCTTAGGGCATCTTGCTGCTCTTCCTTTTTGCTTCACTAGTTTCCTTGGCTCCCTTGCGTTCAGGTGCTTCACTAGTTTCCTTGGCTCCCTTGCGTTCAGGTCGTCTTAGTAGCGGATGTCTGGCACTTGCTGCTCCTTATAAGCTATTGCTGCTTCCAACAAAGATGTTAATGCTGTTAGCGTGGCTTGCCTCCTGTCACTCAGGGGTCCCATTTCCTCCACCTTTGGCGCTGCCCACGTGCTGGAGCACTGCCAGGATTGCGTACAGAGCGGAACTACAGATTCCTTCCCTAGACAAACCCCAGGAGTGCTTTTGTGGTTAGATCGTTCCTGGGTTCGCTCCAACAGGCAGCAAGACCACGCTAGGTTTCCCACACCCTCCATCCAGCATCATCGTACAGCGCTATTCTGCTATACTAGGCAAACCCAGACGCCTCTCTGCCCGTAAAGCAGAGGATGTCCAAGCCTAAAACAATTACAATACAAAGGTATCGTGCAGCTGCTTTCTCCTCATCTTTGAGGATTACAGGAAATAAAAATTCTTAAAGCTTTTAAAAAGCTATGTAGCCCCATGGACTAGGCCACGATGACGGCATTCCCTGAGCTGTCCTAGATCCATGTCAGTCACAGTTGCAAAAACCTCCCTCACAGCTCCCACTAGATACCTTCCCTACGGAGGAACCGAAGCATAGCCTGCTCTATATGGGATGAGCCGTACATAAGGTGGCTGTGTGTCCATATACACCAATCTGACCCTGGGAACAGGAAAATGACTCACAAACTATAAGCATAGCCCACACTACCAGCTTTTAAACTGTTTTAGTTCCTTTGCCCTCCTAGGGAACAATGACCAAGGGTGGCAATTAAGAGGTAACATGCAAGAACTCCCGGTTTTCAGAGAGAATGCCACACAAAACAAGTAACCAGTTACACCCACCTCTGGGGAAAAAAAAAAAAAAAAAAACAAAAACAAAAACAAAACAAACAAAAAACCAAAACAAAACAACAAAAAAAAAACCCCACCCACCCCAAAACAGGTATGCTGAATGACTTGCTACTCAAGCACAGAGCAGACCCTTCCTTTCCACTCCCTTAAGCTCAGCTTCACCACAGAAATACCCTCTCACCACTTACTGAAGTTTCTGCCCTGTATCAGCTTTTCTGTATTCAAATGATGCTGATCATCACATAAATGAATGAGATAGAACCACTATCCAACAAGCTGAAATAAAAATTTCCAGAAAAGGCCACCTGTTCTTGAACAAATCATTAGATTTTCCTTTCAAGGCTTCCAGATCTCTGCTTTTATTTTATCTACTTGACTCAGAAACAGAATATTCTAGAGCACAAGCATAAAGTTCCTGAAAAGCTGCAATTATATTTAAGTGGGCCAATTGTGAAATATTCTACCCATTTTCCATACAGGCATTCAGGAATAAGACCTGTTGTTTCTATCCTGAGATTGTATCATGAGACTACCCCATTTTGACACGGAATTAGGCATGGAGCCATTTTTTGCATTTCAGGAAACATTTACAGTATTGCAATAAACCTCCAAATTTCTATGAGACAATGTCAAACAGCTGATTGTAAACAAACTTATCACGTGTCCAATAAGATTAGTAATTTGAACTTGCATCTAATATTCAATCAGGCAATCCAAGAGGCAGAGAACATTGGTAGTCAGACGAGGCTCCTATTTCTCTTTCCCCAGTTCTCCAGAAGCCTAGCCAGGTCATGACTCAATCAACAATTTTTGGGGAACGAAGTGACAGAGATGAGGGAACCAGCAAGTTATCTAGATACTCGCTTTGCATTTTGGACACGGTACCAAAAGGACTCTTCACCCAACTCCTTTAAAAGGTCATTGGGAAAATATTTTCTTTCTTTTAAGAAAAGACACAAACCATCAATATTTCCTACCCTCCTAACCAGAATTTTCCAGAGAAGTACAACTAGCCACAGCAATTTATTTAGACAAAAGTTTTACTCATCGCAGCTGTAATACCTTGTCCAACAATTTCAAGGGCCAGGAGACATAATGGAAACCATACAGAGGTCTCTACCGGGGTGTTCCATAGATCCTCCCCTCCTTCCCCCCTCCCAAATCATAGGTGGTAAACGACATGTGAAATAAGCATCTTTCAAAAACAAAATGAGGCATTCAGAAGAGATTGTATTTCAAGCAGAAACTATGAACGAGATCAGTGGATAGAGTAAGATTTCTCTCCATAGTACAGTTAAGAAACAATTTTAGTGAGGCACCTGAAAAAAGGTTTGAGCTAGTAGATCGTTAAATGTTACCATAAAACTTTTTAATTACTTCTATATTTGCAATACAAAATATTAAAGTACACCAACAAATCAGTTTCAAATTTCTTTCTGTCACAGACTCATTTTATAATCAAACTGTTTTATTTATAGGGCAGCTTTTTCCCTCTGCATTTGTCACTGTTTCTCAATAACTTTTGAAACCATTCAAGGAGAGGTGGAATTGCCATGCATTCCTGCAACTTTTATGAAGAATCCGTGCCTGGAGAGAAAGCCCCGAATCCGGTGAGTAAGAACTCCAATACGATGAACCCTACCCTGTCCGAACTTACACACTCCAGACTAGTCCAAGCTGCATTTTGACAAGCCCAGCAGATGTCAGAGAAAACACAGGAGGAAACCGAGGCTACTATGGTAGAAGAAAGAGGTATAAAGCACACAAATCCATCCCAAGCTTTGTTTCGCTACTTGGAGGGCAGCTTTCATTTTAATTGGCAATTTAAACCTGTTTAACATGCATTTTTCTCACCATTTTGTGGGTATCAAAGTTACTTCAGATGACAGTATAATACTGACCTAAAGTGTTAATATAGCTTCAATAGTATTGTTTTTAGCAGATAAACCTCAACATGATTTTTAAATTGTTTGTCAGAGTAGACTACAGTCTATGAGCAAGCTTTCTCTACGACACTTAAGAATGGGCTTTTACAAGGCTTATACTGCTACATATAACATTTTAAAGAACAAAACACATTTGGGATCACGTTCAAAACACTGTTTTTTAAAATATCATGATATTTTAAAGAGACTAACAATTTATTCAATGCAAATGCAAAGTATAAAGTTCTGGAGTTCCAAATACACATCCAGTCTGCCATTTCCAGTTTTGTGCAAATTAATTTACTCAAAATAATTTCAAATCTAGCATAGTGTCAATAACGTCCAACCTCCTCTAAGTTACAGAACTGATGTTTTTCACATCTGCTTGAAATTAAGACTTCCCAATCTTATTAGATTTAGTTTTGATTTACAAGAAAGAAAAAAAAACTGTAAACAATTACTGTAAAACCAGTTAGCAACAAAAATGAGTGACAACTGTCAGTCTTCAAATATAATTTAAGTTACGCCCTTTCCTTACCATCAGCTTGTAGTCAAGTACGTAAATAAATACAAGAACTAACACAAATAAAAGTTACTACTATAAGAAAATACACTATATGCTGTAATTTGGAAGAAAATATTATACAATATTGGCTGCATCGTTTGAAATACGTATTTGAATGCTTAAAACAGTTTGATGCTAAACAGTTAAACCTCCTCTTTGTGTACAGGACTATGCTTTTACTCACCATTAGAAATGTGTTTTGTGATGAATTTTATACTAGTATATTAAACTCCTAAATGTGAAAATGACTCAAGTCATTTAGTGAAAGAAGATACCATAGGCACCATAATATTTTTTTTCTTTTTAAACAAAATCTGGTGATGAACCAGCAGTAACAAAATAGCATGAAAATTAAAAGGCACATTCAGGCAACAAATAATCAACACAGTTTGCATGATGCTATATTTAAAAAAAAATAATTTATGCTCTGAATAACTGATTTGATCAGGAACAAATATTCTGGCAGATTCTAATCTGTCAGGAAGAATTAAATTTTGTAAAAGGTGTGCAATTCAAATTCCGTAATTACTTTTTAATGTTGAATTTTGTTTTGTTTTAAGGTCAGTATAAGGCTTATAACCAAGTGCACATTAAGAGGACTGACTACTCCAAACCTCTTGTTTTCTGAGTGCATAGAAATACAATGAGCAATGTTCCTTGCAAGAAGATGTATTCTTGTTCATGTGCAAGTCTAAATCAAGTACTTGAGCGTCTTTCAGGTCTCGGAACACATTTCATAATCGCAGCTCTCCATAGGGCAGGGGCAAGTAAAAGGCTTAGAGTAGTCACACTCAGAATAAGAAGATAGACCTGAAAATTGGAAATAAAAGCCATTACTTCTCTTAGTTATATGGTAAACTAAGAAGTGACTAGAAGTTTGAGGAGATCAGTCTTTTCTGGACAATATTTTCAGAAGATTTCACCTGTCTTCCTAACCAACTATGCGTATTGTTACAAAAGCAAACAAATGAACACACAAATCATCTAATTATCTGTTTACCTGGTCTAAAGATACAAGTACAAAAAAAAATTGTAAGCTTATAGAAAAACAATTATTTACATGTATAGTTAAGAGGTCAGTTTTGAAAGGTCAAGGTTTGCTAAAAGGTCAAAGGCCAAATACCACTTTATTAAAAACCCCAAAACCTATTCTGACTTAATGATATAGCGGCAAAGTGCACTACTATTTTATACACTCAAAAAAGCAAACAAAAATCCCTTTTAAGTTGTACTGCACATCTTCTGGAATAAGATCTTAACTACATATTCTGAAAGACTCTTACAAAATGGCAGTGGGAAGTAGTTTTCAGGTCTCAAACAGAAAAATTACTTTTGGAAATTTCAGAGCTGTATAAACCTATCGAGTAGACAATCACGTAAGAGCTGCCAACATAAAAAAATGAAAGCCTAAAGGCCTCGAAGCACAGTGGGTGGGCCCCAAAACTAGTTCTGTGATCACGTAGGGGTACCTTGAAACTCTATACAAACATACAATATTTATAACTCCTGATTATATGCAGGAACGAACATGAAAATGAATCACCTTTACCTACACAAGTGAACAGCGTTGTGTAAGTTTTTCACACGTGCTTTATTTGGAATTGGTTCCAGCATTATACAGCCCACGTGCTCACACAATGAAAAGCTCGCAGCGCCAGCACAGTATTTTTGTGAGCAGAGATACAGAGAAGGCGGCAGCTAGCAGTAGAAAGTTAGATCAGTTGTTGTATCTCTATAGCCATGATTTACTTGATTTCATATTAAAAAAAAAAAATAATAGCATTCTCACAGCTTCAATATAAAACTAAGTTTAAGGTTTCTTTCCTATGTGATTTTTTTCTATGACTACTGAAAAAGCTGTCTGTTTCTTCTGCAGAGGTTTTAAAATTAACAAGCTTTGTAGGTAAATATTACAAGTTTGTTTGCTTGTTTAAATATTAAGGCCATTTCCACTTCACCATATCTGCTCTCTGGTTCTTATTCACTGATTATTTCCTTAGTCAAACCCTGTACTCTCAGTTACCTCTTTCTATAGCTGCATCAGGCTTTTAAAAGCAAAGGCTTTTCAGTCTTAGTGATTTGGGTGCTATCTACAACTCACTGCCCAGTTATAAGTGACAGCAGTTAAGGCAAAGCTATTTAAAAGTAAAACCTGCTATTTAAAATACTAAAGTACAATATAAAACAAGTAAAAAAGGGAATTAAGAACCCTGTCAGGGACGTAAATCTCTCAATTTGTATGGGCTGATTCTGCTTGTTAGCAGTTGAGAGAAGCCACAAAATTGGAATGTATTGGTATATTTCGAATAAACTGTAATACAAAATCCCAGTAAGTTAGTCAGGTGCAAAAATTGAAGTTAATAACTATGGAACAGCTTACCTCCCGAGATATGATCCCTGCTCTGCGTGCTCTACTTCCCAGAACAAAAGAGAATTCACTGACTTGTGCCAGTCCTGCTGAGACAATCCACTTGATATACTGGCTGGTCTTTGGAAGAATCAGAGAAAGCACGAGCACTGCCAAGACAAACTTTAAAAATTGGGGGGTTTGGGGGGTTGTTGTGGGTTTGTTTTTGTTTTTAAATAAAAGAAGTGCAATAGATCAAATAGTACAATATTTGTAAGATACATAGCATCAAATACAATAATTCTGGACATAAACTAAATATATAGACTTCTAAATACATCTTCTGTCTTAATGTCAAAAGAGACAAATATACACTGCTCAGTAAAAAGTAGTATCTTGTGTACTGTAATAAAAACACTTAATAACTTTGCTGCAAATCCCAAGCTAAACAGACGTTTCTCCATGTGTAACTTATTTTTAACATTAAATGAAATCTTTTTAATATCCTAAGAACATAAGTACTATAGAATATAGTACCAAACTGTATTCTAGTCAGTAAAACTCCTCCAAATACAGATTTACAGTAAAGATGTAATATTCTCTGTTATATAAGATGTTCAGCTCTTGCACAGAGTTTTCATTAGGGTATGCAGCACAAAGATTATTTAGACCGTTAAAAGATAAAAAAAGAGAAAAAGAAAATACCTTCATTATGACCACGGACAATGTAAGGAATAGTAAGACTGTGAGTTCATATATTACAAAGGTGGGGAAAACATGAAGTCCTGGAAGGAAAGAAAACAATATTTCAAAGTTTAAGGCCAAAATCTTGCTATGATAATTTTCTGAGTTAGTAATAGGTTTAATTAAACTCAAAAACAAACAAACAAAAGCCCTAGCATACCTACCAACACTACCTACTTAACCATTAAAGCACCTCCTACATCATCCAATCATTTTTCCTTTGGATAGGTTTAGCACAAACAATATTCCCAATTGAGTTAAATTATGTATGACCAATGCATGAGCACTTTCATTTATCAGTTTTCCTCTCTTCCACACCAGTCAACAATCCAGAATCTGAACTAAAACACACCTCTAATGAAAGCTATAAAAATACTGCAGGAAAACAATTCCATTGTTCTGCACAGCGATTGTAACGTACACTTTGCTAGCCATTTAACATTTTTGTATAACATGGTAATGGACTATCCTGTGGGAGGAACATGATATTCAGTATTTGCACAGACTATAGCTACAGCAGAAAATGTAATTGTTTTGATCCCATGCCCCTCGCATGCAAACACTGAAGTCACCTGAACTGGAAAAGTCACTTAGACTGGAATCAGGTAAAGTTGTAAACCCTGAGCATGGTCTAACAATTAAGGAATTATACAAAACCCCACTGCTATGATGATGTTGGAAGGAGTTTTTTGGGGGGTGGGGGTAGGTGTCTGTGGTTTGGTTTTTTTTTTTTGTTCAATGTTTTTGTCATTTTTATTGGGTAATTATATGAAGCAAGACAACAAGAACAATAAAGAGCACTGAAATTTAAAACCAAATCATGCTAGTATTAAACAGAAGAAAAAGTAGTATTTGTTGTAGAAGTCCTGGAGTCACTGAGGAAGAACCTTACTTCCAGCTGATTAAGTCCTTTTTTTCCTCCTAGGGTATGAGGAACTTCTGCAGGCAAACATAACTGTGTATCTTTGGAAGTACATCTCTTTCTTAAAAAGAGGAACCAAAATAGCAGTGATGCTCCTGATAAATCCGTAATAATTGGCAGTTCTCCACACCAGTTATTTCTGGTGAAGGGCAAGAGTTTAGCTTTCTAAAGCATGAGGCACATAAATTGATGCTGTAACATTTTATTTTAACACAAGACAAGTTTTCACTCATTTTCCCTGTCCGATAGAGCTGCAGAGCCAGAAGAATTGTAGAGAACTAAGAGTCATCTTCTATTCCTGAGTGCGCAAGAGAAGTTACTTACAGTAACTGCATGATGTTTTGTCCATCTGCACATTCCATTGTGGATGAAAATGTACTTCAAGTACACTGGATTTTTATACAAGTACTACCCAGTCAGCATGCACACACCCTGTTTTATTTCTTAATTTCCTTCCATCTACTGAAGCACAAGTGAATACTATCAGAATAAGGGGAAACATGGCAAAATAAGAGACAAACACCACCCAAAAAAAAGGAAATCCTAATGCGCGAGGGGCAAGTGGCTTCTGGTTTTGTACTGTTTATCATATGCACATTGCTCATTCACATACATGAAAAGCAACTAGAGAAATACAGCCTGTAACAATGTCATGTTTGGTAAGGGGGCCAACTCTGCCACATCTGGAATTGAAGACTTCAGAGGGAGGCTATAAATACAGCCCAATGCTCGCATCACCACTGGCTATTCTACCTTTTCACTTCTGGAGCAGACAGGCAGCCTGAACTTCATTTGGAACAGCTTCCCGATGTAGAGATTATTACTATATTCAAAAGAGCTGAGGCACAAACTACCAGAGATTTCTATACTAACCTGTGGAGGAAGTGTTTGCAAGGTGAAGCAAGCCTAAACCTGTTACATAGACTACTCTGAGCAAACAAACAAACATCCCAGCACGCAGACGTGTTTTGGGGGAAATAAATCATAGTGGATTTGCCCCAGCCCAAGACGAAAACAGAATAACCCCATAAGTCATGGCAGACTGCTATACAAGCACATGAAGCCTTCCTGACAACTCCAATGCCGTCAGAAAGATTAACTTCACAGACAGAAGGTACGTGAATATGGGCATTCGCTTCACTGGTTTTAATCAGACTTTGCAACTAAGCTCAGGAGTCACTATGGACTCGTTCTCTACAATGGAAGAAAAACTCCAATCAAATATTTCAAGAACTTCAGCACCATCATCAGGTAGCATGTGGCACGTTGACCCCTTACCAATAACTAGGATATCACTTTGGTATGTTTTCAGAGCGCTGAGCATATGCCACCAGACTTCAATTCTAAACAGTGCTCTGGAATAGCTGGAATAGAGGTCTTGGGGTGAAGGTGACCTTGCATCAATGTCAAGCCAAAAAGCACAGTTCACTCGTGTAAGTTGGTGCATGTTCTTCTATGGATGATTACAGGCAAGATTTTGCACATTCTTTTTATAAGTACTTTTTTCTTAACCCTAACTTTCTCCCCCTCCCCCCTGATTAGACAGATTCCACCAATCTGCTGGATGGCCGCTAAACAGCACATCAAGATCCAAATGCAGTCACAACCACATCCTGGAAAATCCAGCATCAAGAAAAATAAATCCAGGAGATCCTTGATGGCAAACAAGATTACAGAAACCAGAACTTGTTTGGTCAAATTGAAGCCAGTAGAATGAATTCTGGCACGTTCTCAAGTCAGGACATCAGAATCTTAATGAACCTAAGTTCATAGCTAGCAAATGCAATAAATGCTACAGCCCTGGCTAGATTAAGTAGGGAGGGGAAAACCAACATTCATCTCTATTTTTCTGCAAAGGGGAAAGTCCTCTTGATTCTATTGTCAGTTCTGAAAGCTTGAAACCTCCAAGTTTCATTGTGTTCCACGGGGGACAACAAAGCAGTAGAGCTGGATGAATAGCGAGAAGGCAATGTGTGTCACCTAATGAATTCCAGTTGGGATCTTTCCTTGATTTCTCTCAAATTCAAAAGAAATGGTAAGAGGCACATCAGAGAAACGTTGTGTGTGTGTTTGTTCTGAAAAGTGGTAGCGCTGACGCTGTCAGCATCACCCATCTTCTGAAGAAAAAAACCGCACTCTTAAAGGGTTTTCAGCATCTTGCATTCAAGGTCCAATGCTGACCACAAGATTTACCCAGAAGGGAAACATGGAGCCTGGCAAGCAAGTACATGTGTACAGAACATTGGGGATACACAACTTTGTCAGTCAGTGGAAGCAATGTGCCTCCTCACCGCTGGCAGGTAGGGTCCTGATGCCCAATTACAAACTCCATACACCCTGTAGACTGACAAAAAATGGGATATTGGAGCCTTGAGGCGGGGCGGGGGAAGGGGGAAGTCAAACAGTCTATGCAAAGATGTCTTCCATCTTTCTAAAAAGCAATCAAAACAAAATCAAACGATGCAGAGGTGGAAAGGGGAGGATCTGAGTATTAGGTACCAAAACAGAAATGAGAAAATTCGTTCTCAAAATGTGGCTCTAAAGGATTGGTCCAGATGTGCTCTCACAAATATCAGTGAGGACAGAAACTGACAGGAACTTTCTAACCTCAGCAGACAGCATAGAGAGCCAGAAAACTTAAAGAACACACAGAGGCCTGACACACAGATGGAGAGTAACTCAAAGTACAGCTGTTAATGCCTAACTGCAAAGGGGTATTATTCCCCCAAATGCACCCATGCGCGAATTTGCAAGCAGTAGCATTACACAGGTCAAGCTAAGGGCAGGACCACTGCTATAGATACTACACGAGCAAGTATGATTCAGCTCGGCTTTTAGGCACCAGAAGGATTTCTGTAGTGAGAACAGAAAAGCGGGCATTCAAGACAAGCAAA
This sequence comes from Larus michahellis, assembly GCF_964199755.1. NCBI lineage: Eukaryota > Metazoa > Chordata > Aves > Charadriiformes > Laridae > Larus > Larus michahellis. The sequence continues at coordinate 156,445,858 of NC_133896.1, forward strand.
ATAGGAACTACCTTTTCCAAATGACTTATTTACAGTCACTTTTCAATTAAGTCAAATTTTTCTATTTATTCCTTTATTCTAAAAGGAACAGAAATTGTATTGCTGCAGTGGTATACCATCCCACCTCAGGATCTCAAGTGTTTCTGCTCTCTATAATAGGGTGCTTGCTGCATATAGCAACAAGCCTTCTCTTTAGGCACAGCGGGGAGGGGGGACGGAGAATCTTTCCCTGGGGCCTTTATATAATTTCACATAGTAAATTTCTCTATGGATACATATCATTTGCATGCATATATAAGTAGAGAGCAAGCAAGAAGTCTTTTCTTACTAGATTTCTTTTGAAAAAGTTTAAAGAATACTTTTTATCTTACTCAGGTTTTCTCTTCAACATAACATCACTCCTTTGTAAAACCTACCTCTGTGCCACCCCACAAAACTTCCTGTTAACCACAAAATTTGAAAGTAATTGGAAGTAAAGGGTGAAGGGGGGGATAACATTTGGGGGGGGAGATTTGATATTTTTGTAGGGTTTTTTGGTTTTGTTTTTGTTTTACAAGCAAGCATTGTCACATTTTGTCAGAGCCCTATAACATAGCTCATTTTTCTGATTTTTAGCTAACTTTCCTCTTAGGCAGGAATAACACCCATTTTCTGTAAAACCAAATAAACTTGTTATGCAGTTTCTTTCCCTTCTTGCAATTATAATGGTAGCAACAGTTAAAAAATATATTTTTTTTTAATTCTGTAACTGAACTACCAAAATAATTTCCTTACAGTATAACGCAGGCTATATGGAGTGCTGCCAGCATGCCAGCTGAGGTCTTGCTATTTTCTTGTACTGTACCAAAGTCTCACCTCCAGTCTTAATTTATGTAGTCACAAGAGTGTAGGACAGTATTTGTGTTCAGTCCATTGTAAAATTAACTTTGGGCTTTTAATTAGTTGTCATGCTTTGTAACCCTGGTAACACTTATCTGCTCCATCGCCATCTTTACTAAAACACGTAAAGAACTCACCTGTGAGCATTTAGCAATTACTTATCCAACCTTGTCAGTATATGGGCCCAAGAGTTTCACCATAGCTCACCACTTTCCTCCCTTTCTTAAAAAATAAAGTTATTCAAATTCAACATCTATTACTAAGCAATCTGACTGATCAGCGCAGGCTATTCTCATGGACTGGGTAAAACAAAAATCAAGACTGGCAAGCATAACCATTTCCTTTTTATTTTGACAACACCAGAAACAGTTTTAGTTTCTGTTATGAAACAATGGCTATCAAACAGGTACATAAGGAGAGGCATTAAAATTACGCTGATGGGACTTCACTATTACCTGAATAAATATATGGAGATAAAAAGAACAGCAGAAAAGTTAAAATCAGAAGAAAAAACAAGGGTGGTCTTGAGGAAAAAAAAAAAAAAAAAAAACAACCACAAACAAAAACCAAACCCCCAAACCCTAAGGATTTTCTGAGTAAGCATGCTTTGAAGGAGGTTGGATTTGTGTAACAGGATGCATTCAAACCCCCTACTTTGGGCTTTGCAATGCCCCCAAAATAGGACATGCATTTCCTATACAACGCACAGGAAGAGACGAGTGCTTTCACAGGGCCCGTCTCCTTATTCCCTGTACCTAAGCACTTCAGTAACGTCTTTCAGTTTCCTTTAGAGAAAGCATTTTGGGGCATGCATGGACAACTAGAGAATGTAGCTGTTCAAAATTAAGCTACTGATTGTCTGTAAATATTCTCAGAGTGAACTTGTTTTGGATAACAAGCACAATGAGTTACTCTCCTGGTACCAATCTCCTTAGGTATCAATGCTGCATTTCTGTTGGCATTCAGGTAGTCTCTGATATACATCTTGTTCAATTATTTTTTCCCTGTGTTGAGAACACACAGATCACATTTTCCTAGCTAAAGAAACAAGACGCTGTAAAAAAAAAAAAGTAAATCCATTTCCATTATCTTATCCTGCTTCTGGAGAAAACAAAGCCACAAGAACCTGAAATCTACGCTACCAATTGACTCAAAATAGTAATACAATTTTAGTATAAATTACAAATATAGCCGCTGTGAAGACAGAACATTTAAAAAAAAACCCACAAACAAAACCCAAACCAACACCCAAACAAAAAACTTCTTCCCTTAGAATTTTTAGTTGCATGCTTTAAATAGTGTGAATTCAGAATTAACAATGAAAAACTGTCATTAAAACAAAAATTGAGAGTACAACATGGAAATTGCTTATGAAAATGAATGTTACATTTAAAAATATTAGCAAAGGCAAACTAATATTGTGGTCAATTAACAGTTGTAATATTTTAACCAAATAAAATCTATCTCGTCCCCCCAGTTTGTAGACACCAGTTTTTTCTCCTCCCCCGCATTTGTATGTTAACACTATTTTTTTTAAGTAAGTTTTCTTAGAAGTTACCTATGGATGCAAAGAAAATGATGGCAAGAAAGTCACGTATTGGTTCAATACAGGACATAATCTCCTCAGAAACCATGTGACCCTGAGAAGAGATCAGAGCTCCGGCTAAGAAGCATCCCAGCTCCATTGAAACATCCAACAGCTCTGTGATCTGTCAAGGAATAACAGAGAATCTATTGCTGTTCTCTAGCCCTGAGTGATTTTATATACCATTTCACAGTGAAATTATAAAATTGTACATTATACCAAATGTAGGAAATTGCTATGTCTTTATGCATCTTCAAAAACAAATAGAATTCAGTGTATTAATTTCAGTGTTCTGCAGTATTGCAGTTATACAAAAGACTCACAAAACCAATTTCCCCTCCATGTTACGTCCTTCCCCACAAAAACAAAAATAAATTTCTTAATCCACATCGTAACACTTTGTGTCCCTCTTTAGGATAGCATCTGATTTCACAAAACCGAGAAAGACTGTACAGCTTCGGAGTCAGGATTACATAATACATTGAGGCTGTGAAATAAAGAACAGCAGATTTTCCAGCTGTCAAACAGGGGAAAAAATAAAAATCAAAGCTTATGATTTGGGAGAATAGTCTCAATTTAGCAAGAGTCACAGGCATAAATTACATTTTATTATTTTAAATTGGACTAAAATGTGCCTGTGTGCTTTACTGAATAGGGATGCATTTAAGCATGTGAAGTAAACTACTGAAATAAAGCATATTTATTTGAAACAATTCAGACTGCTTCGTTCTTTTTTTATTTGAATACGGTACTAGAGGGAAGAGGGGAGAGACACCGAACTAAAATGAAAGCAACTGCTTAAGGCAATGCTCAGAACATTAAAAAAAAAAAAAAAGCAAGCAGCCCTTTTAGTTGGCAAAAAGTAGGTTTTAAAATAATTACTTTAAAACCATGCTGCTGCTGACCGTCATCTTACTGAGAAGGGCAGTGCTATTAATAGAACATTTAAAACTGAAGACTTATTTTCATACTAATTTAGATTAAGCAACAATATACCACAGTACACTTATGGACAACATTCATCATATCTTGAGCAGTGTTACACTGTAAGGTATGAAGCTGAAACTCAAGTGACTTGAAATTAATGGAGGAGAGCAAAAGACACAATAAACAAGTCTCCAAGCTACGTATAAAATGCCACCTAAAAATAAACCCCAGACTTTTGTGTACTGAAGTATTGATGTCTGAATGCTCATGACATAACTCCATTTGTGCTAACAGGCTGTAATTTATTGCAAGACATTTAAGAAAACAAATTGGTTCTGTCAACGAATAAATAGTTGCTGATCAGGCAAAACCAACAAAATAACATTACAGTGTTACTCTCATTTTAAAACAAAAGAAATTTCAGTGCTTTTCACCACAATTTGAAATTGTAAGAGGGAAGAAGGAAATATACATTAAAAAAATCACCAAAAGATGGATAAGATAAAGGAAACCGTTACGAATAGGAAACATTTAAGTTCTTCTCAATCACACATTAGTTGTTTTAAAGGTCACCACCTCTTGAGTATGATTAAGATTCAATATAGCCCCTTCAAATGAAGTTGGAATTATTTTTACTATTCAGCTATAATCCCCCCACATTTAAATGTTACCAGCTATAACAGAACTCCAGATCAAAACTATTATAGCTAATATTTTAAGTATTTCCATGCACACGGTCAGGTTACCACATAAGAAGGGATTTAGCATCTCTTGTATTGGAACTGCATGATACTCCGCTGTTAGGAGAATCACTATTCAAGTAAGGAGCAATTTAAGTGTGGAAGAAATGCGCTTGTTCAGAAAGCATCAGACATAACTGGAGCAAACTGTAAGTCCCTCTGGGTTTGCTCCCAAAGCATAAAAACTGAATTTGATTCCTTCACTCTATGGCAAGCTAAGTAGGAGCTCAAGAGCCTGGTAGATAAAAAAAAAAAAAAAAGAGCAAATTTTGCTATTTTTTTTGTCTACTCTCTAGGTGCTACACGGCTTCAGGTCGAAGAAATCTATAGGTCACTTTACACACAGAAAAGTGTGAAGTGCATAACAGGGCAAGAAAAGAACAAAAATGATATTATTTTCTTAACGTCATCTCCCCTCCTCTTCAGATTTATATCTAGATTTATACAGAGACTCCTTTTATTATTCCTGTCCTGGTCTCTGGTTGTCCAATAATATTACCAATAAGTGGATACATTTCCTCAACTAAATCTATAGCATCAGGGTTTATTACATTTAATGTGTGGGCACATGCACACACACTGGAGAGGGTTTGTTTACTGTCAGGAAGGCATTCTCAGCAAAATTTCTTATATAAGCCAAACCTGTAAAGTATTTTGCATTTAGTATTCTCTCTCCACTTGCATCATTTTTAACGTTTTGCCTTTAGCAAACAGCCCTGTAACAATTACTGTGAGGGTGGTGAGGCGCTGGAACAGGTTGCCCGGAGAAGCTGTGGATGCCCCATCCCTGGAAGTGTTCAAGGCCAGGCTGGATGGGGCCTTGAGCAGCCTGGTCTAGTGGGAGGTGTCCCTGCCCATGGCAGGGGGTTGGAACTAGATGGTCTTTAAGGTCCCTTCCAACCCGAACCGTTCTGTGATTCTGGGAATTACTAATCCCTAGGCTCTGCACTGTCCTTTTTCCAACTCCTACATTACAGAAAGCTTTTTCAATCAAAATGAAATGAAAAGTTTTGTCAATTTACATGCTTTTCCCAGTACAATTTAGTTTTCAGTTGTTTTCAAAGGTCCCATTTCACTCTAATTCAGAGATGATTGCTTTGCTTTCACTAGAATATTGGATTTTTATGTTCAAATGTTCTACCATAGCAGTAAGTAAAAGAACTAAACATTACTGCTATAACATGTTCTGGTTCAATTTCAACCATTTGTTCAGCAGTTGTTTTGCCTATATTCTCTAATAATGTGTATCTTATTGCTCATCTTTAATCATCATAGAAGCTTAATGAATAAAGTAAGCCAGTAAAATTAAAGAAATCCCTGATGGAAATAAATGTATTAGAACTTCAGGCTTTAATAATTTAAATCTGCCCCAGAGTAAAGGGGTGAATTCTAAGCTTGCATTTTAAGGAAGTAAAGCCTTAACAGAAATGGAAACAATTTTTAGTGAGTCTTGTAAAAACTCCATCTCAATAGTATTTTATTAAATAATCAACTAGAGTATTGAGATTATAGTTCTTCCTTAATATTTGCCTTTTAATCGATAGAAAAGAGTTCATAAGCAGGTTATGAGCAATTGAGAAGTACCCCAGGCAAACAAGGAATGACATTCCTAACACATTGCAGGAAAAAGTATAGACATTTTCACATATAAAGGACTGCACTAATATAGCTATATTTTCTTTTCATCTTTTTGGTACATAAAGCAAGCTGGCAATTTCCCTTCGTTTGCTGCCATCATCCCAGATCAACCATAAGACAGTCAAACTGGAAGCCACTTCTACCCCCTGCCCCTATGTGTATGCACAGTCCTATAAACGTGTAAATGTAACTGCTATCCTTCTTGTCAGATCATGTTTTATTCTTTTACAATTCTTTAGCAACATTTAGCAACTTAGTTTTAAAATAAAACTGACCACTCTTGTCCTGCAGATATCTAGTACAGCAGTTCATTATCAGGATAGTGTTTAAAACAATTTTCCTTGTAATGTTTCTGTAGATGCAAAACATGAAAAAAGCAACACTACACCAGTGAACATGCTGGCCAACTTATAATGTGTTCTTCAGCTCATTGTGCTATACAGCTGGACTGAAAAGCATCAGTTTGGCCATCGATCCTAAATGGTCATATTTAAAACCGTAAGCTAGATTTGCTCTTTATGTTGCAATTCAGGAAAACAGTTCCCCAATTAAAAAAAAAAAAATAAAAAAAAAAGCAGTACCTGCATAACTCAAAGCCTGAAAAGGAGTTGCTGAAAGTGCAATAATGATCTACTGAACCTTTGTTAATGATGACAAGGTACATGATTGAAAGGTGCACAACTGTGTCTCAAAGTCAGCAAGACTTTTATAGGATTGGCACTTGACACAATCCTCACCCTGATCTGCCTAACTAGTTGAGGCGGAAAAGGGAGGGGGGATTTCAATTACTTCTGAGAATATCTGGGAACAGAACAAAGTATCTTAAGCTCCAAATCTTGGTGAAGTATCTCATATTTGAGATTTGTTGCATCTCTTTTAAGTTAGTTTATCAAGAAGAGATGTATTTAAGATCCTGTTTCAGATTTTATGCGTTGCATTGTTATCCAAGTGAGCCAAACAGTTCAGAAATGCTCAAATGTCACTTCCATACAGAAAGTTCTTCACCTGACAGGATAATCCTTACATCAAAATTGCTTACTCACACTGCAGTATAGGAACCTCTTCTGTCCTATCCTACCTCTTGTTTTCCCATATAGAATTTGCCCTTATTGGTAGAGAAACGGCAATTCTTGTTTAATTAGTCATCTGAGATTGTCAAACATAGGAAACAAGTAAAATGAAGTTTATATATAATGTGCATTACACGTGCTAGTGTTACAGATGAACCCCAACACAGGATAAACTTATGTGGACCCCAGAAATCCAGTCAACACTGAAGCACGTAACAAGTAACTGTATGCATGAAGCAGAAATACTGTATCATTTCTAACCTCTTTGTCATGCATTGGAAAGGATGTGGCCTGCCAAATAACTCACATGCTAGATAGAGTGAGAATATTTTGTTTAAAAACATATCTCAGGTTTTCTAAGTGGAGCTGCAGAGTCATCTTTGGTTAAGACCACTAAAATATTCACTCTTAATTCCTCCCTCTACAAATTCAAAAGCTTTTTTAGAATTACACCAGTACGGAAAATTCTGCGATTGCAGATAATTATACAAACCCCACCAATATTTAGGGTTGGTTTTCAAAGGAGAAAGATCTTTGCAGAAAGCATGACAGTTTAATTGTTTTCCTACTTTGCACCCAAAAACTTTAATTTATCCTTTCCAAACACCTACAACATTTTTTTAAATTAGATTTCCATCCCCCATCCTACGTTTTTATTCCTGACATAGTAGGGCATCTATACCAATTAAGATTTGTTTTCTAGAAGAATTGTTTGTTGAACTGTTCAACTGGACAACCAAATAAGTTTTTGTTTTGGTTTTTCATTATTTTTTTTTTTTAAGTCTTTGTGCTCAAACCACAACTTCTAGCATTACTATAATGAATGTATCAGTGTCAGCGAATATCAAGCATCTCAACTGGCTTACTGAGGTTACATGCAGTATCCTTTGTACTTTTCCCTTTGATACATTATTTATCAACTTTAAAAGGAAAAGTGCTTTCCCTTAACGTACACAAAACATTTCCTCCTTCACAAACGCTTCCCATCCTGAAGAAGCATTCTTTTTTGCAGTACGAATCCAATACACTCAAACATATTCTCCCTCAGGTTTGTATAAACGCATATATTATGTAAAGTCATGTAGACAAACTCCTTGTATGTGTGACACGTGGTTTGGGCACAATACGCCAAATTGAGTCAGATCAGTCTACGCAGGCCCTGTTTTTAATGAAAGTAAGACAGCTTCTAGATACCATAGTGTTTTATGCAACTTTTGTGGTTTGGTTGCTCTTTTTTATTGAAGTTGTTCTACAAATGTTATGCCTGCTTGTTAAAAAGTAAAAAGGAGAAACTAGTTTTGTTCCTTTTCTTATTAGATGGCACTCCTGTTTGGAATATGAATAGCTGTTTAGAGGGATGGCATTTTTAACCTATACAACAGAAATAAACAAATTGTAAAGCTATGCTCTTACTAACTTCTTTCTTGACCTTCTTCCTTAAGGAGGTCAGCTTTCTCTGTTGGACCTGTAATAATTAAGCAGATACCCCTAGAAAAAAGGCACATATACAGGAACTTTTCGGGATAATTTTTCTCAGAAATTCTCAGTGGACATTATCTCCACATCCAGGATAATGGAGTTTCAAAGCCACAACATTATCAGTGACTGTCACATTCTATTCTCCAGCAGAATAGTTTTTCAGAGGGCTGAAACGTGAGAGAGCAACAACTGGAAGGAAGACTCAAGAGGAAAATGAGCCAAACCCAAAAGGGGTATCAACACCTATGGACCTTGAGACATTTCTCTACTTCCTCAATTTCATCCCAAACTGTTCATCTGCCACAGAAAAAGAAAAGTATTTTATAATAAAAACCATCTTAAGAATCTGCTATTGAAAAAAAAGCTTGTGAGCAAATGTCAATCAGCCATTATCAGTATCTCAAAACCCATCCTAAATTATTTTCAAATGCATGAAGTATCCCAAAATTAAAACCGCAATTACGATTCTTTAACTGTCTGTATTAAAAGTTGCCATCAGCTGACTGACATTCAAATTTTATCTCTTCTTACTCATCTATGCCGTAATGCATGAATCAACAGTGCATTTGGGGTTTGTTTTAAAACATTTTAAAAAACAAATAATTAGCTACAGAGGTACATGGATATGCAATAGCAGTTAAGTGTGATGGCTTTTGTGATACTGATGCAGTAAACTACCACATGTATCAAAATGTTTTATTAATTTAAAAGATTACCGTTAACATAAGGAAGATGAATGCAGTTATTCCTAGAATGAGGATTTCTTTATTCCCTTTACTTTCTGCATGCAACTTGCGATAATACGGTCCTATGAGGTAAGTCTTTATAACAAGACATATAAGAAAAACAGCAGCCAGAGAAAAGAGAATTTGGCCAATCAGTATCAGTATTCTCAGTATTTCCTTGAAAATGCTGGAAGAGAAGAACAAACAAAACATTTCTTTCAAGTGCTCTCATGCCTCCCAACCAGTTCCCCTTAAGTGAAAAGATCTAATTCCACAGATGTTCAAAACTGAGTAGCTACAGTAAGATACTTAGACACATTAGTAAACAAGATGAATACTAAATCTGCTGAGCGCCCAGCAATCTCTTCTACAACCTAGAATTTACTTCCATGTTGACTCAAAGAGATTTTGTGGATTGATCTTCAAGGTAAGCCATCAGGCTCAATAATGCTATCACGTTGTCTTTGACAAAAATAGGTCTTGAGGGAATAAAGTAACTGAAGAAATTAACTTATTTTTTTTACAAAAACTTTTCACTACAAATTTGAAGTGCTGGACAGGACTAAGGCAGCTAGAGCAGAACTGACGTTAACTGTAGCGCTCTCGTATTCATATATGCAATCTACATACTAATTAGAAAGGGATGGGGGGAAGATACATATACTTTTTTTTTTTTTACCTGGAATGCGTGCTCACTCCTGCTTGAATAAGTGTAGGCATGACAGCTATAAATAAACCAAGCTGCACATCCTGCATCACCAACATGCCAAGCAGCACGCTACTGTAGTCAATATCCCCTGTACACCAACAAAGCAGTCACGGAAACATTCATCAGAATCTAGGAGTGCTTGCAGTGCTCAGAAATCTAGAAATGTCTTCATCAAATGGAGGCTAATTATAGTTCTCAATGGGGTGAGGTCATTCAAAGCCTTCTGTTTACTGTTTTTTTCCCTCAGCAGTAAGTAAATTAAAATATACATAAATAAAAATATATTAAAAATATAAATAAAGTATTCATATGAAGCTTTTGTTACACAATAAAAATATAGACTTTGCTTAGCAGCTAAGCACTAGTTATGCATTTACTGGAACTCCATCACTGAAAACATACAGTCTTTAGAATAGCAGACACATGTAAGAGTCTGCATGTGTAAAATATACGCTTTGAATTTAGGCATTAGAATATGAATATTCTAGGGGGTGGGGAGAACTTTAATGCAGTATGTATGAGGGAGGTTTAAGTGGAAGAAAGCAGGATTGCAAAACTTTTGAAAGGAAACATTTAGATGTCTTTGAGAAGCTAGCAACATAGCACTTGAAGGTACTTATTTGAAGAGCTGTTACCTATGAAAGACTACTTGAGCTGGTCTTAGTTTGCCGAAGAAGGACACGAATTACTTAAGTTAGCCTTTCTGCCCTGATGACAGACTGGTAGTAACGGTCTAACCTGGTAACCTCTTAAAAAGCACAAGCATTCAAGACCCTCAGTGAAGTAAATTCTTAACATGGTACTGATTGGGCTACACTGTGTTTTTCTGAAGAGGACTGGCTATGTAAATAGCAGGCACACCTCTTAACAAGAATACATGCAACGCTGGCCGGTGTTAAAGAAGGATGATCATTTGTAACCAAACTTAACAGTGGATTTTAGTTTTGTTTCATTTTTTAAGTAGTTTCTCATAATATGACAAAGTCAACTGCTTTCAAATTTGATTGTAGATACTACAGTAGTCCATATTTAAAATCACACTTACCTTCTTTATCACCCCGAACACTACCTGCAAGAAATCTTGACACCAATGGCGTACTTGATAAAGATAAACAAGTGGAAATGAAGACACTTTGTGTTGGTCTAATTTGGAGCAAGTGTCCCCATAGTAAACCAAACGCAATCATCAGAACCGTCATGTAGCAGGGTCCTTGCAAAGATATTTTCCATACCTTGGGAAGAACACAAGTTCTTATGATAAAGTCTGACCTCACTTTTCTCACTGATAAGTTACAATGATTTTCAGCACAAATAAGCAGTTAAAGACGCATGATTTGTGGCTGCAGTGCTGGGCCACAGAAGTAATAGGCTCTCATCCTATATATCCTAAAACTCTTAAGCTATTATGCCTAGAAGATAATATTCTATGCCAGAAGGCTCATTACCAGAAATTAGGTAAATTTCCCAGAGCTCACAGACAAATTAAGGGCCAAAAGGTCCAGTATGGGATGAAATAGATTAAAATCATCAAATGGAAGACCGGTTATTTGATGTGATTCTAGGGTGGGGAAAAAATCATCATCAATGCCAGCAGCTCGCTCCACAATACTGAGCACGCAGCTCTGAAGTAACAATGTACATACTACAGTTTAGGAACCTTTGAATTACTGATTTTTATTTTTGACTTTAGATGGACTAGAAATAGCAGATTAAGCTAAATGCTCATAAGTTTTAACACATTTCAATTAAAGCTTTTACAGTCTCATGAACTCACAAGCATCAGTTTAAGAACAAATCACACAATGCAACTCTTTGTTGCAACTCTCTTCATATGCAACTCTCTTCATATTTCACAGCAGTATTTTCCACTATGAAAATTCTAGCTGGTTTATGAGTAACTTTTTTTTTTTCCATTAAGACCAAAAGAAACTTGTACCTTTTTGCTGAATCCTGATGCCACATCATGTAATACCCGAGACTGTGCTAACATACTTGCAGAATCAGTTTATTAGTCAGTACAGCATGTATCATCAATTCAGTATGCAGTACTTAAACTGATTTTTATTTTTTTTTTTAAATAAGAGGACTGGCAAACATCACTGGACACTCCATAACAGCAACTGCATGTTACTGCATGTTAAAATAAAGCAGAGATGGATTGCCATAAACTGTGTGAGATTTTTCTGGTAATCCAACTGTTCTACTAAAAATGAAGAGAAATAGCAAAGGCTTTTATTGGAGACACCAAATAAATAATGCATTCTGTTTTTTCCAACGAGTTAAAGGGAAGAAGCAAGTGTCATATTTGTCTTTTCAAAAATGTACAAAGTTACACCAGTGTATTATAGGGAGAATGTAAAAATCTGAAATAGAACTGATAACTTGAACGTTAGCAACTAAATCCTGTAATGGAGAGGCATTATACAAAAATACCTTTCTTAATCTTTCAGGAGAAAATTCCAGACCAACTAGAAAGAGAGTGAAGAATACACCAAACTCTCCTAATGTCTCCACCTGTACAATAGACTTTAAAAAAAAAAAAAATCAGTGCACAGCAGTCTACTTATAATACAAATTATACGTCCATATACAAAATAAATTGTTTCTCGTTATGTTTCCACAGTTAGTTCACTTGTTGGTCATATGACATCAGAAGTTCCCTCAGAATCTTTAGGGTTCAAACTTTTTCCCATCACCTGGCTGCTACTAGATAATTTGGTTGGATAGTGCTGGTCACACAAAATGCACATGTGTCATTGATCTAGGTAAGCTTGCTTGCTTGTTGAATATAAATAGGTTAGTTTTATGCATATGCTATTAAACCCCCAAGGCTTGCATTCCAGAAGTTACTTCTGTCTAGTTATTTTATTGGTCTATTGTTATCATCATTCTGCTAGCCTGTAGTTGCTGTTCTGCTCTCCATCCCGTAGAGTCTGTGCATCCATCTCTCAGACCATACAACTACAGTCTTTCCACTTCAGAGAAGGGTGCAGCAGCAAGAACAGCGGTTGTCTTCCTTGTCACAACAGAAAAACCTAACATTTCTTTTCTATGTATTTACAGTCCAGAGCAGAAGAGGACAGGGTCTATCACCAATCATAGAGAAAAGGAGATGGAAACTATCTTCCCTGCCAGATTAGAATCTGCCTGCCTCCTAAATTCCTATGACGTTCAACTTTTTTATGAAATACAGAGGAGATAAAAGGAGAGAGTACATACAAGAAACCCAGTCAATATGAGCATTATCCAGATGAAAAACATTAAATCACAGCTCCACAAGGAACAGGCAGCTCACTAAGAAACTGCCCTAAGGAAACCTCCCTCATCTCTGTTCTGACGACATCATCTTTCTCAGTGTAAGTCTCTGAAAATTCATTATTGAATCTCCTCCTAATGCCAAGCTTACAAACTTGTTTCTCAATCTAAGTGTTCATGTTTTCCAGACCTTCTCAACCCAGAAGTTACGTACTACACAAAGGTTATTATTTAATCTCAGTCTTAGAATATGAAATTTTGAAAGTGTAGCATTTGTAGCCTTCTCTTCCAATATGAGATTGACAAAATCCTACAATTTCTACTCATCCCTACTTACTTTTGAGCCCAACAGTCACTTTCAACAAAAATCCACATAAGAGCAGAGGTTGCAAAGACAGTAAGTTCCAAGCAGTTATGTGGATATCAATGTAATAGAAATGTGTAACTTAACTGGACATTACCACGCAACCTTAAAAAGTGTTCTGTTTTGCCTGCTGGCTAAACAATCTGTTAATGCACACCAGACCACGAATCAAAACACGTGCAACGGCTAGCCAACCACAGCCCACAGTTTCACATTGAGCTAGTAATCAGGGTACACGTGATGGAGCTAAAAAGGTTCAAGAGACTTGAGGAATGTGGGCAGGGGACTGGAAAACAACTAGGGTGACTAGGATGGATGAAAGAGCTACAGAGATGCAAAATAACTCTCTAGGAAGCCAAGCTATGGTACTCAGGAAACTACTTGTTTTAAACGCTTCCTCTACTGCCAACATTGACTTTTTGTAAGTTTCTGAATATCTGATGTCATTTAAATAATTTGGCTCTCAAATGTGATGCTTTATGATTAAAGACAAACAGAAAAGAAACAAACAAACAAAAAAAAAACCCCACAACACACAACCTTCAGCTTTCGCTTTCAACAATTGCTTATGTCATGATTATACAGGAGAAAAAAATTGAAAACAAAACAATTCAAAGACATAAAATTTTAAGGCCTCATTTTGTAAAGTTCCAGGTTTGGGGTTTTTTATTTATTTTTAAATACATTTGAGGTTGGCAATACCATATTCTTTTAAAACTACTTTTAAAGATTCCAACAAATTAAATCAGTCAAGAAGCAACTTGCACACTTACCTTGATACTATTTAGTCCTGATGGTCCTAAGAGTACTCCACAGATGATATACCCAAACATGGTTGGCAATCCTATTGTTGTGCACAGCCAGCCACATGGCAAAGACAACATTCCTATTGTCACAATATCCTAAATATGCAAGATTTACAAATGCATTAATATAAAGGACATACAAATTTGTGATTAAAGACTATTATCTTTCAAAATACAAATAGCACTGTAAAATTAAATGTGAAATACTGCCTGTGAAAAGAAAACACAACTTCAGTAAGCTAACCTGAACATTTTGTTGTAGGTGTAAGCACTGCAGTTTTGCAGATGAAGCAGATGTGGTACTGACCTTAAGTAACTGGTAGCTTTGGAGACTTTTAATCAATTTATTAGATATTTTAAATACATTATAGGAAATAGACATTTTCCTGGGGAATTGTGAGGGGAAGGGCACTTTGCGTTGAAACAAAATGGAATAACAGATCCATTTTGGTTTGGGTGTTTTTTAAAAAATAAAAAAATAAAAAAATATTCCAATCCAGTTATTCCTCATGAAGCACAAATGCAATTAAAAACATGTCTATGTATTTTCCAGCATCCCGTTTTTCACAAGACACAAACAGATAAATTCTCTCTAGTGACAATATGCAAATGGCTTATCAGGGAAAGCAGTAGCTTGCTTTAATACTGTGCAGTCCAAGAGAAGGGATGCTGCCCCAAAGGTACAACAAGTTAAATCAAATAAAAACAGAGAGGATTCATGCAGCATCGCAATCAGTCTTGTGAAGACTATACTAGGAGTAGGGAAAGCACTGGCCAGATCGCCAGTACACAGGGGAATCATGAATGGGGACAAATGCTAAAACTATATTAAATCCAATCAAGCAGTACTGGCATGCAAACTAGTGGGACTAAATCTTACCAAAGCAAATGACAAGAACGTCTCCAAAACATTTACCTTTATGAAATGATGATCAGCACGAGGAATCGTTGAATCCCTGGGCTTGGTAAGGATATACTGATTGTTCTGGGAATCAATAAGCATACTAAGACCTAAGTCATCCTCTACTTCTCTTTTTGAAGCATTTCTTTTGGAGTTGGCTTCATCTTCTTCCACCCTTAAAACCGCTTCAAAGTTAACACCTCTTACCTGTGAAAAAAAGAAAGCAATTAACAAAAAAAAAAAAAGGGGGGGTGTCAATGAAGCATACAGTAAAAAGCAAAAGACTATTAGTTGTGCTTGAAGTTGCTCCAGAATTTGTTGACAGACTACAAGTACTGCAGTTTACTGCAGTTTCTTCTTAGAGAAGTCTTTCCATCTCTATCAAAATTTCATGTCCATAACTGAAAAGCCTATAATTTGCTTTACATTTTAAAAACAAGGGGATTTCTAGACCTCTTTAGCCAAGCTGTCCAACCAAAAAATACAGAGACAAGGTTTCAAAGCTGTAAAATTCCAATTCAGTATTTTTAATTGCATTTAATCTGAAATTTTTTTTTTGAAAAAGCTTTATCACATTTAAAACACAAAAGGTTGGACTGAAATATAACATTTTATTCCTTTGAACAAAAACAATTAGAGATGACAAAGTGATTTTCAGTTCACAAAAATCTGAAATAATGACTGCAATCCAAGTCAAGAAAAAGTCACTGTCCTTTAAATTTGAAGGAGAGAGAATAAGAACTGTTTCTACCTAGCTCTGTCTTTAGTGCCTGTGAGGACAGCAGGATGATTTCACTATTCGTTGTATTTTAAATAATGTAGATTTTACCACTATTCAGCAACAGTTCAGGTTGTTACTTCTTTCAGACTCCAGTAAAGAGAGAGTAGGCTGTTGTCATTCCAATGACTGAGTACAAAACATTACACTTTTCTGGATTGCCATATTTTGCCCAAGGTACTCCCCAATTTAATGATGAAATGTCATATAGATGACATAAGTCATCTACAAAACAGCCTCCTATTTTTCTTCGCTGATTCCCCAGCACATTTCCCCAAACTGTTCAGATAAACATTGCATTTTCAGTATTTAATATTTAACCTGCAATTTTTATCCTTTTCTTCCACTCTTCTGGGGGTGTGTGTGTATAATTAAATAAAAACTTTTGCCACAGGAATGACCTCGTCCCCTGTTTTTGTACGTGATGCAATATGAAGGGCCTCTAAAGAATTGGAAGTCACTAAGAATCAGAGGGGAAAAAAGAAATACGAAACAAATCATGAAGTTTGCAGAATTATTTAGAAGCATAAAACAGCTGCTTCAATCATTAGCATTTTTAGCTGTTGGAGTAAGAGACTGATGATTTTTTTTTTTTTAATGCATTATGAAAGTTGTCTTTTCACCTTTTCTTTTTCCCCACAAAAAACCCTGTCTTTTTGTATATATTTGCCTTTACTTCCCTAAGCTTCCCACTTACCAGGTTATTTTGCATTCCAGAATGAGGTGTCCATTGCCAAGTCTAGCAGACCAAACCATGTTTTCACACTTTCAGCTGACGGGAGAAAGCAGGAGCTGCTGCATGCCACATACATGCAAACTATTCTCACAGTATTGGAGCAAAGGAGAAAGGCTTCCCCACAGTCAGCAAACATGAAGAACTGTTTCTGATCTGAATACACAATAAGTGCCCAATCCTACTGTTTTTCTGTCTTCTTTGCTCCTGACCTCCTCTTCCCACACCCTCATTGCTACTCCGGGGATACTAAAAGAGAGCTTAGAGCTTACTGTTAAATGTTGGCTCTGCAATATAAAACATACTTTACGCTGACTTTCACACTGGAATTATTTCACTGTTCAGTGCAGTGTCCCCATCTTGCAGATGACTATAACTTTGCCTAAAAACCAAAGTACTACTAAGCCAACATCTGTTCAAGTATTTTCTTGGGAATTTAATGTTATGACATTTGCAACAGTGTTCACTAAGCAAAATTATCTTATAAAATAAGCAAAATTATCTTATAAAATACATCAGCAGTGAAGCATCTACTTTGAAGCTCTGGAACTCCAAATAGAGTTTGTTATATGTTCCTTTGTACTTGGTAGCTTGTGTGTCTGGAATCTAACCAAACGTCTTGGCATCAAAATTAAAAATGTATCAAAGATCATATAAAAGCAATGCAATTGGATAAATACATTCCTCATCTAGTGGAGTTCACAGTCTACATCAGAAACAATATTAGGAAAAAGGGGAAGATGTTTATAAGATTAGGACAATTATGAAAAATAATCTGTTTTTTCTGCATAACATATATAAAAAAATAATCACACATTGCATGGCTATTACAGTGCATTTTTGCTTTTACAAAAGAAAAGGGAACTGACAAAAAGACAGACTATACTAGAAGAGCAAGAGTAGATGGCACAGGTTCAGAGGAGCTTTTAAATACTAATGAATTTGAGGACATAATAAGAGAAAACAGTTAATTTCAGGATTATATTTCCAAAATCAACAACTTCTGAAAGCAGGTTGCATATAACAGAATAAAGTGCGCAAATACTCATCTTGCATTAAGTGGGTTAGCTCAGATTTTTTTTTTTTTTCATTTTTACCTACTACACTTCTCTAATTATGTTCTAATAGACACTTTTCTATCTTTATCAGATTACTGATCATTCTATTTGAGCTTCTTTGTTCTAATGTTCCCGTGTTCTAGCTTACGGGAAAACACACCAGATGCTTCTTGCAAAGATGGAGATGTAAATAGTCCCTCCAGGTTGCATTTCGTGATTCCTTTTCTTTCGTGAATAGACATACAAGCAGAAAACCGAAGGGGTACACCGGAGAAGAAGGATGCGTTGGCATGTTGCCAATTAACAGGTGTAGCTGAAAAAACGTCATTCCAGGTCTCTCTAAAACGTGCCGTTATACCCCAGCGGAACAGAAGAGGGCACTCCAGCTAGCTTGTCCCTTCCCGGCTGTTGGTCCTGGCTGGATAGGATTCCCACTGGCTACAATTCCTGCTATCTGGCATATACAAAATAAAAAGCTGCTTCCACTTTCTCTCAATACAAGTACAGGTACAAAAAAATGGCCTGGCTCTCTACTACAGAGCAACTGCTTTTCCTCCTCAGCAGAATTCAAGAATTATGCTCGCCTCGGAAGTCAACCTGCAAATCCACAAAAACCCTTCAAGAGCAAAAGCCAAATAAAATTGCAACCAATGTTTATGCAAACAGGACCAATTTAGAAGTCTCCAAGGACAGCACAATGGAACACGAGAATAAACTGATGCACTCCCAGCTCCGGATACACACAGCCTTACCTGAGGGATACTGTCCATCATGCAACATAGAAACAATGAATAATGCAAATAGGCCAATGTACAAAAAGCAGAGGAAGTCAGAACATCACAAACACATTTCAGGTCCTTACCTTGAACAATATATCTTTTCCCAGACTGTGAAAACTAACTGCAAGGATTCTTGTTCTCCCATAACTTTCTCAACAAAATGAAAGAGAAAAAAGCAGAGACTATGCTTAACATGATAACTCCATATCCTGCAAAGTCTAAATATCACAGTCCTCACCACCACTGAGATGTTATAACTCTCACAGGCTGTATCAGTGAGATGGACTACACTTGTCACTGTCAAAGCGGCAGCCACAGGGAAGGCTTTCAAATCAAAAACACAGAAATCACTAGCAAAAAGGAGTAATAATTTCTGTTTGCTCACTCCTAACAAGCAATCACTCCACCACTAAATACTTTCTTCTGTTGAAAGGGAAGCAAGAGCAAATGCAAAGCCAAAAAATTTTTGTTTTGCTTTTTTAAAGTAGTCACTAAAATCCTAACAACTATTTAACACAAGAGAAACACCCCTACAGTGCAAATACCAACTAAAAAAAAAAAAATAAATGCACACCAATGAAAAGAGTGAGTCTAAAACATCACTTACAGATTTGTTGTCATCAAAGGCATGCTCTTCTATTTCCTCTTCCAGTCTATCGGCTGCCTTCCTGACATCTTCTAGAATTTCATCAAGCATTGACAGGCTTTTGTTTTGATGCTGCATGTTCTTAAGGGCTTCGACCTGATGTTTTTCTGCTGCTAAGAGTTCAACGTATTCCATTTCTTCCTGTTGAATTTTACAACACACAGATAAAGTGCTGACCAGGCCTTCAAGCAGAAAAACGTTTGACATAAATGTATGCTTCTTTTGACACAAAACATCTTATGAGTGGAATTGCAAAAGCAATATAGACTTCATAATGGTATTTGGAGATTGCTTTCTCTTGTGACAGTTTTCACGGGAGAAAGTGTGCAAGAAAAACAACAACCAAACAAAATATCCACCAATTGCCTTTTCTGATCCATTAAACAGTAGAGCTGCCCTAAGGTTACGATCCAGAAAATACAAGAAAGGAATTACTTTGAGGAACTCCAGGAAACATTTCAAACACAACTAAAGTTTAGAGCTCAGTGCTTTAGCAGGGAAGCATAGTAATGTCGAAAGCATAGCTTTACTAGCTACGACAAACAAATTGGAAAGAAAACACAATGAATCTTAATTTTATAAACCATTTTATAAGCATAGGAAGAGGTCTGTTTATGGTTTCCAAAATTTACAACACTGTGGAAACAGCTACAAAAAAAAATAAAAGCAGTTGGAAAACACTACAGATGAGCAGTCAAGCACTCTAGCTGAGGTTCCTGCTTATGTTTCCCAAGAAACATTTTTCCTATCAGAAATAAAATACTTGACTTTGTCCATATTTTCAGTTTGGGCCTTTTATGAACTTGCACTAATGACTTCTGAAATCCGTGTCTAGGCTTCAAAAGTAAGAAAAGAAAAAATGCTGATGTGGTTTGATATGGTGTAAAAATATTTCAGTAGCTTCTCTGATAAAGTTATGATGTTTCATTTTTCTTTGGATGTTTCAGGTTCAAAAAAAACCCAAAAAAGTAAGTTTATTTACTGATCAAGACGGGATTTCACACTGCACCTTCTAAATAGTTACCAAGACTATAACCAAACATAATACTTTGTGTACTGACATAGTATAATTTGAGATTTTTTGGAAAACAGATAAGATGCCTCACTTCACATGCCTACATTCTTTTAAAGATGCACTGGTTGAGAAAGAAAACAACTATGAATGAGGAAACACATGCAATGGCAGGCTTCTTCCTTTCAGTTAGATTCAGGATGCTGAAAATATTTAGATGAGACCCTACAGCTGTTCTTTAAGAGAGCCAATATTATTACCAAGGGAAAAAAAAAAAAAAGACCCGGCAAAAAATATAAGCAATCTCTAGGTCAGACTGAATTCCCAGAAAACGCAAGTTTCTGTCTCCATTTTAGATGCCCTGTCATACCCATTTAGAAATCCGATAAAACGTATGTCTCCCTTAGGTTGCGTGTTTTATCTGCTTACCCCACACAGATTTCTTGGATAACCCGGGCACCTAAAATGGTCCTAAGCTATGTTTAAATAACTGGAGCATCCCCTCCTCCACACATGTTTGCGGATGGACATTTTTCCCCTTGAAACCTGCAAGAGCATGCCTGTAATTTAATCAGTTCCCTGATGCCAAGACAAGAGTATGTTCAGTACAGCCTGTAACTGTAGCTTAACCCCTTTTAAAATCCTCACAGTCAGATGAATACTTCTGGTTGTGAGGAAACCACAGAATTGCTGGCTCTTCTCTGTTGGTGTTTAGAATTACCATAGTTACACTGGCATGATGAAAACTACCCGGTTCCCAAAATAACTGGAGTTGGGAAAAACGTAACTATTAATGTGTTTGGCCCAATGTCAACTACTTTAGTTCTTATGCAACACATAAGCAAGAGAGACAGTCACTCTCATGCAGCCTCAAGGAAAAACATTTCCTATCTGTTGTTCTCTGCTAGCAGACATTGCTTGAAAGATGTAAAAAACAGCCCCCATATGAGCTACAGATTCTTTTCTCGGTCAGCAGCAACTTAGAACACGAGATAGAATTGACAAGGTTTAGATTCTTTCCTCTCAAAAAGGGAACGGGTTTTGGGTGCAGGGAGCCGATCAGTCCTTTCTGTCGGCGAAGACCAACTGGCTGAACAGTTGAACTGCAGAAAAAGAAATAAGGCTCTAATTCTCAAGAAGTTAACCTTCTCTGAATAGCAAGGTAAAAGAGCTTTGAAAAAAATCTGAGTTTAGCTGTAAATTCCTTTAATTAATGAAGGCAAAGGTTTTTGTGTTCTATTAAAGCGGCACCCCTGTTTTCACCTACAGTCCAGTGTCATGGCAGTAGAGTGGGACAATCACAGAGAACGGTGTCCACGAAAAGGACAAGCTCTTAAACAGCCTGCTACATGTTAAGCAGAAGTGCATCACAGTATAAACACTGTTCCACGACTCATGCCGGGATTGGAGACATCTGATCACAAGGTACATACTAAGCAATCTTTTAAGCAAGGTAATACAGAGAAGGATTGTGCTGCACTAAACAGGAGTTTAGGAACACCCAGAAAACACATGAGCGAAATGAAGTAAGATTAAGTAAGGCTTTGGGGCAATGCTGGTTAAGGATGCAGCGTTGCTGTTGCTCTCTGCTGTTTAATCAGGGGTGAAAAAAGGACATTCAGAGGAGGATGCATCTTTGCACTGTTTGTGAGTTATTTTTTCCATCATTGTCCAAGTAGCAGGCACCTGAACCTCCACGCAGGTTCCTGGAGCAAAGGAAGGCAGAATCTATTTTTACCACTTCTTTCTTCCCCTTCCCCCACCATGAATGACTCCGCTACACCTTTTCCCAGCAGCAGAAACAGCAAGAAATGTATCAGACATGCATACATATCCCAACACTAAAGACTTCTAAATACTTCCACTCAACAGAAATAAAACAAAGGGAAGAGTCCAGCACCCTCTACAGTCATTTCTGTTTTCCATTTAATCCCTGCTTAAAAAAAGAAAGGATTGTCTTATAAGTACACCAACAAAGTAATCATTACAGTAAAATGAAACCAGAACAAAATTGGACCTAATGTATGTCTTCTGAAGTAAGAACAAGCGTCCCCCCCCAAAAAAAAGACATCCCATGTAATTTTCATCTTTTTGGCACGCATTTCCCCAGTAACCTTTGTTTTACTTTATGTAACAATTATAAGATTAAGAACAACAAATATTGTTTAAATAATCATGTGAATGACATAAGAAGGAAGGGCGTAAAAGATTACTTGTTCAAGTGAATATCTTGATATGGTAATACAAAGAAGGCCTACATGGTCCACCTCCGCAGAAGTAAAGTTTTGACAGGACACGCATCTGTAACACATCATTATACACAGAGACCTCCTTTTATGCGAAAAATGAGGAAACACCATTCTCAAGTTCAAGGATAGATTACTTCAGTATTTTACAGTAACATTGCCAAGAATTAGGTAAATGAGAAAGAAGATTCTGGACAGCTTCACTGCTGCTATCTTAAGAGGTCTGAGAAAATAAAAAAGGTGGAAAATCAAGTAATTTTCATCACAATCACTACCATTTCTATGCAGCAGAGGCTGGCACTACCATTAAGTGCCAATATCAAAGTCATATTGAGCACTTCATTGGAACACACCTAGATCCAAGCTACTCCCATCCAAATTTGTGGTAATTCAGTCTTTGTTTTCACTACACAGACCACTCCAGCCTCCCAAGTCTGCAACCTAACTTCTATGTCCACCAGCCTTTTTGCCACAATTTACAGCACACTGTTCTTGCACACAATCTTTTGCCATCTTCACCTGTTAAGATCTGCACGTCTCTTACACAAACGCCCTTTAGAGATTCTCTGAGCTCAGATGCTATATCCCAATTATATTTTTTCCCTTCTCTTGCTCCCTTGTGCAAGGGCAGCCTCTTCTTTTAAAAGACAGAAAACAAAATATTTAATACATCCCTCCAGTGGCTGAGGGATAGAGCAAGGAAAAGAGCAATTTAAATACCAAATCAATTAAACGACATTTTCTCTCAATGGGAGACTTTCAGTACACGGTCTGAGCACTACCAACTCCAGTAGACAGTGGCAGATTGTGCATACCCTAACAGGTCTGCATTGACACGGGAATTCAAATTTTCCATTAAGTACTCGTGCTCAACTGTTACTCATCTGTGCTTTTCTTGGTAAAGTTATTCTCAGCCGGCTCTTCCCTCGAAGCACTGTTTTTCAAATCTGTACTTTTTAGGCTAGGTGTGCTGTGCTGTGATTAAAAATCTAGTCATCTCATATATTTGCACGTCCATTTTACCCACATCTATACCAATATGGAAATAAAAGGCTAGAAGTCATGCTGTTTAAATTGCAGATTTTGGTTGAGCAGTTCTCATTTAAAGTGGGAAAAACAGTTAGTATTTTGCCAATTTATGGCATTATGTCCACTCTGATAAACCCACTGGTTTATCTAGTGCAGCTGTGCTACGTGCACTGACTCACTTCCTGTATCCCTTTTCCTTTAACATAATATTTGTCATAGGTTTTATGATTATGCTTAGTTTTGTTTTGAGTAAGAAATATTGACTGCTAGTAACTTTTAAGCTCCAGACCAGAATTACTTCTAATTTTACTAATGAAAACAAATACTTCACTCAAAATCCATTTTAAACGGCAAAACACTGCAAGTTTCACGTAGGTACACCTTTTTATTAAAACAGATTGAAACTGTGCCATAAAAAAAAGTTAAAATCACAAGTAGAACATTAATACTCTAGTAAAAAACATGGGGGAACTAACCTTAATTGCAGCTTCTCTCAAGGCTTCCAGTCTCTGTCTGCTGCTTTCTTTCATATTTACAACATCTTTGTAATCACCCTGTAGGGCTCTCTGGAGGCCGTGGATTGCTTGAAAGACTGAGTTTTCACTTTCATTTAGCTCCTTTTGGAAAATTTCAAAGGTATGCACCTGAAAAAGTTTCTCTTCATCTGACAGCCCTGCATCCTTCTCAACTGCTCTTATAGCATTTTTTAGTTTGTTGAGAACAACGTTCTTTTGGCGAAGAAGGCCAGACAGTTTTCTGCAGCTCTCCAACACCCACTGCTTTCTCTGAGCGATAACAGCTCCTTTCCCACGGTGCAGCTTTATTGCATGTTTTACTACATCTTCATGTTCTGCAGGATTTGCTAACTGGCCACAAGGCAGTGAAACCAACGTCCATAGGGAAATAAATCCAGTCACCCTCATTCTTCACTTTTTATTGCTGTTGGGAAAAACTGATAATCCACAACTGCTCAAAGCTTTCTGCTACGTGGTTTCTGCATCTCCAGTATGTATACCATGCTGCAAGACAGTACCAATCAGTTACCAAACATGAAAACGTTGAGCCATTAGGTCAAACAAATGTAGAAAAACTTAAGACTGCATCCTACACTACTATACAGAATGTATATGGTCTCCTTCAAAAAGCAAGAAATAGCCCAAGGTTAGTGATAGATTTTTGTTTTCCCCTTGACTATTTTCTAGATATCGTCTTGTTTTAGAAACACTGAATGGAAAGCTTAGTCATTTCACATGGTAGTGACTTGCACTTCTTACATGAGAGAAAAGCCATTAAAAATATTAAGCCACGATGACATAGGCTGTACTTGAACGTAGCACCAGAACTCATCGTTCTTATCTATCAGAAAGCCTCTTGTATTTTTTCCAAGCCTATCCTAAAAAATTATATCACAACCATTTGTTATTTATACAGCCTCAGAAGCATTAACACAC
Organism: Larus michahellis; assembly: GCF_964199755.1. NCBI lineage: Eukaryota > Metazoa > Chordata > Aves > Charadriiformes > Laridae > Larus > Larus michahellis. The sequence continues at coordinate 156,470,668 of NC_133896.1, forward strand.
TCAACTACACAAAACATAATGAAAAAAAGCCTAACCGAAACAGATTACATTATCAATCATACTTGTGAAAGAAACATTTCTACAGTAAAGAAATATCAGCAAAACTTCCTGGACTTCTGAGCACTACTAGTTTGCATCAAAAACCTTCACCTGACAGGCTGCATTGCCTTCAGGCATTTTACCTTCAAAGCTAATTATTGATCCTCACGATTTTAAAATAGAGTTACAAGAACACTAAAAGTAAAATCGATTCATTCATAAGTTAATTTCCCAGAAGCTACTTGAATATCTATATTTAAACTGCTGTATTTGCTTTTAACACCAAGCAGGACTGAATTTCCAAACTAAGAATGAATTTCCTTCCCCCAGATCCTACAGGAAAATACTGACATTACCATAAAATAATGAAGTTACATTTTCTTTAAAAATAACCCAACCAAACAAACACAAAACCCCATAAAATCCCTCCACACGCACCACAAAGCTATACATAATGATGTATAAATATATGTACAAAACATACATTTATCACTGAAGCATGGCATTCTAAAAACTCACAACACACACTACATGTTAGTAGATCATCAATAGAGCAGGTATTTGCCTAAAACTTTAGCTGCAATCTTGATCTCTGGGCCAACAGCCTTAATCAGGAACCAACATATGGACAGTGTCATCTGGAAGCAGCCTGTGTACGAGAAAATCTTCTTTTCCTATAATGCAGTGGCAGTCACAATCACAAGTATCCAAGCCAGCCATCATCAATATATAAAATGGGAAGGGAAGAGGGCAAGCACAGCCATGGACTACCTTCATTTTTAAAATGCCCTTCCTCTCTGTTTCAGAAAAAACTGAGGAAACCTGTCTGTGGGTTGGTTTATTTCTTTTCAATGCATGAAATACAAGCCAAAGTATTAGCCAAAGCTATCAATAGTTGACTATGTGCTAGGGTTAACAACATGAAGAGACAAAACATTCAAAATTAAGAACTGAAAGTGTAATTGAAGTAGCAAAAGCATATCTACATCACTCTAATTTCAATAAAATAATAAAGTAGAAATATTTCAGAACACTGATAAAGCTATGAGGTTCACTATTTTTAAGAAATTGGGAAAAAATGACAATCCCCACCACCTGACAAAATTCTAGAGTGATATTTAAGGAAATATTTCTTCACGTACACAAAGTAATACTCTTCCTGTTTAACATGGCTGAAGGAGAGATTTTGCTGAATAGATTACAACCTATTCCTGCAAGAAAGAAGAAGAAGAAAACGCCTAATGTATCTTCAAGCTTCTGTTTGCACATCCTACGTGGTACGTAACTACATAACTAAATTCTGATCAGAGATTTACACTAGTAAGTTTGCCCACTGTGTAAACTTACCACCGTGGTTCAGACACATATAGCAGTTATGTCTCAGTAACAGTGTTTTTTACTTGGCTAGCAAAAACTATTTAGAAAAGTGCCACCTGAGGCAGTGCTCAAAAGCTGTTAAGGGAATAATGACCTCACATATAAAAATATATGATGTGCTTCAGAGTACAAATAAAATGAAAGAGGAAAAAAAGAACCAAACAAAACACAAGTCACTCCTCTCCATGCAGCAGCAGGTATCAAATTAGAGGGAATTCCTGTCGCTTGGAGTCCTTTTTAAGCACAGTTTGTTTTCCGATGGATTGCGGTTCATCTTCCCGATTTTTCCCTTCCTGAACTCCGCACCGTGGCACCGCGTTTCACCGAGCTGGCATCAGACCCTGCCTCCAAGGCAAGCCCCGATCTTCTCTTCGGAAACCCTTTGCGGGTCCTCCCGCACCACCTGCCAGCGCGGCCGCCACCCACACCTTTTCCCCATCCAAAGCTCCTTCTTCCCAGGACCCGCCGGGCAGCCCAGGCCCGCACCCACCTGAGGGCGATGGCAGCCGGAGGGCCGCTTGCCTGCGCCACCGCCTCCTCTCTTCGCCGGTCGGCTTCCAGGCGCCGCCTGGCCGGTACCTCTCCCTGGGGAAAGCCGGGGCGGAGAACGGAGAAAGATCAGGAGAGCGCGGACGCGACCAGCCCCCTTCCCGCCCCCTCATGGCGGCGGAGGGACGGAGGGAGGCGGCCGCCCCGCAGCCCGGCGCTCACCGGCAGCGGCGCTCAACTTTCCGTCCCCGCGGCAGCAGGGCCGGGCCCGCCGCCGCCTTCTCGTAGCCCCTCACCGTCCCCCCGCCCCGCCGCCCACAGTCCAACTCAGAGCGGCGGCGGGCCCGGCCGCTGAGGGGAAGGAGAGGGAGGCAGCCGCCGGCCCCGTGCGCCGCTTCGTCTCTCCGCCCCGCTCACCTGAGGGATGCCGGCAGCGGCCGGGGGAGGGCAAGAAGTAGGGGAATGCGGGAAAGGGGGAAGCGACAGCCGATGAACGGAAGGCGCCGCAGAGCCCCCGTCCTTGCTGAGGGCTGGCCGGCCGCCCCCCCTCCCCCTGAGCCGGTTACCGAGCGCCGGCGCGGCACCTTTAAGCGCAGAGTCAGGCGGGAGCTGTGGTCCGAGCGCCGCCGCCTGATGGGAAGCGCAACCGCGGATCCCCCCACTCTCCCACACGCACTCCCCGCCGTCCCGGCCGCTCTGCGCGACGCACGCCGGGAGACGTAGTCGCCGCCCGGGCCCGGCCCGGCGCAACACCGGGAGGCGCCGGCCCCCCGGTCGGCAGCAGAGGGAAGGCGACGGGCCCCGGCGGGCGCCCACCTCCGCCCCGCCTTTGCGCCTGGCCCCGCGGCGCGGCCGGCCATAGGCGGGGAGGGCGGGGGCCGATGCGCTTGCGCGGGAGGCGGCGCCGGGCGGTGAAGTTGGTGGAAGCGCCGGTGATAAAATGGTAGGTTGTTAAGAGTTGGGGGGGAGGTGGGGAAATTGGGGTGGGGGATGACGACCTTAAACTAGCCCCCAACCACCTGGAGTAGCGAGTCCAGCCCCCCGCACCCTCCTGCCGTTCCGCTCCCTCAGCACCGGTTCCCGCTCCCCTGATGGGGGTGTGTGGGGGGGATAAGTAGGGGATGGTACTGGGAGGGGGGGGCCCGCATGGGCCCTGAGGTGAGGTGGGACAAGCTGGGGGGGGGGGGCACCCGCACCGTGCGGAGCCGGCCTCCCGCCGCCCGGGTCGGGAATGGGGAAGGTCACCGGGGGCGGCGGGGGGGGAGGGACGGGGCGGGCGGCGCCGCCGCGGGTATTTCGAGCGTCGGCAGCCGGCGCGTCGCGTACCTTTGCCTTTTTTGGGCTTGGGGCTGGCGGGGCAGGTTGCCGGAGCCCCGTGTCCCTCGCTCCCGCCCGCCGGCACCGGGACGGTGTTGTGTGTGGGGGGGGAGGCCCTCCCGCCGGCCGACGCCCGGCAGGTGCAGCGGCGGCCGGGCCGCGGGGGCGGCGGGAAAGGTACGCTACGAGCTGGCGTCTCGGAGCTTGGGGCGAGGTACGCCTCCTTGTTTGGGCTCCATCGGTGGGAAGTCGTGGGAGAAAGGCGGCTTCCAAACTTTCACCCCTATAGGGGAGAGTCTATAGGTACCCCTGACCACTGCGTGGGGCATTAGATGCAAACGAACTGCAGGAACTACCATATAGGTTGGCTACTCGAAGTCGTTTCTTATCTCTTATTTCTTCCAACAACTCGGTGTTTCGTTTGGAACCTAGGAAACGACCCCTAAAATGCCTTGGCATTAAGTAGACTTAACATGGGTTTGACTTGGGAGTTGTTGTCAGAGTCCTCTGTTTCGAAGTGGTCGTCGCCGAGTTTGTTGCTGAAAAGAAGTTTGTGTAACTGAGGAAGGTCTTAGTGCAGAGAGACTCTCATAATTAGACCTTAATGAAAATTGAGGGGAGGAGTGTTACGCAGACCTTGCAGTCAAAGGATTATTGAGTGTTTTCTCACGAAAACACACTGTTGTTATCTTTTCAGCTCTTTTCCTGCTTTGCATGTTTCTTCTTGTTTAAGAAGGAAACTTTACATGTTTCTTCTTACGTAAACTGAAAAATCTTGTAGGAAAGACCAAAGTCCTTATCTTGTTTATGTGGTGTGTTTCTTGTCTCGGAACCATCTGTAGTCAAGATGTCACCATCCATATGCGTACAAGAGATAACGAGTAAACTGAAAGATGGTCCTGTGTTTACTGCTTACTGCTCGTTGAATCAGGATTCAGTTTTCCCCCGTTATTTAAGAGACCAGTAAATTTTCTGTTGTACCTGATGATTTAAGCAGTAGTGAGAAACAGAGACAAATTTGTCAGCTTAATTGTTGGCCTGGAACATGTGCTAAGTATAGTTTAATGAAATTGGAAAGTATCAGAATATAATAAAAACCTAACTTTTAATTTATCTCCCCCTTCTTCCAGTCTCACATAAAGAATAATGTTGAACTATAGTAATAGCAAATTTGCTCCCTATAAAATCCCTGTTCCCACCCCTTGGGTTTTCCAGAAGTTTAGGGATGCTGTGTCGATATGGTTGCTGGAATTAGCTGCCATTAGGAGAAACATCTTACTGGTTCCTGTTTGCCACTCTAATAGCCGGTTTTGTTGTTTATCGTATTAATAGTATAAACATCTTTTTCAGAGTTAAAGTTTTAGATCACATTTACAGTAACTTATAGTTTCATTGTAACATTCAGCAAATGTTACATTCTGATGTGTTTGCTTTATCTATTGTCTTTTTGCCTTATGTTGGCAATGATTTTTAACATACAAGCATGAGAAATGCTTCTGCCTTTTTCAGCTCATCTCTTAATATGAATGAACTTTGCATTGTGCATTGTTGCTAGGAAAACATTAGGAAAACTGCTAGGCACTTTTTCTCCATGTATGAAGGACTTTTACAGAATCTCAGAATCTATAAGTTGTGCCTTTGTAATTTCTTGTTTGTATAGCCACAAGGCATATTTTCAGAAGATAACCATATTGTTATATGATGAAACTTGTGTTTACTGCTGTTACAGAACAGAAAAACTTTATGCGTATGTGAGCCATAAAGCGGAAATACAAATTTATTACTGCCAAGATATGTGCTGCTAAAAATGTATATATAGATGCTGTCGTTTCAATTTTCAGAAGAAAATGCTGTCTTTTTAACTGCAGAAGAACAAGGCTTTGTCTTCCTGTAATTCTGAAGTGAAGGTTGTCATCAACAAGAAAACTAAAACCTTTTAAAGATAGGCGTTAGTAGTAGAATGCTGAAACAAACTTCTGGATTAGCTTCATTGGCTTTCCTGCTTCTTTTGCATCCCAAAGCATAAGCTTAAATCGTCTCAGAAGGACAAGGTGCGCCAGTTTATGGCATTTACCCAGGCTGGTGAAAGGACTGCTATATACTGCTTGATGCAGAATGAATGGAAACTAGAAGTGGCAACAGACAACTACTTCCAGAATCCAGACTTGTACTACAAAGAATCCATGAAAAATTCAGTAGACAGGAAGAAATTAGAGCAATTGTATAATCGATACAAAGGTAAGGCTTGGGGGTTTTTTGTTGTGGGTTTTGGGTTTTTTTGAATTATTGTGTTTGGCTGGTATTTCTGCTTTTCCCTCTGTCATTCTTAAGGACTTCTAAGGAACGATTGCTAGCTTTTGCTTCTCACTCTGTCTTTGTGGTAGTGAGATAAGAATGAAAAAGGTTTTAAATGCTCTTAATGTTCAGTACACAACTTCTGTAGGTATTTCTGTAGAGTTTAAAGTAAATTCACAGTAGGAAATGAAACCTGTCATGAGGAAATAGTGGCAGCTGCATATGGTGGAAAGGAGAGTAAAGCTTATTATGCAACTTACTTGATTTATTGCCAGTGGCTGCTATTAAATATATGTACAATGTACTTTGTGTGGCAAAATAATACATATTATACTATTATTTGGGGGAGTTAATTTTGTTCAAAGATAGTAGTATTTCTATACATTAAAATAAAAATAGTTTCAGATAACATTACAGCTAGGAGACTGACAGAACAGTCAAATAAGAAAACTCAAAAACTACTTGTAGAAACTGCATCCTTTTATTCTTTGTGCTGGCATATTACAGCAAAAGTAACATGCCTGTTCAGAGGGGCTGGGAGGGAAAACCACAGGGAAGCAGATTAAAGGCAGAGTTGTTTCTTTTCCGTTTATTTTGCAGTATTGTTAAAAAGAACAGATAAAAATAAAAGGAAAAGACAGTCAGGTAAATATAAGAATGTACGTGATCCAGGTAACAGTGCTTTCTGACGTGTGGCCGTCTGAGGTGAATGTGTGCATTGTTCCTTACATGTTAGAGCAGAGTGGGCTGTAATCGTTACCAGCCCCTGCTGAGATCCACACACCTCGTGTTTTAAAAAAATGAGCTCTTCACAATTACTCAACTATGACTTCATGTACTTTTCCAATTGCGGTGTATGGCATGCTTTGTATACACTTTATCCTTTTCTTATTATATTGTTTCCACCTTTTTTTTTGTTACTCTTTACCTAATGTGTTCTATTTCTAATATAGATATATAGACATTCTTTAATATTTTGTTATTATCTGGTAATAAATCCTGTAGGGACAAAGAACTGGCAACACTATAGCATTTCCTTGGGGGGGGCACCGCCCCAGAGAACCACTTTTTAAGTTTGTTTTGTATGTATATGTAAATATATAAATAACATATATACATATCTAGATCTTTTGCTTACTCCTTGCATGTCAGTCTTGGAGATTGCTGGGTAAAAATTATATACAAATTTATAGGATGCTATTAATAATATCTAAAATTAACTGAAAACTGCACTGCTTGGCTTTTGTGAAAGAAAGTCTAGTCAGTCTTACATCTGTGTTTTGGTTAGCAGCACACCTTTGCAGTTATAGCACTTTAACACTTACGTGAAGTTGTAAACTTGAGCAAAACCTTCGTAACACTTGAGAGAAAACATTAAAGTTTTGGTTAAGCACTTTTCCTTTTTTCATATGTAGCTTAAACCTGAGTCATTGGCTTTGCAGCAACAAGGAATTCCTTTGTCCTACAGGGCCTACAGAATACTACATACATTGCACTATATTTGAAATCTGAGATGAGAGGTCAGCACATTTTCTGTGCTGTCTTTTTGTTAGTTTTCTTATCTCTTTATCCACCAACTCTGTCAAAACAACAGTTTTGGTTTTGTTTCTAGTTACCTGGATGACGTGAAACATAAGGATGAAACGTATATGGTTGAAAACCATCAAAAATTTTCCACTGATTTCAACACTAGTGCACTTTTTGCCTTTGGTTCTTCAGTTACTCCCCAAATATACAAGAAATGCATTTTACATGTTTTAGAACTAGATCTGGCATACAGTGGAATAGATATGTTTACTTGTTATTCCTGTTCAAAGGTCTCTGAATTATACCATGGGTGCAATTTGTTGTTTAATGGGTCTAAATCTTTGCTAAATTAACTTTTTCTCTGTGTTTTAGCATTTCCTCCACTGTAGTATTGGCTGGAAAAGTGGAAGAGATCTTAGTTTAACACACCAAAAAAAATAAAAAAAAAAGAGAAAGTTTTCTTTAGGTTTGATTATTTTTTTTTAGCAAGTCCTTGGATACAGACTTAATAGCATTGTTGAAAATTTTACTAGTTTAAGGAGCTAGTCTTAAATTTACTCGAAGGATACTTTTCTATATAGCCCAACATGATACTGAAATGTCGTCCTATCAAAAGCTGTGAAAGACAGTTTTGTAGTTTGTAAACTGTCAAGCTTAGAAAACTAAAGATGGTTGGGTATTTTTGTGGGTTTTTTTGGGTTTGGTTTGTTGTTTAGTTTTTGTTTTGGTTTGGTTTTTTTCCTGTTTGGGTGAGTTTTGTTTCCCCTCCAGTTACTTGAGTTTCCATGCAGGGGGTTCTGTTTGTTTGGGATGTTTTTTTGAGAAGTAATTTTGTTACAGTTACAGAATTGTTACATTGACAACTACCCTGACATAGGTGAAGTGTGGTTCTGAGGTTTGGAAATGTAGTGAACTTAGTACTACTGAAACATAATATTTCCTAAGTTGTATCATTTAGCTTAAGACCCTGTTACGCTAAGGCATTGTTTGAGCAATGTTTTGGTGGTTTCCCTGATGCATAATTAAAAAGCAAAAATGTTTGAGTTAATTGTGGTCTTTAAACGGTTACAGTGGGTTTGCATATATCCCTGTCAGGAAAAAAAAAATCTGTGGGCTCATTTGGTAGGGTTTTTTTATTGGGTTTTTTGTTTGTTTTTTGTTTTTCTTTTAAAGTTCAGTACATGCTATATCCAGTAAGCATCTTGTATGTTTTGATGTGTTTATCAGCCTTACTGTTTTTAGATGTAGTCAGGCATCTGCTCAGTCAATTCAGATCTTTCATAGAGCATTGTGGAGAGAAGACAAAACTATTTCGTTGACATTAGCTGATGAATTTAGGAAGAAGTTGCAAACCAATTTCTAGGGAAGTTTGCAGAATGCTTAATCTATTTACGGATACTCTTCAAGGTACTTCTAAAATTAACTGGATTTCAGGTGAAGATATTTGTGAAGCTTATGAAAAAGCAAAAACCCATGTTATGCAATATAACAAAGCTGTGCAGATGATTATTTGTAAATATTTTTTGTCAATAATTACAATTATCCTCTCTGTATTTTGAACTGCAGACCCACAAGATGAAAATAAAATTGGTATTGATGGGATTCAACAGTTCTGTGATGATTTAAGCCTGGACCCAGCCAGTATCAGTGTTCTGGTTGTAGCATGGAAGTTCAGGGCAGCTACTCAATGTGAATTCAGCAAAAAGGAATTCGTTGATGGCATGACAGAGTTGGGGTAAGTATCCATTTCTGCGTAGTTCAAAATGTAAGGCCTGAGCTCTGCTTCTGTTTGAAACATTTTTAATTGAATTAAGCGTGAAGCTTCAAAAAAAGCTGGTAAGGCTGGTGCCAAGCTTAACAGCTGCTAAATGTCTGTAGTGTCCCATCTTCCTCAAATTGTTGATTTACTCCAAAGCCTTAACAATGACTGCAGTAAGGGTGATGCAGAATAATTCCCACCTGTACAGCAAGAAAGACAGACAGATATGCTGATCTTTTCATATAATTCATATAAACGTATGCATGGTTGTGTTAAGGTTTTGAGTTGGACCATGTGCTGTTAAAAGCTGGAAGTCACGGGAGATGTGTGAAGGGAGAAAAAAAAGTTCAGTCAGTGTTGAAACAGAAAAGAAGTAGGAAAGCAGAAAAGAACCTTCAGTTCTTTCTCTTTACCTTATCACCACCAAATGCAACTTTTTCTTTTTACCAGTTTTACAAACCATACTTTTATTGCCTTGTATACTGGATACTTCATTTCTACAGAATATCTATAAGAATTTGAAATAAAAATGAGGGGTTTGGTACAAGAAAAGATTAGTTAGTCTGGCTGTGATGCTGTGATGTAACTGATTTTTTTTTTTTATTTTTTTTTCTTCCTGGATTATGGAGCTGTTCTGAATAATAGAGTTTGAGATTAAACTGCCTCTGTTTAGCAATAAAGTCGAAGTGTTTATCGCCATAAAATAATATTTTGTGTTTAACTTTTACTTGGAAGAGATGCAGTATTTCTAATACAGAGAGGTGTAAAAAAAAAAAAAATTTTTTTTTAAACAGATTGCATTAGATAAGTGGAGAATTGCAGTTTATTGCTTGTGCATATTTTTTTCTGGCTAACTAATTCCACTTGATCTCAGAATGGTGCCTTATCAATACCTTTCTGCAATAAAGTCATACAATCATAGACTCTTCATGGTTGGAAAGGACCTTTGAGATCATTGAGTCCAACCAAACAACCTACAATCTCTGCCACTAGAGCATGCCCTGAAGTGCCACATCTACACATTTCTTAAATACCTGTAGGGATGGTGACTCAACCACCTCCCTGGGCAGGCTGTTCCAGTGCCTGACCACTCTCTCAGTAAAGTAATTCTTCCTAATATCTAATCTAAACCTCCCCTGCCGCAACTTCAGACCATTTCCTGTGGTCCTGTCATTATTCACCTGGGAGAAGAGGCCAACACCCACCTCTCTCCAGCCTCCTTTCAGGTAGTTGTAGAGGGCAATGAGGTCTCCCCTCAGCCTCCTCTTCTCCAAGCTAAACATGCCCAGCTCCCTCAGCCTCTCCTCATATGACCTGATCTCCAGACCCCTCACCAGCCTGGTCGCTCTCCTCTGGACGCGCTCCAGCACTTCAATGTCCCTCTTGTACAGAGGGGCCCAGAACTGAGCACAGTACTCGAGGTGAGGCCTCACCAGTGCCGAGTACAGAGGCACCATCACTTCTCTACTCCTGCTGGCCATGCTATTCCTGATACAAGCCAGAATGCTGTTGGCCTTCTTGTCCACCTGGGCACACTGCTGGCTCCTGTTAAGCTGGCCGTCCACCAGCACCCCCAGGTCCTTTTCTGCTGGGCAGCTTTCCAGCCGCTCTTCCCCAAGCCTGTAGCGTTCCCTGGGGTTGTTGTGACCAAAATGCAGGACCCGGCACTTGGCCTTATTAAACCTCATACGGTTGGCTTTGGCCCATTGACCCAGCCTGTCCAGGTCCCTCTGTAGAGCCTTGCTACCCTCAAGCAGATCAACACTCCCACCTAGTTTGGTGTCCTCTGCAAACTTACTGAGGGTGCACTCAATCCCCTCATCCAGGTCATTGATAAAGATATTAAACAAAACTGGCCCCAAAACTGAGCCCTGAGGGACACCACTGGTGACTGGCTGCCAAGAGGATTCCACCCCATTAATCACAACTCTCTGGGCACGGCCATCCAGCCAGTTTTTAACCCAGCAAAGAGTACACTTGTCTATGCCATGATTCGCCAGCTTCTCCAGGAGAATGCTGTGGGGAACAGTGTCAAAGGCCTTACCAAAGTCCAGATAGACAACAGCCTTCCTCGCATCCAGAAGGCGGGTCACATGGTCATAGAAAGAGATCAGGTTGGTTAAGCAGGACCTCCCTTTCCTAAACCCATGCTGGCTGGCCCCGATCCCTTGGCTGCCCTGCACTTGCCGTGAGAGCTCACTCGAGATGATCCTCTCCATGATCTTTCCTGGTACCGAGGTCAGGCTGACAGGCCTGTAGTTTCCCAGATCCTCCTTCTGACCCTTCTTGTAGATGGGCATCACATTAGCCACCCTCCAGTCATCGACTCCAGTCATAGACTGACTTCTAGCAAAGGTGGTGGTTGTTTCTTGAGCGGGGATCCTAGCAGTCTGTTGTGGCTGACCTCATTGGTTACTGACTTCTTTCTAAGCTTTTCTTTTTAGGTAAGGGTGTTCATAAATTGTGATGATATAACTTCTGATGTCATGTGAAGTCTACTGCTTTATTTTGTCCCTGTGGGTAGAGACTGTTTCCAGCCAATCAACAGCAATCAAGTGCTCATGCTGCTATATTAAAGGCTGTCAGCATTATTTGATATAACTGATTAAAAAGGTTTTTGCTTAAGCCACCAAGCTTCTGGCTTGGATTTTGTTTTGTAACTTTATTGTCGCATTGCTCCTATGTCCTCATGACTGTCTCTGATGCAGTTCCACAGAGGTCTGTGATTTTGATCTCTTTCTGCTCAACACAGTGCTCTTCGGAGCATAATGTAGTCATACCTGCTTGCCACCGGTATGCTGCTTATTAAGAATTTGGAATGATTTTGTTACATACCGGAGGAGCAGCGTCTGTGGTTTTTAGCATTGAACATAGGTGAAGATTTGAATGAAAAGAAGCTCCCTGAGGCTTACGTTCATATAGCACCTTAGGATACATATGGGAAAATATGATATTTGTCCCTATTGTTAACTAGATCACGTCCCCATGAAACTGAAGTTCTTAGTTGAAGACTCTTGGCAGAATTCTTTATCTTCTCCACCAGGTACTGCAGGAGGCCAGAAAGGTACTTATTTTTATCTGTACCGTGCAAGACAGTTAAAACTGCATCTGCATTTTATGGATTTTGCTGTAGTTGTCCATCCTTTAATAAAATTATTCTTGAATCTTTAGAATAAATACAAATACTTGGCTACTGAGAACTTTGAAATGCAAGATGGTAATTATGATAGCTACTTCTTTGAACCCTGTTTCCTTCTCTTTGAGTTTCTAGGGGCAATTCAAAATATTGGTAATATCCTGTAAACCTCGAATGTTCGTATGATTCCTTGGTGTGGAGGAAGCCCTTTTTCTTTTAGAATTGCATTTTGTCAGCTCAGGTGCTTTCAGTGAAAGTGCTCCAGTCTTGTGTTATTAAGAGGTGTGTTTCTGTTAGAATCTCAGTAACTTGATTCCATCTTACCTTACCTATGCCAGGCTGTTAAATGGTTTATCTGCCTTCAAGCTATTGTCAAACGCTGATCTGTTTCCCAGGTTTTATCTGCAAGTGTTCTATGGTGGGCGGAGGATGACTGCAAATCATAGTTCATTTTGTTGGAAAGTCCTCTAATATTAAGGTTAACTGTAAACATAGTATGCAGCCCTTCATTTAGGTAGAGCAGGGAATAAGTAATATCTGTCTAGATTAAAGCAAAAACCCACACACTTTTGTTACAACAGCTATAAAAGGGGAAAGGATAGCAGATTCCAGTGAGGTCTATATGTTTTTTAAGAACATAATAACATCTATTGTTTGAGTTCATAAAATTGTGAAGGGACTGAGAAAAAAACCACTGAATCCTGTTGCATACTTAATGGATGCCTATATATAATGTTCCACTTAAAATCACTTAGTAAAGGCATATGAGTGTTTATATTTTTAAAAATGCTATCCAGACAGATACTCTATTTTTATCTTTACTACTCTTTTATTTTGCTATCAAACTAAACCTTAAAAAATTTAAAAAAAAAAAAAGAGAAGAAAAAAAAAAGGTAAAAAGAAATCTTAAATGCTTACAAATAATGTAACCTCTTTTGAACAGGTGTGACACCACAGAAAAACTAAAAGCTCTATTGCCAAGACTGGAACAAGAGCTAAAGGATCCAACAAAGTTCAAAGATTTTTATCAGTTTACTTTTAACTTTGCTAAAAACCCTGGACAAAAAGGTTTAGGTAAGTAGACAAAAAAAATTGGGAAAGTAACTATAGACAGTGAAGTCAATTCCAAATACTTACAATAGCACAGTTTTCTGGTTGATGATTGTATAGTAAATTCATTATTGATTTTTTTCACTGACTTCTGGTTCCCACCATCTTTCAATTAATCTCTTCTTTAATGTCCCCTTGGTACCGATAATTTAATGAGGTTTTTTGCTAGTATTGACATTCTCTCTCCTCTTGTCAAAGGAAGTTCCTGCAGTTCTTAGAGACCTGTCATAATTTACTTTTTTTTTAAAGGCTGATGTAATGAACTCTTAGTGTTTTCCATTTTGTTCAGAAAAGAACTGAAACAAGATATCCATATCAGCTTAAAAAAGAGGGAGAAAACTCTGGGCAAAAGTTATTGTTCTTCTAAGAATTTTTAGTTTTAGTTCACAGTTTTCATGTAAAGTTTAGAAAAAGAGGATTATGGACCTGGTTCAAAGCTAGTGAATAGAATAGGCATACAGTTTATAAAGTATTAAATTATTATTCTCTATAAAGTTTGAGATTGTCCCAATCCATGCCTTGTATTGCTGGAGTAAAATCGATATATTATTTAAATTCCAATGTTTTATTCTCTTCAAATCAGAAATATCTATAGTTTGTGAATAGTTGAAAAAATTGGAAGATGAAATCTGATATCGTTTCAAATTTATGTCCACTTTCAAAAGACACTGTGTAGGAAGGAATTAGACTCTTTTGTGTGTAGAATAGCACCGTACCATCATCACTGTTCTTTTTGTGCTATGGGTAGAGGAAGTGGTTTGGGTTTTGTTTTTGTTTTTTTTTTTTAGCATAGCCACTTTAACTCTGTGTCTATGTTACTTGGCAAGCACACTAATAAATACTGTTTTTTCAAAAACTCGCGGAAGAGGAGTGAGATGGAGGAGGAGAATATTGATTTAGACCTTCCCCACCTGAGGTGTCTGTTCCACATTCTTCCTTCGGAATTACTTTGAATAGTATCTCTTGTCTTTCCTGGTGTCTTTTTTTATTTTTTTTTTTATTTTTCTTTTTTGAACTGTGGGCAACTTTTAGCCAGTTTCCATTTTTCTTTATTTTTTGCAGCAATTTCATTTTTCATTACACATATCACACTTCCATGGGTCACATGCCACCCTTCCAGACACAAAAATGAAATAGTCTTGTAGTGGTTCTGTGAGGCTGGCTGGAATTCAAGTCCCTTAGCTAGTTGTTCGTTTTCTTGCTTCTCTTCATTAAAAAGCGTAGAACTTTCAGATTGTGGAAAAGGTAAGTCAGTTACAGCTGAGGTTGGAATTTATGGGATACCTAAAGAAATATTACAAATAGCTTCCTGTTTTAATTGGATCAGTTCCAACGTGAAACTCATGTACTTGGGAAATATGCCTCAAAAGCTTTTCATCTAAGCCTGTACAAAGAGAGGAGGAGCGAAGGCAACCCAACCCAGATTATGGAACTGAATGTACTGTTTATTTGACATGAGAGGAAAAAGGAAACGTACTTGTTTTCCATTACTTCTGCTTGTTTGGTATGGAGGCCTCTTCATTTGTAAGTCTGTCTTCTCTGTTGTGTAAGAATGGTACTTTTTGGCAATAAAACCTAAGTGCCTTCTTGCATTAAGAGTTAAATTATTAGCGGGAAAAAGTAAAACGTGCAAAAATTAAAGTCAAGCTTAAAATAAACCCTGGGAAGAGTTGATTGGATCTGTTGCTGATTTCAGTCTTCAGGAATCTTAATAATTCTGGTAATACTTACTGTTTCTTAATTTCAAGTAGTGCCTAGTTCTTAAATGGCAGTATTTTGGTGACATTTTTTGTCAGACGTTTTCTGGTTTTGGTAATGTGATTCTAGATATTGAATTAAACATAAACAGGTGCTACTGCTCTTATTTCAATGGAGGTACACCATATTTCTGTCTAGTGTCAACTTGGATCACTGTAGGTTGAGCAGAAGGAAAGTGCTGAGCAAGCATATTGACTAATACGATGGTTTTGAGTGATCAAGGTCAGTGATAGCTTATCCAAATAAAACGTAACACTGTATAGGTTTGGAGTTGGAATCTTTTCTGGTAATGCTGTTATATTCAGTAGAGCAGAGAGATGGAGGGGGGAAAAAGAAGTTTACAGGTTGGCGTTTACAACTTACTGCTTCCTGCTGTGATTGTTCTAAGAGTTATGTTTGTTCTTTCAGCAAAAAGGTGTTCAGCAAGGGAAAAAATTGAGTCAGTTACCTTACAGGAGGGTCTGTATGACCTGAGAATTACAGTTGTTTCAGCTTCATTTAATACGTTTAGGTGCTTTTTCATTTTGCATCCTCTTCTCTGTATACACTATGTATTTTCTCCTAGAATAACAAACTGTCCATCTTCCCTCCCTCTCTCCAGGGACTAATGTAGAGGTGTTTGCTGTTTGTGTCTCAATGACTGTGTGCCCAATTGTCAAGGAGATGCGGGAATTTGCCTCATCCATGTACAAAGTCTGTTTCTCTTCCAAACAAAGTTTGGAGCCTTGGCTCAGGATGCTCTTATGAATTCAGTCCAGATAGTTAAACAGAATGTACAATTAGATTTTTTTACTGAATGAGCTGGTATAAATCTCTGCCTAACTCTGTCTGGGTCATCTTAAGGTGTTGACCTCCCCTTCTTCCCCATATGCACGTTAGATACGCAGTGCTACCTAAGTACAGGATGCTGCTAAGCCACTGTCCTAGCTGCTTGCCTTAAAATGTTTCTGGTGACATGCTCCTGTGATAGTGCTTGCCTACTCATTCCCATATGTTCACATTTGAATTATGATTTGAAGACTAAGAGGTCAGTAAGTTTATGGAAAATAGGGATAAAAGTGAATGGTTTTAATTAACGAGGTGGAAATAATCAAAGGAATTACTTCCTGACTTTCAATTACAAAATATTTTAATGTGATTTTTCTGGGGGATGAAGTATCCAATGCTTCCTTTTATTACACTCAGAGCTTAAATCACCAAGTCTGGTAGCTGTTGCACTCATCGTTTAGGGAATAGGTCTGTAGACTAAAAGAATATTGCTCGATTCTCAGGTATACACATGACCCATGAATACACCTATTTGAAAACTAAGCAAATTTGACATAGTGCCAGTGACAAATGGGAAATTGTTACTCTTAGCAAATTGTTAATAAAAACTTTTTATCAAAGAAGACACAATTAAAATAGTCATTCTGTTGGATCCTTCAGGCTAAGTGCTAACGCATTTTTTTTAAACAGAAATAAAATGTGAGACTAGAGCTCACCAGTAAAATGTCTGTTTTAGGCAAAGACAACTCATTTGTGCTGTTATTTTTCATGTTTATTATCTTACCATGTTGAAACTGTAAGAAATTACTGAAATATCTCTAAAATATCCAAACACCAATGCTATGGTTATGAGTCATGTTCATTGCTCTATCAGCATTTTAATATGTTTCTGATTACTTTTTTTTTTTAAAAAAAATCTATTTCTGCTGTTTGAAGAAGTGATAAGCAGCAGTTATTACTTTATTTTTTGCCGCATCTTCCCTGAAGAACATCAGGAAATACAGTGATTCATGGGTTCCTTTTTAATATGCCAGATGGTGTTTCAATTTAAAAGATAGAGAAACACTTATATAGTGTATTCCCTTGTGCCAGACAGGATCAATGTCTACTAAAACCATTCCTCACAGATGTTTTTCTAACCAAGTGTTCAGTGGTATGCTAGCAATGTATACTAAATTGCCTTTTCAGTTTCGGTATTTATCAGCAAGATTTGAGATCTGATTGGCAGTGGCCCTCTAGCTGAAAAAATTTGGGAGCCACTGCCTTCATATAATATAATCTTAAATTTCTGATGGCGGGTGTCCTACATCTATGTCTGTGCTTGCTCAAACCTATTGTTAGATTTATTTTTTTTCCCTAGCGTGTAACTTAAATCTCTGTTCCTGAATTCTTCTGTTCAATACTTGCCTGTCCAGAGTAAGTATGTAGAATGCATGTTTCCTTAGAGATAGTAACAACTTTTTACGTATTTGGCAACTAGTGTGCATCTTCTCTTAGTCTCTAGACTGCGTAAAACCAACTGCCGTGTTAAATTTTATCTTCCAACTCTCTGATACTGCAGTTGTATCTTTGAACTCTCTTTTCCTTTGCAATCCAATTGATCTATCTTTCTTTTCTTTAGTAGTGCCCAAACAAGCTGGATATCTTCCAGGCACCGTAGGTGTTTTGCTCCTTGTTTTACATCCCGTTACTAAGTTCGCTTATACTTACAGCACTGATACTATTTGCAGTTTGTGATCTATTATATTATGGGGTTTCTTCAGAACTGCAATGCACCCAGTTAATTCTGATCTTGTATTTCTGTGGTCAGTTATTCCCACTAGCTATGTGACTTTGCACTTCTTAATGAAATCTTTCTTATTTACTTCCAAATGGTTTACCAGTTTGTCCAAATAATTTTGAATTCTAATCCTGTCCTCTACCATGCTACACTTTTTTCAGGCTTTGTGTAAGTTGCAGATTTAATAAAAATTTTCTTTGTTGTGTCATCTGCGTTACTTCAGTGTTGGTCAGCGTTAGATACAGGACTGACTCCCACGGATGAGTTACTTTCTCCCAATTTGGCAGAGAACCACTGAGGTTCTTCTAGAACCTCCTTTGACCTCTATGAAGTCTCAAAGATGGTAGGTAGCAGTTTGAGGTTTCTTCAGCATACTGAGATGAATTTCACCGTGTCTAGCTTCGCTTTGGGCACCAGTGCTTTCAGACTGAATTTCTAAAAGTCATTTCTGAAATTACTGTCAGTTTTCATTGAACCTTTTTGCCTGCAGCATCTCTTGAAAAAAAATCTCTGTGTATCCCAAACATTTATTTTCAGGAGTTATCAGCGGGATGCATGATATCTTTTCTTACACCAGATGCTGTTTGTATGGGAGGGAGTAGGAAGGCACAGAAGCACTTTTTATAAGTTTTTTTGGTGATAGAAGAATTTTGGTGATACTTGACACAGTCTTCTTCACTGTGCAATGGATTTTGCTCCAGGAAAGCAGTCCTGGGAGGAGGTGTGTGTGTGCAGTTTTGTGTTTGATTTATTTTTAGAACAGCCTGTCTTCCATTGCTTTGTAATTTCTTCTTATTCTACAGTTCCCTTCAAAACCAATGCAAGAAATTCTGCCCTTACGTAATTAGATGGGAAGAATCCTCTCCAATAAATTAAGTTGCATCTATTCTGTCGTTCCCCAAAATAGGTACAGAGTTCAGTACAATACTCATTCCTAGAAATAGGACCACCTTTTATAGGAGTCTCTTTTCCACAGTTCATGTGGTTATACTAGGGATTTTTTTATTTATCTTTATATCTGCAGGACTTCTGTCTCTATAGTCTCATCCAAAGTGAATGTTTCCATTTACTTGTATTAGCTTAATATCGTCAAGTAGTATGCTTCAGTCTGGACACGTGCTGATTAAAGACGTAAAAGTAGTACCAGTCCCCCTAGGTGATGCCTTGTGTAAGTACTGAGATGCAGGAGGCAAAAGCGTATTGCGTAAGATCTACCGTGATTTTCTTTGAGCAGAAAATGATGTTCTGATTAATGTTACTCAGGACCCAACTGTCAAATGTCTTTCAAATACCTCTAAGTAGATTTGATTACTATCTTAGAAGATGATGTAAAAAAAAAAATAAAATATAACTGTTAAGACTACTGCTCCCTGTGGTGGACAGAATTCAAGAAAAAAAATAAATAGCAAGCTTTCAACAGAGCAGTGACATCTCAATGGTTGCATATTGGACCTGGGAGGCATAATATTTAGTTATGTTAAACTTCATCTGAGTGTGTTGTATATATTTTGAGATAATGTAAAAAATGCAGTTTTGCAGGTCTGGTTTGCCAGGAGACTTTTACAAAGAATTATTCTGGATAACTGTGATTCCGTCTGTTTAATCTGTGCTTTCATGTTCTCACTATTATATTTAGTACAATAAATCTTTTAAGTTTTGCGTGGTGCAGATTTGGAGAGGTTTATCTCACTTTTCTGCTCCCAAGTTTTAGCTTTTTGTATTGCAGTCCAAGTGAAATTTTGCATCCTAGCTCTTGGTTGATAGGTGTACTAAAGAATAGGATTTACAGATCTTTTGTCATGTTGTATACAGAGCGGTTCAGATTTCTAAGGACACTGTTCAAGCTCAAAACAAGGCCTTAGCTCCATCTATCTATCTTTTTTTTTTTTCCTCTTTTTTTTTTTTTTTTTTTTTAACGTGATACTTACTGTGAGTCTCTGATTGGATCTTCCTTTGAGCCCCAGCAAGACATGTTCAGGAGATTCCTCGTGCTCAGGACTTTACTACAGTTTGTTTCAGCACGGTGGAGGAACTTAATGCATTCTTTCATGCTCTTCAACTTCCAACATGGAAACAAAAAGCAGATTTGATCCTTCATCACTCCTTTGTGGTCCCTTCGCCTGCTTGCTGGCTCAAAAGGTTGTGCTTCCTTCTCTCTGCCAGTTTCCTGGGATCAAGCAAGAGATGATACATGAGGAGGGCATTCAGACTTGAATGAAATATTACCTCAAGACCAGAAGAATGACTATCTTTGCATCCGGTATGTGGACTTCAAGGAGGTTGCATCTTCTATGAGCAGATGAGTATAATGTGCTCTTTTTCATTGAAGCAACATCAACTTTGGCTTTCATCATAGCAGTGTCTCAAGATTCTTTGAAGAGACACTTAGACATTAGGGAAGGATGTCTTCTTTTTTTTTTTTTCCTCCCCCCACATTAACTAGTTATCAAAATTTCCGCCATTTTCAATGAAGAATTAGATTGATCCATTTGTAGGATGTTTGTAGGAGCGAGTGGATGGAAGAAGTTGAGGGAGTTTAATAAATAAATTTCGTGTTTATTTTGGAAGAGGTCTGTGAATGCTGTATTTTAGGTGTTTCAATGGCCTTGGTCTGTGCATATGATCCTTGCTCTGTTTTTGTTCACATTTGTCTTTCTGAAAATGCCATCAATTTGAGAAGCTTAGTATAGAACAGGGTGCTCTGATCAAAAAAAGTAGCAGCTCTGATCAATAGTGGCAGCAAAGGTGTGCCATAGCTGCCAGTTCTAGTAATGCCTCATTGATTCTTTTACTCATGTTTGGCTGTTATTTGGGAAATATATATCTAGTCATCTGTTGTAGTTTCTCTGAGATTTGTAGTGATGGGGGGATTTTGAAACTGGCTACAATCAGCTTCATTTCATTAGGCTGCACTCAAACTGACGTTTAGATAGCTATCTTCTAAGCCTAGCTCACATTCAGAAGCAGTTTAGCTGCTTTTGTGCAGTTGATACACAAGATAAAAAACATGAAAGGTTCTGAGTGGAATCAGCCTGCCTCAGCATGGTGGATGCTGAGATAGAGTTAATAAGCACAGTCAGACCCTGCCCGATTCCTGCAGAGCTCTTCTGAAATCCACATGCTGCGCTTTACCACACTTCCCTCTCCACCACAGGGACTGTTCTGTCCTCTAACACTCTGTCTTGTATGTCCCCTAACGTAGAGCACTGGGAAGCTCTTTGCTTACGGCTTTGCAGGGATGAATGGATCCAACTCAGCTGGATCCTGAGTGTAGCCACTTTCAGTATTTGTATTGTACCCCTTATCTGTTTTTCCCGTTCTCTCTTCCTTCTGTGGGGGAGCTCTTAATTGGAGATAAGGGCTATTTTGCTCTAAACTCTTGGCAATTTGGTGAAGGGTTTTTAGGTTGAATCCTGATGGTATTTTCTTGTTGTTTTGCTGTATGGATTTTATTTGTTTGTAGAAGAAGAAAACGTTCTGATTAGGAAAGAAACTAATTCTTGTGTCCATGTTCTTAGTAATTTGGAGGCCAGAGAAGACTGTTAAAATCATTCAGAGAGGAGGAAACAAGAAATCAAGTAACTCACTGAATCTTGCAAGTATTCATTTGATGTTTGTTGGTCAGGTGGTGTGATAGTCCAGCTGTTGGGGTAGGTTGATGCCAGTTGCCACTGTTCACACATCTGCACCAGCTTTGGCACAGTGTCCAGGAATTTTATTGAAACAAAATAATTTTGTGCAATGTAGTTTTTGTTTTAGCTTTGCAGAAGTATGATATTTTGTCTGTGATCACAGTGAGAAAACAAGAGGAAAGCAATCAGAGAATATCAACCAAATGATACTATAGGTCAGATTATGTGACTGTAGAGAAAACAGTTCAGTCTCTTACAGAGGCTAAATATATTTTTACAAGGCAATTGAATGATAAAATAGATTTCTGTGTCTTGCACCTGTCCAGATTAATTTTTTATGCAGTGTTGGGAACCGGAGAGTTTGTTGGCTGCTCTTTTGTTTTCAAAGCTGTAGAGTAAGTTTTGGTTAAAGCATTGGGAAGAGAAAGCCTCAAACAAAGGGATGCTTGGCTCTGAAATTTTAATTTCCAAAATTATTTTTTTTTTCGTCCTTATTAACTGGTCTAATAAAAGTAACTTTTTCCTCCTACAAGCTTTGTTACATTCTTTACTAATTTGTTGGTTTGTGTCCGTAGATGGACTGGGTAGGCTGATGCCTCCTGTTATTTTGAAAAAAATAAAAATAAAAAATGTTACCGATGTAGTTTGAGAGAGTATTCTTTGAATAGAACTCATTGGTGATGCCCAAGGTCTCTCATAGAGATGACATGTAAAGTAGCAAAGCTTTACAATGTTGATAAGAAGATTAAACAGCGATAAAGAAAGAAAAAGACAATACTGGGACAATCGGTTAATCTCAAAAGATGAAATTAAAATCCTTTTTTTTTTTTTTCAAGCTGTAAAACGTGATAGACTCTACCATCATAATGTACAGAACCTAGTTAATATGCTAACTAGGGATTATGAGGGCAACAGTGGCTAATACTAAAATAGTCTTAGAAATAACTTAAAGATTTTAAAATGCCATTAGGAGGCCAGTGTAATGCCTTTAGTCTTTGTTGTGTGGTGTTTTTTTTTTCTTCTAAGTTATATTAGTAATTTAGGTGAATTTTAATATTCTGACAGCTTCAAACATGGCTGCATGAATCGGCTCTGTTGGTAGGGCACTCTGAGAGCTGGAAAGCTCCATTTGGCAGAGGATGACACAAGTGAGTGCTGCAGTCCCAGAGTGCTGTTTTGGCACAGCAGGTCTAAATGAACTTCATTTCACGTTCCTCATAAATCCTACTCTCCAGCCAATTCCTTGCTAGCTGTTGATTTATCTTTCTGTTTTCTCTCTTCCCTTGATTACTTGTGTGCAATGACTTCATTGCCCTTGTCCAAAAGCATAGCAAAGGGATGAGGAACTTAATTTATGTTTGGGGTTTTTTTTTTTAAATTCATGCAAGAATCTAATAATGAATTTATTTTTTTTTGCTAACAAGATAAGCATTTGATCAAATCTTGAAAGCAGACACAGGCTGTCTAACTGATAATGTATTTCTCCTTCTGCATTAATTGTGCTGATTTCTTATCACTTCAAGCTTTCTGTTCAATCAGGATAGAAAAGGCTGAGGGCTTTTTTTTTTAAAACAATTTTAGAATGAGGCTTTAATGTTTTAGAATAGATAATGCTGCATGCAAAATGCTTTACTTATTGTGAAAAGCTGATTGTTTAAATAATTCAAAAGTGTAAAGAACTTTTAAAACATAGTAAAGCAAGTTTACTATAATAAATGTTAGTTAGCAAAATAATGTTTAAAATAATGAAAACATTATTTTATTAACCTTTTCTGCCTTCTTGAACTTTTTTCTTAGATATTGTATGTATTTTTAAAATTTTCTTAGTAATTTTAGCTTCAATAATTTTGTAATGGTAACTGGTATTGCTTTTAGGTGACTCAATTCTTAGGGTTTTGCTACAGAAAGCTTTATAGATGCAGTATGCAGCCACAAGTAGGCTAGGTATCCAGAAAGCGGAATATCTAGGTATTGAAGCTTTGTTTCAGTGTACTCAAAATCTTTGAACTATAAAGGCATTGTACTGAGGGGGGGCTGTAGACATGAAACACTCGCTGGGTATTGACACTGAAAATGTTTTGCGTTGAAAGGAAAGATCAAACTGTTGTATAATGTATGATATGGTATTTTTATTATGTTCTTTAAACATCATCCATTTAGCAATTTTATATTTTGGATACGAGCATGGATGTTTGCAATGGAGTCTCTTCTAAACTGGTCCTTGCTTAGGCATGAGTTTTCAGAGACTGATGCATCTGTCTTTTTCTTTCCATTTATAAAACTTGCATCATTGGTCTATAATGTGGGAAGCATATTTTTTGGAACAAAACCAGCATATTTCTATGATTGTTGTCTGATTTAATGATGTCTTCATATCTATGCAACATTGAAATAGGTATTCCCAAGATTGCTTAAGAAATCCATGCCTTGCCAAAGCATCTTCCTGTGAGGATGCAGAATTCCAATGGTGTAAGGCCTCTTTTTCTAAGTATCTCTTATGCTGCACTACTTCTAGCAGATACACAACCTTCACAACATTACTGTTTATTGATACTACTATCAGCATCCTAATGTAGAACTGGAACTCGGTGTGACTAGGTCTTCCCTTTAAAGAAGAAAAATCCTCTTTTCTGTCCTGCATTGCTAAGTTTTTCAACCTAGGTAGGGAATTGTCTTCAAACAAAAGTGTAGCCGTATCCCCTGAGAATGTAGCCCACCTGAAGGCCTAGTTTTCTCAAGTACTTTAAGACTGTATAAACTAGCACCACTACCAAAAGAGGTAGTCCCATCTAGTTGTTTTGTTCAAATATCTTTGTGTTAGTTCATGGGTTTGCGTGATTGCAGTGAACCAGATGAGGAAGATTTACTTTTTTGTTTTTCCCTTGAGCTAGTTTTAACCAAGATCAGGACTTCCCTCCGTGTGCTTAATGGGGAGAGCAGCTCTAGGGTGGACTGGTTTCAGCCACTACCGAGCGGCATCCTCAGCAGGATATGCGTTTGTTGTACATTATAGCAAATAATTCCTGGATCTGCGTGGGGGAGAATCCAATTGCACACACATGTAATGTATCCCTCAAGTATCAACTTAATTAAGACCGTATTTCATGTGCGTTCTGTCAAATACAATTTTGCAATAATCAAGTTCACCTTAACATAATACTAAATTTGTCACACACCCAAATAAACCAAGGAATTGTGTCCTCCTCTTTCCCTTTTAGCTTTTTTTTTTTTGTAGTACCTTTAACCGTCTTTGTTTCCTTGCCTGTGACTTTTTCCTTTTTCCAGGGAATATTTCATCAGAAGTATAAAAACTCTTCTTCTGTTGAAGTGCTTTTTTCTTCAAAGTGCATTTTGCTTAATGTTGTCACATGATAGATTTGCAAGGTTGGCTTGGAAAGGTTGAATCTTCATCATGAAGCCTGAGTGAATGGGATCAAAGTCAGTCACTTCGTCGTGAAGTTTAGGAACCCTTAAGATTATTCAAGTTTCTCCCTTCCTATTTCTTTTGCTTTTCATTTGGGATAACAGATATGAATACTTAATCTGCGTATCTAAACAGCAAGTAAATGCTATTACTGTTCTCTTCTTATTTTCTGTGAAAAGTGAGCATGGTGGCAAAGACAGGAAGGACTGAAAGAAGATTATTAGGGGATGAAGCAAGTTCTGTACTGACAAGTGCTCTGATCATGATAGAACAAACTCAGGCAGCCCTGTCTATGGAGCTGGGTACACGCGTACTTCGTTTCTCTACATCTTAACTATTGCACTTTGGCTGAGCCCCAGCCCTCTATGATAAAGGCTCTAGGGAACTGGCTATGTTAAAATCTGCAATTTTTTCATATTTTGTTTATACTTACTTTACACTGAAAGCATAAACTGAAACCTTTTTGTGGTTTAAGAAAGGCCGTGCTTTATTTCGTGGTTGCACAGCAGTATGCATACATTTAGTGCTGTTACCTGTGGGACCAGGCGCAGAAGCCATTAGATATTGTGAGTTGCTGAGGATGAAAACAGACCTTCCAGAAAACATCTTTTCTACCCCTATGCTGCATCTGATGTTGCTTGAATGTGTGGCGGTGCTGCATCTTCCTGCTGGCATACAGGAGCCAAGCTCTGCTCTCAGATTAATGGTCACGGTGCGGAATAAGGGCTGCTTTCTTGGACTTATATTTTCAGTATTGGGTGTAGGTGTTTGCTAAATGATTGCAGAAGAAGAGAATTATTGTTGTAAGGGGTGCTGTAGAATTATCATGCCCTGGACAATTTTATTTTTTTTTTAATATCCCCCTCATGTCTTTAAAATTCCCTCTAAAGTCAAGTGTGTCTAAAATGCGATACATTAACGGGAATTGGCACTTGCAAACTTAAATGTTTGGGTTTCTATCAATATTTGCTGTGTTTATGCATTGTTTTGGTTTTTAATTTGTAGACAGTTATTCATAACTATTTTTTTCTGTTTCTGTAGATTGAGAGTAGCTCTAATCCAGCACTTTCTAATGTAGCTCTAACCCAGCACATACAACAAATGCTGTATGCTGACAAAAATATTTTAGTCTTTATGAATGCAATGTTCAATATGCAATTTATACGGCTTGTCTTCTGCCTTCTGGGTGCAGTGAGAGTAGAAAACAGTTCCTTATAATTTTTGTAGTGATTTTAAAAGAATGTTATTCATTTGTATCATAATATAGTGGATGTAGCATTAATTGTTTAACCATAAGCATTTTATTGCATATCATGTGCTGTAATACTTGCATGTTGCTTTGTCTCTTGCAGATCTAGAAATGGCAATTGCATATTGGAATTTAGTCTTGTCAGGAAGATTTAAATTTCTAGATCTTTGGAATAAATTTTTGTTGGTAAGTATGTACTGTATTCTTCCCTGACTACCTTAGTTCACAGTAATCTGATTTGTAGGCTGTGTGCTTACAATAAAGAAAAAGACAGGATGTCTGAATACTTCCTTTGAACTGTTTCCTTTTTGAAAAGTAATATAAAATGGTCTTATATCAAGCCAAATTAAATCTTCTCTATATAATTTTCTAATTGAGAAGAATGCAAAAAGATCTAGCAAAACACTAGAGTATTCTGCTTGCTTGATCCTGTATCCTCCTACTTAGGAAAGCTTCTGCATGAAATGAAGCCATGATTGTAGATTGAACCCCTGTTGTCTCTGTTCTCAAGACAGCTGTGATTAGCCAACCATGTATTTTATCATGCTCTGCCTTTTGTGGTATTAATGCATAAACTCAGTCTTTTTTAAATGTCAATTCTGTTATGACTGACTTAACCTGAGAGACTTTTCTTTTTAAGTGAAAGTTCTCGTCTGAATAATTATTTTGACTCATTTTTTAGATAATAATTGTGAACTGATCTTGACAGCTTTCTATTACAAGTGCAATTCTGTGGGCAGTGGAATAGAGAGGCATAAATTAAACTTTAAAAATCGCAAAATATTCTTATTAAAGGCCTGATTCATTCATCCACACTTCTACATTTACCTTTCTATATACTTGCAAAAAAAATACCTTATATAATGTTACATAATGTATAATTTATCTTGATTTTTTGTTTTATTTATCTTTTTATCTGTGGTTTAGGAGAATTAAGAAATCTTTTTGCGTTTTGTCCCATAATCACCAGTGCTTAATAGGGAAAGTGTATACTTTTTGCAGTGTCTTCTGAATTTTTTTCTAGATTTTTGGACACTGTATTTTATTCACTGAATACTGTACCAGTTTCATCAAGAGAACTTGTGAAAACATTTCACATTTTAACTGCCTTAGTACACTTAACACATCCAACTTCAACTCCATAGATGTAACTGAAGAAAAGTCTTAATGTTTTTTCCCTTCGTGGCTATGTGATCAAGTTTGCTACAACAGACAGTTCTGCAAATCTCTACTTCAAGCTATAACTAGATGATCTGGTATAAAGTGTCCTACTTTGCTACAAATATTTAACCTGAATGTTTACTTTAGAAGAAATGTTTAGATTAAAAAACTCAACCTGAGATAGAAGTGAGTTAGGACTCTTTAGGATGGGGGGGAAGGGGGTTGTTTGTATTTTGTTTGTTCTAAGGAACCTTTTCCAGGAGGTATGTTTGCTTGTCATATTCTTTGCAGTCAAGATATAACATTTGGCTTGAGCAAGATGATATGTTTGCTGTTGTGTTGGACATCAACCTCATCTTGATCAAGTTCTAGATTTTTGAAATGCCGTTTGTTCTTCTCGATACTTTAGAGCATTACTGCTTACGAAATAAACCCAACCAACCGAACAAAAAAAAACCCACCCCACAACACAAAACTAACAACACAAACAAAAAACCCAACCCTTCATCGAGCAAGTCTTTTCATGGACTTCCACCTTTTTGCTGCAAACCAGCACCAGGTGTTGAAATTTAATTCCCTATTAATTTAATTCCCTATCTTGAGGTAATACAGCAGTATCAACAGATGAAGAGAGATGTGAATGGTCTGACTTGATCCTGCACGTCACAACCGCTTAGTCATTGCGTTTCCCCACGCAGTCTCTCTTCTTGGGAGTGCTAACTGTAAAAGCTGAGAGAAGTTTGACTGGGACTGAGGTTTGGGGTTTTTTTGGAGTGCAGGTTGAAACTGGGCAGGGTGGCAACCTGTGAATGGGGCGATGCAGAAAGAATATACTTGAAATCAGACAAGGAGGTGGTGGTGGAGAACAGGACAGACTGGGGGAAAAAAGACTGGGCAGAAGAGGAGCAAATGCAGGCGGTGCATTATGGTGAAGGAGAGAATAGCTGGAGAGAGGATGAGATGATGGGTCTGGAAGGCAGTCTTGGACTAAGGAGAGTGGAGGCGCCACTATAATTAAAAAGTTGAAAGAGAAGGACTGGGTAAGTGTAAGTAAAAAGGGAGAGGGAAATCAGGGCTCAAGTTGAAATGGCAGAATGCTAACCCACACAGTTTCAGAACCTGGAGTGCATCCCGTTAAGGAGAAATAGAAAGTGCATTTGACTTATTCCTTTCCATAACGAGTTAGGAACACATACCCTAAAAGCAGAATGGAAGAAATAAAACAACCATCAAAGACTTCTTACACTTTTTTGCCTTCTTTAGTTGCAATTTATTTTGTAGCTTCATTTGGAAACTGTGAGTTTTATTTAAAAAAAAAAAAAGAAGAAATGCTTGTAAAATGTCTATTCCAGTATATGTCATTATAAAATACTTGTGGAATTTGAAAATAGTTTGGATTGAACAGTACCATTTTTCCTCCGTTATAGGAACATCATAAAAGATCAATTCCAAAAGATACTTGGAATCTTTTGTTAGACTTTGGAAATATGATTGCAGATGATATGTCCAACTATGATGAAGAAGGTAAGCAGTACTTGAAAATCTTCAAAAATTGGTACAGCAAAATGAAAATATTGCTATAAACAAACAACAGAATGTGCTGCTACTGTCTGTCTTAATTTGTTTACCTGTAGAGGTTTAGCTGCAAATATAGTGTCATACTTGTTGCCGAGAAGGTTAACTAGTTTGCTGTAATATAGATACCATGATATAGCACATGCTATTTGAACCTGTTATGCTACCAGAGTCTCAGTGAAACTGTGGGTTTTGTACAGAAGTGCTGCTAACTGCAAGGAAATACATCGTTTTTCTACTTGCAAGAATGTCTATGTGAGCTTTTTTTTTCACTAACCTAAAAGCAATTTACAGTCTGTTACTAATCCTGCAAATCCTATTTTGGAATGACTGTGTACAGAAATTCTTCCTAGGTTATGAATGACGCTAATAGGAATGGCATGGGTTTGCTATCAGCTAATGTTTATAAACTTTGTAGTGTGGACAATGCTTTAAATATGTTCTCTTTGTACTAAGAACTATTGCCGCAAGAAAACATTCATATGTTTAATTTATTAGTTAGATGTGGGTTTTTTCAAGTGTTTATGGTGTCACGCACATTGAAGCCAGACTAGGCCAGAAATCACAGAATCACAGAAACTTCAGAGTTGGAAGGGACCTCTAGAGATCATCTAGTCCAACTCCCCTGCTAGAGCAGGATTGCCTAGAGCACATCACTCAGGACTGCATCCAGGCGAGTCTTGAAAGTCTCCAGAGAAGGGGTCTCCACAACCTCCCTGGGCAGCCTGTTCCAGTGCTCTGTCACCCTCACTGTAAAGAAGTTTTTACGTGTATTTGAACAGAATTTCCTATGTTCCAACTTGTGCCCGTTGCCCCTCGTCCTGTCACTGGGAACCAATGAAAAGAGTCTGGCTCCGTCCTCCTTCAACCCACCCTTTAGATACTTATATGCCATAATAAGGTCTCCCCTCAGCCTTCTCTTCTCCAGGCTAAAGAGTCCCAGCTCTCTCAGCCTTTCCTCATAAGGGAGATGCTCCAGTCCCTCAATCATCTTAGTTGCCCTACGCTGGACCCGCTCCAGCAGTTCCCTGTCCCTCTTGAACTGGGGAGCCCAAAACTGGATGCAGTATTCCAGTTGTGGCCTCACCAGTGCAGAGTAGAGGGGGAGAATGACCTCCCTCGACCTACTGGCCACAGTCTTCCCTATGCAGCCCAGGATTCCACTGGCCTTTTTGGCAACAAGGGCACATTGTTGGCTCATGGATAATTTACTGTCTACCAGGACCCCCAGATCCTTCTCCTCAGAACTACTTCCCAGCAGGTCCACCCCTAAATGTCAAAGTGAGCTTTTGATCCTTTATATTTAGAGAGTACACCAATTTGTTGCTAATGGTGATATATTAATTTCTGAATTGCTTGACTTCTCTTTAGGAGCGTGGCCTGTTCTTATAGATGATTTCGTGGAATATGCACGACCAGTAGTCACAGGAGGAAAGCGTAAAACTTCCTAACCCCAGACTTGTCAATATGGACTAAACGTGCACTTCGAACTGCATTAGGGGATGAAGATTTGTTGACTGATAACTGTGCACGTTGTTGCTGGTTTCAGTGGTCGTGATGACATTCTACATACGAAACAGAAATTCTTCCTTTCTGCCTAAAGAAAATCATGGCTGACACGCAGACACATGAAGAACAAACTCAGAAGATAGTCCAGGCTGTTTGTAGGCTATTGGCTTCAATTATTGTACTGGTTGTATCATATAGGATGTAGATTTTTGCATGATTTTATACTTCGGAGAAGTTTAACTAGAGGCCATTTTATTACAGTTTTGACAGCACAGCATGCAATTCAGTTCATGATCCAAAGTGAACACCAGCAGTTACATAAATAAAACTGTATTATATTGTACTTATATTAAAAGCAGTATTTGTGGTATATAAATTAAATCCTTAAATAAAACTTATGCAGTATGTTGTATTTTTATAAAAGTTAGTTCTGTGGATCTGTCCTAATATAGAACTGTAACCAAAAACAAAACAAAACACAAAAAAAAAAAAAAAACGCTTAAGCTTTTTTTACTTGTTGCCAAAATTTTAAATTTATATTTCAAAGTTCTAGCTGTATAGGTTGATTACACCCAGCCTTTTGTTTTCTCCCAGTGAGATCGGCTTCCTCATTATTTTTCTTCATGTGCTTGGACATGTGACAGTAGCATTGCTGAGGAAGGGCTGCTGCTCTATGCCATCTTGCAACTCCAGCTGCTTTTATTAACCATTTTAAAGTAGACATTAAACAACCAAAGATGCTTTTATAATTCATGTTTGAGTATCATAATTCAGTTAGTCTTCAATTATATGTTTTACCTACTTTATTTTAGATAATGAACTGGTGGAATACAGCTTCTAATTTTGTTTAGCCCGAAACATATTGTAAATTCTAGCTAAATGCAACGTAGTTATAAATGCAATTCCTGTCAGGGGTTGCAGAAAATAAATGTAAATAAGCCCAAAGACTTAACTAACTTGCTTCCACTTTGGAGAAATAGTTGGGGTAAGGAGACTTTACGTTAATGATGATAAGCATTCATGCTGCTAGGTGTGTTGTGTATTCAGTAACATATATTTGGGGGGGGGGGGAGACTAAATTATTGCAGTATAATTGATCTCAAGGCTAGTGGAATTTGACCAAATTTCACCAAATGTGAATTTATTCAGTTACTTGTTCCTCCCCTTCCACCAGCTATCGATTATCAGTCTCCTCTTTCTCAAGAGTGGCTTCCAGTGCCTAAGCACAAAAATGTTTTACCAGAAACTATTCAACACGTCTTCACACAGGGCTCTCTTAAATGCTACCTCATCAAAATGAGTTTGTCATAGCCACTGTAAAAGTTTGTTAAAGAGTTGCTAAAGAGTATGTACAGCTATGATTAATATATTTTCTGTAATCAGAGCTGAAGAGATGCAAGAATTTTGGAGAAAATAGTGCATTAAGCTATATAATTTATGTCTGTTTGGGTCACCTGAGATCATTTAAGTGTTGCATTGACAGCATAGTATTTTATTTTGTAGTTGTGAGCGTATAAAAGCTAACAATATTCTCTTAAACTCTAATATTTAGGGTTTTATGTAAGCAGTCAGCTTTCATTTATGTCAATGCAGCCTACAAGAAAAAAATGTATGTGCTGTGTACAGAAAGATTACCTTCCTTCTTCTGCTTGAGAGAATTTCAATTGTGCTTGATGTTTAAAAAGCAGGATTAGGACAAATTTGAGCAAATTAGCAAATCTTTTGTTTGTAAGAATAGAGCAGGCAAGTTACAAATGCCCCATGGGTGATTTATTATTGATAGTATTTATACCGTAAGCAGTATTTGTCAATGTTAGACCTTGCATGGCAGCCACTAGATGTCAGTGTCTCAGTCTTCAGCTGCCTCTCTCTGTAGAGTTAGGGAGTGATATTAAGCCAAATTATTACTTTCTGACTACGTCTTTTCTGAAGGATGTTTGTGTACGTAAATCCAGGTATTCTACAGAAGCCAACGGATATTTAAAGACAGCATTATGCTCTTTTTAATGCATTTGATTTACCTACTCTTCCTTCCCAAAACAAGCCATTTCTGTATCTGCCCTGTAGGCTTTGAGGAATGTGTAGTGTCTCGTAACAGCAGTGCATTTATCCAGCCAAAAGCAGGGGGATGCTTGTTATTCACACAATTGCCACTTAAAACATATAGCTATAATATAACTGACCAGAAGTAGTTTAATCTATTGGTATGTGATGTAACTGAATAGTTTCATAGTGCTAGAGCTTGTGAAACGTTTGTTCATGCTGAGAACTCCCTCAAATCAACCTGGTGAACCTTTTACCTTTGAAGATTATAAATAGAGCGTAAAAGATGCATGTGAGTTGAGGTTTTTTGCCTTGTTAATCTGAGGAAGAAGGAAGGTGCTTAGCACAGTATTCAGTTTCTACATATACACGCTTACTCTCTTATTCTTAATTTTCATTCCTGTGAGGATCCTTCATGGAAGACGCCTTCCAACAGAGCAAGACTGGGCAAAATATTCTCAAGATAGGCGTTGCTCCTTTTCAGCCAGCTTCCGAGACGTAATACACTTTGTCTTTTGTTCTTTCTAGTCTTCTACCAGTTTGAAGCCAAGTATGTATTTTACATTCCCATTAAGTAATAGCATGGAGTAATACCTTCACACTTCAACAGTTGTTAAAATAAATGCAAATAAACTGCTTCCAAATGATGAGTTCCTTATACATTTTGATAATTTGCTATCGTCCTCTGTTCCCCTTCACAGGGCACTCTGACTCGCTTTTTTAGGTAAACTGGTACAGTGGTAGCACCTAGGCTGATCAAGTTATAATCATAAATGGTACAGATGTCTTCAGGTTGTTCAGTGCGTACAGTATTAGTTCCTAGACGTGCTGTATGTATTTTTAAACTTGGTGCCAAGTCATTTGGTTTTACATCCTGGAGTGTTTGAAACTGAGCCATAGGCTTTGTGTACTCGCCAATTCTAAATTTAAATGTAACCTGTCATGTATGTCATGCTGAGGAGAGCAAACCTGCAGGCATCTGCTCATTCAATGCACCTGAGAGGTTTGCTGCTGAGTAAGCTGTACGTGTGTAAATTTTGTGTCAATGGAAAAAGGAATAAATGGACTGTCAACATAAAGGGTTGAAGTCAGTCATGTGAGATGTCTGTATGGTTTTTGTCAGCTTTTTGCTTTGGCAGCCTTGCAAAGGTTGGTGGGTTGGTTTTTTATTCTGGTTAATTTATTAAATTCTTGCGTTATTCTTCCATCAGTCAGAAGAGGGCAAGGATGTAACTCATGAATTCTTAGCAGCTATAATAAATGTCTGTTTTGCTTATATGTGCCACGTTTAGGCTTTTAAGAAGCTCGCTGTGTTTAGCTGCAGTGCTGCATCCACTACATAGATCTGCTAGCAACCAAACTCTCTGCAGTTTGTGTGGTTAGTTTGTACTGGCAATGAGAGGTGTAATGTCAGGGAAAGTCTTGCTCAGTCCTAGGCTCTGAACTCCGGAGGAGAAGCAGCACGCTTCCAAAGTCTGTGCAAAGCCCTTCAGAGGCAGGTATTCAAATGAACTTAGTTCTCTTCTGACAGTTTAAATCAAAATAGATAGTTGTCCTGTGTACTCTCCCAGCTGGCATCCCTCTCCAGCCTCTGTGATACTACCCTCAGGCGGTTCAAGTGGTTGCCATCCCTAGTGAGCAGAAGAGCACCCGAGTGTCCCCGGTGGGTGAGCGGGCACAGCAGTGGAACTACTTGTCCCTGTCCTGGGAGCAGGTTGTTTCAGCAACCGCTGGCTGCTTTGGTGTCACAGGAGCCTGCCTGCCTTCTCCTGTAACAGCGAAACTGCTGATGCTGATACTTGAACCGTGGCAAGCTCTTTCCCTTTCAAGTGTCAGCACCCAGTAGCTTCCCCCAGCTGATGCCAACCAGCATCTGGTACACCAAAAGGCACAGCCCTTCTGAAAGGGAAAAGGTGTAATGTTTTACAACCATGAGAACTTTTTTTTTAAAAAAAATATTGAACAAAACATGTTTTCTGACCT
This sequence comes from Larus michahellis, assembly GCF_964199755.1. Classification (NCBI taxonomy): domain Eukaryota; kingdom Metazoa; phylum Chordata; class Aves; order Charadriiformes; family Laridae; genus Larus; species Larus michahellis. Next base: position 156,504,599 of record NC_133896.1, read on the forward strand.
TTACATTTTATACATTATGCTGGGTAGAATTAGGTGAGGATGACGCACTTCTAAAATGGGCTTTTTTTGTTATAAACTGTTACCAGAGGGGGGTCTGCAACTGCAGCTGCTTCTTCAATCATGTGCAGAAAGCTCCATATTTCAGACAGGTGAGGTACAATGTTGGTGGGTACAATGGTACAAGAAAAGCCTGGGGAAGCTTAAGCTCATTCAAATTTTGATTGCGTATAATTATTGGGATACTTCCTCTTGTTGGCGCCTATACTTGACAAATTCCCATGTGTTTTTTCTTGCGCCTCTTTTACATGTGCTGAAATACTCTATTTGTTGGCTATTTATGGCTTCATGTCATGACATCACCTTTCTGTCAATAGGGTGAAGAAGAAAGAAGTGCATTGTTGTGTTAAAGGAATATTTTTTCCTTTAAGACAGTGGTGTGAGGTGGTATGAAAACGATTTATTCCAGTAATAGTGAATTGCGTAAAGGAATTGAGTAAAACCAGTCTATTTATTTTTTCCTGTATCTCCATTAAGTGTATTCTATAATTAGTATCGTTGCTAAAGGAATGATCCTGTTGCCAAAGTGAAACCCTTCACTTCAGTAGCTGCAGAGACGCAGCTCTGACAGAAGTCTGACACCCATCTGGTATCAACCCTGCTTTTCTAGGAGAGGGCTCTGCGTCCTTTGGAAGGGTGAACTTAGAATCAAGAGCATTTCTCTGCTGAGTGCCTTTGAATGGCAGAAGCATCGCTCACAGGTGGAGTACTTGGGGTGTAGTCATTGTCTTTTAACTTAAAATGCTGAAGGACTCGTGTTGACAGAGTGGTCTCGGCCCGTGCTCCCTTCGCCAGTTCATTTATTCATAAAAGCCAACAGCTGCTGTACAGCCCAAGAGCCCTTTCCTGGGCCGCGGAGGTCACTGATTTGCACCCCCTCGGGTGGAGGAGGCAGGTAGAGCCACGTTTGCTGAAGGCCATGCTTTCGTGTTCTCATACAGGGTTTCAAATGCACTTGAGCTGAAACAACAGCGTGTTGCCACCAACACCAAGAGTCTTTTCTCTGTCCTGCCTTCCCATTCCTTTTTTACAGATTCTCCCCACCCAAAAGCAGTCATATGTACACTAATGAGAGGTCACAAAAGCTGCATTTTTATCTGATTTAACATTTACCAAACATTTTTTGCCAGCTCTACTTGTTTTTTTTTTCCTATTGTGAATATATATGATAAATGAATACTTATCCATCTCAACGGAGTTCTTGTATTTTGGCTCTGTTGAAGATCTGCAAGTATGATATTTTACAAATAATTGTCTCCTTTGGGGGGAGTGGGGGTATGAGATATCAGTGTGCCTAGTGGCTGAAAGTACCACATGAAGAGATCATGTGCAATTAGCAAATTAAATAAAAATTAAATTCTTTGTTGCCTGTTCTGTTTTGCAGAGTTGAAAAATAGAACTTCACTGAAATCGTCTCTGGGTTTTCGAAGCCAAAGATTTTATTCCTAATTTGGGCTGTGTTATGAGCAGCCAAGCGTGCATGCAACAGGGTGAAGTCCACGGGAGGCAAAAGGGCAGCGCAACTGCCAGCTGCATTCAGAAGGAAGAGATAAATGGAAAACTAAGAATAGCTTTGCCCGTTTTCAGGAAGGAGCCTTCCATCTGATGAGGCCATTACTAGCTCTCTGCAGTGCCTCAGCAGGTGATTTCTCCCATCCTTCCTTTGCAAGTTCAGCTTCCCATGTGCTTCCAAATGGTAGTGCTCTGCAGGAATAGAGAAGAGGTGGGTGCCACAGGAGGATGCACAGACCTGTAATGGAGACATCAACACCTGTGCTTCTGCCTGGTGTGGTTTTTGTCAGCTGCCTTGGCCTTAGTTTTCTATTTTGAGTGTTCACTTTCAGACACACAGAACCTGAGGTAACTCTGGCAGTGCAGGGGTGACTCTAGGATTACCTCTACCTTGTTTAAATGCGCCGTTTGCGGGAGGTGATGCCTGTTCCCACAGCCACGCAGGGCAGAGGGGCTGCCATCCTCACTGCTCCTGGCGAGCCGTCCCTAGAGCAGGCTGGCCATGGCCCCGCTATAGAACACTTGGCCTGGCATCGCCCCTGGTCCCTGTATAATGCCTCTGGTATCCTAAGCCATAATTGCCTCTTTTTTGTCCTTTTTCAGCTCAGAGGTGTTCCTTCCTAGCAATGAAGACACACTCTCAGTGTCCTCTTCTAAATACTCGGGACTTCTGTTAACCCAAGTCCTAATCTTTAAAACAGGAGTGTACTAACAGAGGCTACTTTCACCACTTTGGCATCTTATTTCTTGTAATGTAGAATAGGGATGGCGATGCTTATCCGTGCTCTCAAAATGCATTAAGGTTTCTTGTGAAGTGCAGTGCTGTTTCTACAGATAGAATCATAGAATCATCTAGGTTGGAAGGGACCTTTGAGATCACCGAGTCCAACCATTAACTTACGCTGACAAAACCACGACTAAACCATGTCCCTAAGAACCACATCTACTCATCTTTTAAATACCTCTATGGATGGTGATTCCACCACTTCCCTGGGCAGCCTGTTCCAATGTTTGATAACCCTTTTGATGAAGAAATTTTTCCTAACATCCAATCTAAACCTCCTCTGGAGTACAGGTCAATGACTCAGTCCATGATTAACTGTTTATTGTTCTGGGTGATAGGAGGATGCATCCTTTACACTGCTCTTCCATCCGGATAGCAATCAGTATTGCTTTCTGAAAAAGATGAAAGAAGAATAAACATCTTTCTCCAGGTATCCTTTATCAAAATTACAGTCAAGGCAATCAAAGTTTTCTGTTTAGTAGTAATTTGTGAGTCTTTGGGACAGCATGGACGGTGACTCAGAACCATGATCTGGGTCAGTCTCAGCAGACCCCTTGAAGGAAGACATTCAGCCTACACAGAGGTGTGTTTGTGGGCAAAACATGTTTAAAAGGCTGCCAGGCTACAGAGCCCTTTCTTGCACTGCATGGCAGAAGCACAGAAAAACAGAACGTACCAGAATGGAGCACGTAATTGCACAAGCACAAAGTTTGAAAGGATGGTATTAATAAAGCTCAGTTGTTACCAAGTGAGATTTCTTCCTACGTGAACTCGCTTAGGCTCACAGGATGCCATTTAAATACATCTTTCAAAATAGTTTCCTTCCAAAGTCCAAATGTGGGCTGCACCTGAGCTCGGCCTTAGGAAAAAGTCATTCTTTGCCAGGGAGTAAGAGGCGTGGGATTGAAGTTGGTGTTTTGCTCAGTGTTTATCCAGGGGTGCAGTGAATTAGCAAAACATTCTTGTCATAGGCGGAACAGAGCAAGAAAGCTGTTGACAAAGTATCACCAGAGAGCATAATTAGAAATGGGAGAAGCCATCTGCATTTGACTAAATCTCTTACTGCCCAACACCTCATTCTAATGTTTACAGACTTTTGGAAACTCCCTTTATCACAGGCTTTCCTTCTGACGGGTCCCTGAAGGGGAGGCTGGCTCCAGCGTATCAGAAAATGGGCAGGAAAATATATTAATTTGCAACTTATTAAATAAATAAACACGCCTGTGGAGACATCTGTTTTTCTGGGTGTAGAGTTACTTACGCTGGGTAGGGCTAAGGATTTCCTGGCTTGCTTTACGCTGGGTTGCAGAAACGAGGCTTTTGCCCTTCGCTTTGCAGGTCCACTCTTGCGGTTTCATTGAACAAAGCCCCCGCAAAATCCCTGGGTTATGAAATATTTCCTCTCCGTTGGGTCCCGGACAAGAGATGCCATCTGCAGAGCCAGAAAAGGAAGTCCTTGCCTTATAGAGAGCGCTCTCGGTGTGACACAATGGCTGATATAAAGTGTCGGGGCAGCTGAGCCGAAGGCAAAGGAACAAAGGAAGATCAAGATTCGGTGGCTGCCTCAGACAAAAGGAAAGCGGAAAGTGTCTTGGGGATGGATAAATTTAAGGCTGCGCTGGTGCTGGCTGGGGTAGGGGACGCTCTCGGTTATCGCAATTTCTCCCGAGAAAACAATGCCTTAGGGGCAAAAATCCAGCAGGAGCTGAAGGAAATTGGAGGGCTGGAGAACCTGGTGCTCTCTCCCGACAAGTGGCAAGTAAGCGACAACACGCTCATGCACATGGCTACGGCAGAGGCTGTCATCACAGGTAGGTATGCCGGGGCTAGCGAGTGCAGTCCGGAAAGGAACAAAACGGCCAAGCTGCTGCATTTCTTAGAATAAACCTGAGTGCCGGGGGTGTTGTGAGAAAGTGTGTCAGAAATGCTGCTTACGTGAATGACAGTGTGCGTTAGCACGTCTCCTCCATGAGCATAATTTTGTGGCCATTGCGCAAACTGGGGAGTTAGGATTTCTTGAACATGGAGGGGCTCGCCCTATATTTTCCCCAGATTTATACAGTTGGTTAGAGCTTAAAGACTAAAATACCGCATGTCCGGCGTAACAAAAATAATTGCTAAGTCGATTATCTGAACGTTGTAATACATTGGGGAATAATATAGCCACTAGAAATTCTACTGTAAAAGACAAGAGCTCTTCTAAGTGCATTTTTAACATGTTTATGTTCAGAACTCCAGGCTGGAGTAGAGTCGCCTTAATACCTCTTTCAGGCTAAAATCACTAGCGCTGTCTCCTCTTTGCTGCCCCTGGGGCAAAGGGTTGCACCTGCAAGGCCAGAAATGCAACAATTTGTTTTCTAAGGAGAGATCCTTAGTCCAAAAACTATTCTAACATACTATGTTTATTATAAAGTCTATCAGAATAATGGAAGTTACTGATCTATGTCTTCCAAAATCACAATAGTTTGAGAGAGAACATTTGGTTTTTCTTAAGGTAGGAGTAGTCTTTTGTAAGTTGCAATGATATTTATATCGACACCCTGCCAACTGGACTAGAGCTTTCTGAGACTGTCAAGATCATCGTTGAAAATACACCAGAAGACAGTGACCATCCAGCAATATTTTGCCTCTTCAGAACAAATCAAAGCTTTTAATCTCTGTAAAAATATTCCTGATTTTTCTCAACACGCCTAACGCTGGGTAGCTAACAGTAGCAGAAGCTCACAATGGAGCTTCACGTCAATGAAATTTCCCCTGTGCTTCTGTTTCCCTGCTTTATCTGCCTGCTTCCAATCTGCTCTAAATTTAGGACATAGGGATCAGTTGAAGAGAGTGTTGGACACTTCATGCTTGGCTATTAGCTAACCAATGGTTTAAGAGGTAGCTAATACACTAAAGATAAGGGCAAGATGTCAGCCTATCAAGAAAAAAGATGACTAACGTATTTCTGAATATAGGCTATGATTAAATACATACTGTATGTTTCTTGCTTATTGAGCTCTCTGAAACCATAACTTCTGGGTAATCAAGCCAGTTAGGCTAGCAGTAAAATAATCAACCTTATTTCTTAAATACAGCAGGAGCACCGAGGGTCTAAAGAAAAAAGTCTCAGCTATAACTCCCATCAGCTGTGTTTATCCTCGCTCATTTCTTTGGCCTGATCAGACAAGCTTTTAAAAAGGTGCTTTTATGGACTGGTGAGAAAGCAACAAGCTGGTGTGGGGAATTTTAGTAAGAAATCTTTATTTCCTAGTAACTTTGGTGAACGGGGGAAAACAAGTCCTTCTCTCTGCTACTCACAAGGGAAACAGAACCCCTCCTGCCCACCGCAGCATCTCCTCCTGGCAAGCCTGGCAAGGCTAAAAAGCCACTGGGCTTGGTCATGGCCTGGCCCATGTGCAAAATCACTCAAGTCAACAGAGTGAAGCTAAAGGTGAATGCCGGTCCGTGAGGTTGCAGGCAGCTGCCATCGGCCTCAGGGACCTGCTTTCCTCGTGTGGCAGGGAGCCCTCACTTCTGGTGTCTGAGACTAAGGAATATATGAAGACTATTTTCAGTGGTGCCTGGCTCAAGCTGGAACACAGGAAGTTCCATCTCAACATGAGGAAAAACTTCTTTACTTTGAGGGTGGCAGAGCACTGGCACAGGCTGCCCAGAGAGGTGGTGGAGTCTGTGTCTCTGGAGACATTCAAAACCCGCCTGGACGCGTTCCTGTGCAACCTGCTCTGGGTGACCCTGCTGTGGCAGGGGGGTTGGACTAGATGATCTCCAGAGGTCCCTGCCAACCCCTACCAGTCTGTGATTCTGTGATATTGAGTGCCTGAAAGATTACCAGAAAAAAAAAGAAAAGAAAAAAGGAGTGGAAATAAGCAATAAAAACATTCCTGTCCATCACTGCTCTGCTTCCCACATGTCCCGTTCGCTGTCTGCATGCGTGGAGGGCAACCCAGGAGGACCATGGCCAGAAGGAGCAGGGTCTGCGAGCACTGCTGCAGACTGAGCTGGCGCTCCCCAAATCCACTGCATGGACAGACTTAAGGTTTGATCCCACAATGAAGGATAAAAGAAACATCTGCTGCCAGTAGGAATCTGTCCCATAAGGAAGGAATGAAAACAGCATTGTCAAAAGCACAAGGAACTACCCCTGCTACAAGGAAAGCCTTTTCCTCTCTGACTTAAATACAGGTTTAAAAAAAAATAAGGATTCATTTCTAAATAAAGAACCTGTCCTATTGACTTGAGGGCTGAGATGGCAGCCCGGGTCTGGCTGTGGGAAGCGCGGTGGGCTCGGGCAGGCTGGAGGTGCTGGACCACAGGGACTCTGGCTCTGGGGACGAGGCTTCTGCAGAAGCTGCCTGGGCAGTAAATCCTGCTCCTGGCTCCCATCCGGAGAAACTGACACCTGATTCCTAAATCTGGAAAGAGTCGGCAGATTGAAAGTATCTTGTTCCTCTAGAATTGTATGTGGGATGGCCAGCATAATGGAGAGGGTATTCTTTTATGCGAAAGGAGGGGAATCTTGGTTTTACACTGCATCTTCTTTATTCACCTGTCTGCGTAACTGGCAGTTTCAAGTGGCTCTGGTTTACGGGGCTCCACACTTTCTCTTAAATTAAACCTCTTCTGTGGATGTCAAGAAATCACCGTCTTTGACAAAATGAGGATATTTTTAGAAGAACTTCCCTTCCTGCGTCACTCAATCTGTGCGTCAAACTAAGTATTGTGTGGGGTTTCTCTAAGTACATACATAGGAAAGATATAACTGGACACATCCCAATGGTCTCCTCAGTTCCCAGTGGTTACACAACTGTAATAGATGCCAGTGGAAGCTTTTCCTCGGCAAGAGCCGAGGGCAGGGATCCTCAAGCCCAGCAACACACACCAGCAGCCGAGAGAAGCAGCTATATAGAAGGAACAGTATATGTTTAACAGGTGGAAGATTCCTCCTTAGGCAAGACTGTAGGCCTTGGTAAAAATAATCAATAAACAGATATTGTTAGTGAATTTATTCCAGAAGTAAAATTATCTGCTGGAAATACTATAGACTGTAGGGATCTACTATGTTACTGATCTTTCCAATAATTTTTATAAAAGCTCGCTGTTCTGGTTACTGTATCAACAGAAGATATAGGGATGCCAAAGTAAATATAAAATACAGAATAAAAAACAATGTCACTAATTTGCTTTTATGTTTAATCATATATACCACTTTAAAATAATCCAGTGGTAATTTAAAAAAAAAAAAAGGCTTTCATTTTTAAATTGGATTTGCGTCCGCAAATGACGGCAAAGGCACCGCTGGCTTCATGCGCACACCCAGTCCCCGTGGTGGCAACCCACTCACCTTACAGTTAGACACCTCTGCAAAATACTTCACACCATGGAGCCTAAATAGAGCTCCTGAGCAGATAGAGTTGACAAACAGAATGCCTTCATCTTTCCAATTAAAGGAATTAAGAGTGGAAAGAAAAGCAGGAGAAGATGAGACAGAGGGATGAGGCTGTTCTCCCTCCAGCCCGCTCTCGTGGTGTGTAAAAATGTGTTGACAGTGGCACCAGAAACACGAGTTGGTGCATTGGAAGTGGAAATGGGAACATTTCTTAAATGCGCAGTGAGCTTGCTTGTTTGTGTTCAGTGCTCTCTTGCTCTTCTGCCTTCACATAGCCACCTTCTCTTCCCTCCTCTGAGCAGATTACTGGTGTTTAGAAGACCTGTACCGGGAGCTGGTAAAGCGCTACGTGGATGCTATCGACAAGCTCTCGGGGAGGCGGCCAGATCCCGCTACCATTGAAGGCTGCAGAGAATTAAAGCCAGACAACTACCTTCTCGCTTGGCACACACCGTTCAATGAAAAGGGTACGGTACCACTTTCCATCTATAGATCCTGGCTTAAATAATGCATGCTTTTGGTGTTTGTGGCTGTATGGAAATTGTTTCCTTTTTCCCCCTGACATCAAAGGCTACTACCCTTGAAACGTTTCCATGTTTGCCTGAGGATGGCAAGAGATCTGCCAGGAATTCCTTCTGTAGGGCACTATGTCCTCTCGTAAATGAACCCTTCCCTCTTTAACATCTATTTAAAGAGACTTTGTTCTTGGCTCTGTGCCTCTGGGTCCAGACCTTTGTCCTTGAGTTTAATGGTTATTTTAAGAAATATTTTCTGACATTTCTCGTTTAAATATTTGTAGTCTTGGATCTTTTCAGTGACAACAAATCTGAAACAAAAAGCCATACCTGTGAAATGCTCTATGCGCCAACGTGTTCACTGGAGGGAAAGCAGAGAGTTGCCTCCAGCTGGAAGCCCTGCTAACAACTATGACTGTTTTGCTGATAATCCCAAATATTCTTAGCCCCTTTTCCCTACCCATGACCCCCTCTTTCTTGCTCTTTATGATAATTCCATTTTATGATGAATTGAATTTCTACTTCAAGTTAAACAGCGCACATGCAGCTATGTGCATACACATACGCATATACCCATCCAGTGCAATTAATCTTGAAAGACCGTAGAGACACCACATCATCGTCATCATCGGAGGAGGAGGCGGTAGAGCTGGATGGCCACAAGATGATGGCAGCTCACGCAGGCGTTGCGCTGTGTCGGTGTGACGCTCTGCCCCTGCAGTACGTATTGGCACCGCTCAATGGCATTGCATATTGATGCAACATCATGGCAAAGGCCCGGCGGCACAACGCCATGGCTATTGCCGGGTCTCTGCAGTCAGTTTTCTCTGACACAAAAAGCAGCATCCCTCGCTCGGCCCCCGCTCCTCACAACAGCTGCTGGGAGGGAGAAGGATCCAATCCCCGTTTATTCAGCTCACCCCACTATCAGCCAGGCAGATCTGAGAGAGTGCCCCTTTGGCAGTTGTCTTATGTTTTGTGATTGACAGTGAGTAAAATTTGGACAAAATGATTGTGGGAGCTGATGCTGGCCCTGAGCAGCTCTCAACACATCCAGCAGTGGATCACGGCTGTTCCCCAATCCATTGCTGTGTTGGAGCCGCATCTCTTCTTTTAGCCTTCCTCCTCACCAGCTTTCCATGATGAACTATTTGCTCTTGGGATACTCTGGGCTAGAATGATCTAAAATTAATTCCTGCCTTGAGGCCTGGCAGCTAAAACCTTCCTTCTCCAACTGGTCTGACAAATATCATCCTGAAGCCTCAAGAAGCCTTTTTTTTACCATGAGAGCAAAAGAACCAGTGACCTGAGGTGGAGATGTTCAGCCTGCCATGGGACCTGACACTGCTATGGACATAATTAATTAACTTTTTAACTGAATTCTCAGAAGTTTTTTGTCAAGACAAAAACATTCCATGGGCATTGAATGCCTAGCAGTCAGGTGATATCTTGGATGGGCTGGAACTAAAATGCTATTTTCTTGTGGGCATTTTATCTTATCTCACTTCTAGCAAGAATTCATGTGCCAGCCTTCACGGACCAGTGAAATCGTAGCTTAGGTAATTTTGCATTGTTTATATGAAGCTCCTCTGCTCAAATTCATGTGGGTATAGTCAGCACACTGAGTTCTTAAGTCAAACTGCCCTGTGTGTCTCTTTGCCACCTCATGTGATGCTCATTCCCACACTCATTGCAGAGGTACCTAAATTATGTTAAAGGCTGGTGAGATTCCTGACCACCTGAAGGCCTGCCCAAAGCTCTGTAACACCTTCCGTTTTAAGAGCGTGTTTCCAATTTATGCCATTGATAAGCTCGAGGCTGCAATTTTCAGGGTTGAGAGTTTGCCGATGCTTGTCTGTCATCATTTGTTAAAAATTTTGATGCAGATGAGTCTGCTGTTTCTGAGATGTGGTAAAAATGTTTTGTTCCACTACTAAAAACTCAAACCGTTCAGAAGAGACATCTCTGACATAAGGTGGTACCCCTTGAGCCGGAGATGTGCCTTCGGAGCCACGGTGAAAGTCCAGTCAAACGGCAGCTTGGCTCTACCTGTGTCGTGTGCGTTTCAGGCTGAGGCGGCCACATCGAAGCTGGCCTTTATTTGCAGCTACTGGAGCAGCTGTAGGGCTTCCTAGTAGCACTTGAGGACAGGGCCCTTTTGCTGGTGGCGTTGCTAGGGGAGCATGAAGAAAAAGTATGAGTTAAATGCAGAAAGTTGGGAGCAAAAAGGAAGGTTAAGCCACAGAGGGACGGCAGATAAAGGGGCCAGGCTCTAAGTTCTCATGCAGGTCTGTAAGACACATCCTCTTCAGGGCTTGGCAGCAAGTAAGCTGATCTCTACAGATGCAGAGCAAAGAAAAGGACACTGAGGTATTACATACTAAGAGAGAACATCATGCAAGAATGAAAATGATGTAATAGGGAAATGTCAACACAGTTTTTGTGAAAAGAAGTGGCACATCAGAAATCTATTAGAAAGCTCATGAAGTAACCAAGAAAGAGGAGGAAAAAGATGTGAAGGTGGTCTGTTAGGATTTTCAAAAGATGCTCAATAAGGTCCCTCATCTGAGCCACTAAGCAATGAGGCACTAAGTTGCTACAGGATGATGGAAAGGTTCTCCTGAGGACAATCAACTAGTCAAAAGACAGTAAATAAAGAGCAGGAGCTTGCAGTCTGTCTTCTCCATAGAGAAGGAGATCCCTGCGCTGGACCTCTGTCCAATGTGTTGACAAACGCAAGTGTGTAGTGGGTCAAAAAATTCAAAGGTAATATGACACAGAGTTGTGGAAGAGTTGCTACTGTTGCACAGTAGCAGAACCAAATGATGCAGATAAATGAAAAGTCATACATGTTGTGGGGGAGCGGGGTGTGGGATGAGACAGGACATGACACACAGAGAAAACTCACTGTCTCCTCCAGCACAGGAACTAGGGACCTCAAATGAAAGTGGCAGATCATGAGTTCAAAGCAACCAAAAGGAAGGACTTCTTCACACAACACCTAATTAAGCTGCACGACTATTTTCCAATGCCAATTTGCAGATGCTACAGTTCGTGTGAGTTCAAGAAAAAGCTGGACAAATTCACCCAAGGTAAATCCTTCAAGAGTTGTTAAGCAGAAAGGTGAATAACCAGCTGCCTTCTGGATCAGGGAGATAAACTGTCAGCAGCTTGGTTAGTACAAAGGGGTAGTGTCATTGTACTTTACCTTTTCTTAAGTGTCCTCTCCATTGGCCACTGTCAGATGTGGTAAACTAGGTAGACCTTTAGTCTGATCACAGAGGACAGTCCTTATCTTCTTACACATGTTTCTCACCTGTTGCTTGGACTATTCTTGCTGCCCCTTACTTCATTGATTCAAGTGGTAGATACCGAGACGTGGGAGGTAACAGCCGCTAATCACTTGAAGGCCCGTCTAGGCTTAATGTTACTCCATGCAATGGAATTTTTTCTTACCAACTTCGCTTGTCTAATTCTGCAGAAGGTTTCAATATAAATTCCCAGACTGGAGGAACACAATGAAGTTGCAAATACAAGCTCTTTCAGACCAGCAGTCAGTTTACTGTAGTGTATCCTCCACTTTGGATATACTAAGAGATGTTATTCAGTTAGCAGCTATGTGTAGCACAACACCCTTCCCTCCTGGATAATTAGTACAGATTGTGTCCTTCGGAGGAACCAGGACTGCATAGTGAAGATGACTCTCATCTTCTGCTCTATGGCAGCAGATGGTTTAATGAGGAGTTCAGTCTTGCAAGCAGGAGAAGATATGTTCTCCCAGTTAAGCTGACTGGTACTCCGGAAGACTGTATTTCTTTCCTGACTTTTACTTGTGGTTTCTGTGTGATTTGAGGCATAGGCATACAGTTTTATCTGCTCCTGACTCCTTAACAACCAGGCACTACAGCTGCAGTAGATGTGAGGTACAGGAGCAATCCCACTATTTGCAGAACAAGTATCCAGCCTTTTCATGAGGAGCAGTGGCCAAAGGTGTTCTGGAGAGGGCCCCCTTCATTGCTATCAGGAAGGTTACCAAGAGATGAGGAAGCAAGCTCTGAGCTTGCAGGGAATAAAATGGTGTTTTGCAAAAACTTTCATGTCACATTTATCAGGTGTTTGGCCTTTTGGGGGAGAGTTATTGCAGGCAAAATTTGCACATTAGTCTCTGAGGTGGAAGGGAAGAAATGTCTTCAGCTAACTGAACTAGATCACCTAACCAGGGTGCTCACTCAGGATAGCTGCTCTCTGGGGAGAAGAGCCCTTCTCTTGAAATTCAGACCCTCGTTGGTCTGTGTTGCACCTGGACAGGCCAATGGGTGGCTTATGTTAGTTTGGCTCAGGCTTCGGTTTGTCTTGAAGTAAATCTTCCTGCCATCTCCACTACCACACTTTCATCACAGTCACAATCTTAGGATGCCCGAGCTGGTGCCTCTTGGGATGACACTAAATGGCAAGTAGTGCTCCAAGAGAGTCCCTGGTGTTCTGCACCCACAGTGGGCACAGCCCAGGGGAGTGGCTGAGGGCTCTTCTCAAGATAGGCGTCTAAAAGCCCTGACCCTGGCTCCTCGGCATCTGCTGCTTGAATTCACTCTAATGAATTGCTCCTACTATGCCATTGTATTGGCTAATGGAGATATAGCCTTTCTCCACACTGCCTGTCTGGGAAAGACAGGGAGACTGCTCCTGATGCAGGTTCCACGGAGGCTAAAATTAGGTGGCATAAATATGCCCCTTATCTTCCAGGGACCAAGTAGAGAAATGCTGATTGCTCTCAGCTATACCCAAGGTCACTGGGACGTGTGACTGAGCAAAGACAGCGCTGAAAAATGCCAAGTACTTTGAAAAATCGAACCCTATCCATCTCAGGGTGGGTGCCTGCAATGAGTTAATGCTTTTTTGGGCACTGGCTCACCAGCTGCAAAGGGGAGATAATCACCTCATTGGTGCCTTGTGAAGATAAGCTCATTAAAACTTCTGTGGGATCCTGATATTACTGTGATAAGTACTGCAGAGAAACTCATTAGCAAATTTAACTCTCCACTCAAGGAAGTGTTTAAAAGTTGAGCACCTGGTTTCATGCACTCAGTGCTGAGGATTAAAAGAAATAGTGAATTAGCTATTCAATAAATAAACTCCATGCTGCACAAGGTAGAAATTCCCAAGACCAAGCTCAGGAAGCGCAGGCTGTACCATACTGGGCGTGCGTGTACGCATGCACTGACTTCAGGTCACATGGGAAACCTCCATTCTGACATTGCCGAACTTTGGAGGATTTGGCTCTGTAGCCTTTAGTTTCTTTTTGGACACATTATTTCTGTATGTAGCAGAAACTATTTTGTGAACTACCTGTGGGGCTCTCCAGGATGAAATGTGCATTAAAATTGTGAGATCAACTGTGATACTCACATAAAGTGTTTTAAATCGTGTGCTTTCAGCATGAAGACTACTCAAATAAGGGCATAGTAAAAGTGTATCTGTTTCTCAAACTTCTGTTTCCAGTGCTGGCGTCTGGAGCAAGCAGAACAGAGGTGTCAGCCAAGAATGAGTAAAGATGGCACGAGAGTATGAATCAAGCAAGTGCTGTGAACAAGAGAGCGTGCTGCTTTCTGAACCTACTACGCTCTTTGTAGCACTTGAGAATATTGGGATGTACCTGTAAAACCGGAACGTGTAGAAGCGAAATTCCTCACGAGAAACTTTCAAAACTTGTAACTCGCTTTGTACGCTAATTTGCCACTCCCTAACAAGTTCCCACACACGAGTTGAATTAATAAAATGCGCTTGTTTCGCATTTCACCGACATATTTGCGTATCATTAGTCTCCTTTTAAATGCTTGCATTATCTTTTTACTTTAGGTTCTGGATTTGGAGCAGCCACAAAAGCCATGTGTTTAGGTATGCGATACTGGAAGCCAGAGAGGCTGGAGTCACTCATTGAAGTGAGCATTGAGTGCGGACGAATGACTCATAACCATCCTACAGGTAACGCCCGCTGACGTATGGGCGCGCTGAGGTCCCTAATGATGCGTTTCGCTTCCACGGGGACTAACATCGCTCTTGTGAATTCACCTGGTTAAAATGCTTCTGCTTGGCAGACTCCAAGGCCTTGGTTTGAATTTTGCTTGGTTAGTATATACCTGTATATATTACTTATGTAAGCTTATATATTTGCTTGTATAGTATATACATGTGTATATTATTTATGTAAGCTTACATATTTGCTTGTCTATTACACAAACAGCGGCCTCAGGCATAGGAGCCTTCCCTCCTAGAATCCCAATGACGAAACACAACCCATCTTGTCCAAAACATATTCATGTCAAATTTTAGGCTTTGTGTACATCTAGGTGACTCACTGTTATCATGCAAGTTTATGGTTCAGGGGATAATAACATTTTTCTCTTCACAGGTTTTATCGTATCCAATCACTGTAGGTAAAGGTAGAAAGCCAAAAAAATCTAATGCCGCATATTTTAGGACACAATCTGAAGCATTCTCTAAACAACATAAATCAGTAGATTTAATGTTTTGAATATTTAGGTCTGTCATTCTGACAATTTTATGCTATGTAAGCGGGTATTCATTCCGCCTGCTTTCAACAGCAATAAATAGAACCATAATGAATGGTGACATGTTCAACATGGTCAGGGCTTTGAAGCAGTCAGAAAAGCCATCAGGATGGCATAAAATTAGAGGAAAAGAATTCAAAGCAAAGCAGAAAATACCATTAAGCCTATATATAAAGTCCATGGTGCATTAGCAGCAGTAAGACTGCTTGCAGTTCTGGGCCTCCTGCCTCAGAAAGGACTTACTAGAGTCATAAAATGGCAGCAAGGAGCATCCAAGTCATCAAACACCTTCCATACAGGAAGAAATTACACCCAGAAGGAGTTTTCAGCTGGGAAAAGAGTGGCACAGTGGGGAGGTGGGAAGGAGAGAGGTAGAAGGGCCACCACGGACCTCACTACCACCCTGAAAGGTGCCAGGGAAACCTCAGTTGTGATTCTCATAACTCAAAGACAGGGGAAACCCAATTGACGTGTCAGTCAGGGCTGAAACAAACAGACAAAGGAAATGCTTCCCCGTGTCGTGCATCGTTAAGCTGCAGCCCTCGCTGCTGCAGGCAGCTGCAAAGTCCACGGGTACGCCTGGGTTCAAAAGGGATCAGGCAAGCGGATGAGAAGGGCTGTTGCTGTTAAAAGCAATCGAGCTGTGTAATTAAAATTGGCCCTAAGCTAGTCCAGAAGCTCTGGGGAGCAGAGCAGCCAAACCAATTAGGCTCATTCTGTATTGGCATTAATAAGCAGAGCCAGAAACCTCGGCTGGGGCTTGCTTTCTTCCCCGGTGAGGGGCAGGAGGCTTCGTGAGGTCTGCCAGGAGTAGGGCAACAGCATCAGGGGGATGGGGCTACCTGGGGAGTGGGCAAGAAGAGACTGCCAGCCCCTCAAAACCTTCTGGGCATGACCCAGCCTCTATCACCCTCTTCACCACCCATTGCCCCCTGCTAGCTCTTTGCTTCACCCTCTAAACCCTCTGCTGCCACCCTCACGCTGAAAGCAACACTCCAGGATCTTTACAGCAGTTGGGTTAGGTGCCGTCTATCCGAGTGAGACCCTTTGAGCTGTTTTTTTAATTCTTTCTGAAAGCATCTGTTGGATCCTGTGTCAGACGCACCTTTGGCCTGACCCAGTATTGCAGGTCTTATGGCAGAGAGAATGAGTAAACCTCTCTTCTGGACTTGTAACCTCCTAAAATAATTTGGTTTTACCTTCAGCAAAACACACAAAGTTCATGCTTACCTCTACGCATGAGTGAATGCTTTTGGACCCATGCACCGAGAGAAACACACGCATCAATACTTTGCTCACCTGGGGTTTATTTCAATGCCTGGGTTGTTTTCTTAACCTTCTTTTGCACGTTGCACTGGGTTGGTTTTGTTGCCTTTGACAGAATGCCAAGAGCACAAGCAAATACCAGAAATGATCTCCTCTGTTTCTGACGTCATGGAAGCGTTGAGCGCCCATTAACAGAAAGTTCATCTTAATTATGTTTGTATCCAAAGTGGAAGACTTAGCTAGGCAGGCAGACAGCATGTCTTACTTGGACAATTGCCTCTGTCCTCTAAGGGGACATGGCCTTGTCCCATTAGAGGAAAGAAGCAATTGTCCAAGTAAAGCATGGACTTGTCCTCTTAGAGTAAAATGAGCCAGAAACAATGTTAGATCTAACAACCACAGCCCTTGAGCTGGATGACTCTGTAAGCAAGGTGATACAGCCTGTAATCAAATCACTTTGTGCAAGTCAATTATTTCACGTGACTTCAGTTAGAAGATTTTCAGTATTACATTAGTGGATGATGTTTATTTTTGACCCCTACATCAATTTCTGTCATGTTACACCACTGAGAACAGAAGGTCTCTTCTATGTAAAATAAGTTGTAAACTAGCGGGCACCGCACATCAGCCAAGAATCTCAACGTGCCATGAGCCAGCCTGCAAACAGGCAGACGTAGGTTATGTACGTTCCTTAATTTACCCAACAGCCTTCAGGCATTCCACTAATGATTTTATGTAGGGTGTGACAAGGATGGTAAGATCCCAAACCGCGCCTCAGTAATCATTGTTGTCTATGAATTCCAGGCTTTCTAGGGTCCCTATGCACAGCTCTCTTTGTGGCGTACGCAATACAAGGGAAACCCCTTGTGCAGTGGGGAAGAGAGATGATGAAGGTTGTGCCGATGGCTGAAGAATACTGCAAGAAGACCATTCGCCACATGGCAGGTAATGGGTCTGAATTGAAAGAGTTGTTTTCTTAAATGTATGTTTGGCTAGAAAAACACTGACGAAACATCACTCCCCAGTCTCTCCATTTTTGCTGCTTCCCCCCCTCTCTCATCTCCGTTGTGCGTCCTCCTGCTTTTCTGCTCAGCCTGTAAGCTCTTCGCGGGTGGCACTGCCTTCTTCTACCGTCCGTTAGGTGCCTGGCATATTGATGGCAAAAATACAAAGAGAAATAGCAATGATAATGCCCTACTGCACAGATTTATTTTTAGGAACCCTTCAAAGATTGCTGGGCAGGGGGGAGGGAGGAAATGGTATTCAGCAGGTTATTAGGCAAACAGACTGCTGAGATATGAATTATGCAGCTCCCTTCCATCAATTAGCACAGTCCAATATTTTCCATAAGAAAACACACTGACATTCCTCATTTTTGCCAGGAGAAGTTCCCCTGCAGATGCCTCCTGACTGAGAGTTAGCTTTTGACCGCAAATTCAGATTTGACTTGTTGCTTTTGTGAACAAACATATAAGATACAACCTGTTGTATCCTTGTTTTAAAACTGAGCGTAACACAACTACTGAACTTGATATTGCTCCTTTACTAGTGCATGTGGTCTTCAGGGCAAAGGTATTTTAGTCCCCTCTTGCCAGGGAGTGAACCATTTGTAATGGTGAGACCTGCTGTGGACGAACGAGTATCATTACACTAAAACATCGAGGAAAGAGGTTTTTCTGTCTGTCTCAAAGGATGGCTGTTGAGAAAGACTGGATTCAACGGAAATCTTTACTCCAGAACACTCGGGAATAAAGATTTACCTGGGAAGGGAAGCTGCTGCTTTAAAATCTGAAACGAGCCCCAGGGAGCCTTCCTGAAAGACCCTGCGTTTTCGTCTGCGTCTCATTGCGCACCAGGATTTTTTTAGCCGAGACCTATGAGGAGCAGGTGCAGGATTAGTGTGAGCGAGCTCCTCTGTGAGCGGCTTTGCAGCAGGTCCCTGTCACTCCACCCCAGCAGGAGCCCTCGGCGTGGAGGTATGCGCGCTGGACTCCTGAGGCATGCTCTCCAGCTAGTGCCGGTATTGTTGAGCTTCGTCCTATTTTGGTAGGGGGAAAAGTCTCCTGCATTAAAGTTAAGCTCCTTGGCTGGTGAGATGCACGGCAAAGAAATCCTGCCAAGCAGAGTCCTCCAGTTTTAGAAAACTCTTTTTTAGCTGCGTTATCCCCCGTGGATAACAAACACGGTATTCGGTCGCAGAGGGCTCGACTCAGCAGCCCCCTCTGATATTCAGTTGTGATTACTTGCCAGATAGTCCCATGGACCTGAATGTGACCATCTCAGGCTGGGCTCAAGGGATGGGGCAGAGACTTGCTAGGGCTAGTGGCATGGGATTTCTGACCGTGCTACAGGTCGGCCACACAACCAAAATTCTCCTGCAACTCCTTTGTTTACAAGCCTGTGCATTGGAATAATGACACTTCATTGCTTGTTGAGATGCTACATAGAAAACATTCATTTTCGAGGCATTCTTGGTTTATAGTCATGGGTGAAATAGGGGAAAAAAAACCCAAAACACAAAGAAAGAAACCTCTCAGGTCACCTGCATTTTTAAAAGAAGTCTTGGAACTAGCTGGTGTAACCAGGATGCCAGTAGTTTACTTCAACCAACAACACTGTGTGATTATTTTTTCTCAAGATGCTCTCCTTGGCCTGATGGCTGTGAGTGCACTTTCACTCTGTTTTTCTAAACACTCCCCTATTTTTAGGGTTCTAATGAATGGCTTCCTTGTAATCAGGCAGAACTGGGGCATGGGCTCAGGAAAAGGGCAGCTGGGCATTCCCAGGCGCACAGGGCCACGTGGTTGAAGGCTCATCCCTGTCTGGGGCTGGGCAACCGGCAACTTTGTGAAAGCGTCAGGTCCTATAAGGCAGCTTGGATTTTTTACCGTGGAGTTGAACCGCTTTAAAAATCTTAATTGCCAAAGAGTGAATCTCACTGATTTCTAATTCCTTACCCCATCGGCTTCCCAGGCCTTTGGGGGTTTCACTCAGGCCCCAATTCTGCAGACAGGTGCGTATGTGTGCGCTTAACAGGTCAGGGTGACTTATGCGCTTCTTTAAGCTTTTATAAAAAGGTTGAACCAGAGCATTGGATTGAAAATGTGCTGAATTTGGTAAGATTATTCACACGTGCAAAGTTAAATGTGATTAGAGGTGCTCTTCCTAAAGTGACAGAAAAAGGAGAAAGACCTGTGGTTCTTAAAAAGGCCTATTTGTATGGACACAGATAGCAGATGTGTGTGTTATTTATCCCTTTTACTACATTTGATATGTATTAGAAGCAAATGGAAACCTTAGTCTTTCCTATCTGCCTTTTCCTGAAAAAACACACAGAAATACTGTGAGAATGGAACAGAAATACTAGAGAAATTATGTGAATAAAAACTGGTAACTGAGGTAAGAGGCAATTTGTATTTAGGACATGCAAGCATTTTCAGGTACTCTTTAATCAGAATGAAGGAATATAGGAATTGCCACAGAATTTATTTTTTCCTTTCTTTTTGTTGACTCTTATCTTTTCCGTGGAATGCGCCTCAGTAAATTCTCTAAAAATCTCATCTTGATGTATCTTAAGGTAATGTTGATATACCATAAAATAGCATAAGATTCTGAAAATAATTTCTTCTTTCTTTCACGTCTTCTGTTTCCAGTTAGAAGTCCCACTTCATATTAAAATGCATACTTAGTACATATGCCCGTTTAGAGTATGTTACTGTACAATACCCAATTTTTCAGGTCAATCAATACTGTCATTTTCTTTAAAATGTACTAAAGTAGAACTGAAAATGTTGCCGAGATGAAATGCCACATCATCAATTTCTTTTGCATTCAGAATATCAGGAGCACTGGTTTTACTTCGAAGCCAAGTGGCAGTTTTATTTGGAGGAGAGAGAAATCAACGAGGAGAATCAGAATAAAGCTGTCTTTCCGGACAACTATGACGCAGAGGAGCGAGAAAAGGTAACTGCAACTTCAGAAAGCGCTCGGAAAGGCTCCGAACAGAGGTGTATTTTCAAAGAGAAACACCAGTATTTTTCAACTGTTTCCAGTGCCAGAACAGTCAGGAAGCCTTTAGATTTTTTTCTAGCATTTCAAGAAAGAAAAAACAACTCACATCCTTGGCTCAGGCATGTGTTAATGTAAAAAAGGAGTTGCCCCCGGTCCTGCGGCTGCTGCAATGGGAGGAAACGGTGCAGAGAGGCAGACTTAGTGCTCAGATGTGTTGAGGCCCAGAGCAGGTACAAAATTTAAGCCACGGCTATTTGAGGGTTGGAAAAGGCAAACGTCTCGCTCTCAAGAAAGCCTAATGGGGCTGTGGCCCGGGTCCCACAGAAAACCCCCTGAGTGCTAGGAGCTGGACTTGGATATGGTCCTTCGAATAGAAGACAGCCGTCCTAAGCAATGCTCTGCCAACACAGGCTGTGCCCAGGCTAGTTTTAAGTGTCTCGAGAGATGGTGTTTCACCACGTCCCACGGGATACTATTTTATAGCGTACATGATCTTGCCTTTGCCTCATGACTTCTGGTTGTATCTTATTAACTCAAGAGAAATAATGTGTCTTCTTCCCTGGTGTTTACAGCTTTCTGATACGTGCTGGCACCTCTCAAAGCTCTCCACTTAGCAGCCAAGCAATAAGTATGTGGTTCTTGTCACCTTTTCCCATAAATCAGTCCTTTTTTCCAGACTATTAAAGCACAGTTCTATTCTGAGAAGTCACTTTGTATATTTTTAGGTGCTCTTCTACACAGTGAAAATTGTCAATGGAAGATAGATTGACTGTGGATAATAAGAAATTGCTTACTCTAAACATAAAGAATAGCTCTCCTCCTAGTTTTATTTTATTAATTCAGTGCTGTGAGCTTGTTCCTAGTTTTTTGTTCCTTCCAGTTCTATGGGAGTCTTAGCAGAGCTTTAGGAGAGATCAAACTCAACAGTATTTCCCCATGATCATTTCAAGAAAGAACTGCATGAATTCCTAATGCAGAAACAAAATTGACCTTCGTTGCCCAAGACCAACTAGTTTGGCCTATTGAGCTATTTATTTTGATATATAAGAAAGGAAAATGTTGCTTGACGCTCAAACTCCACCACCAGCCAGAGACCACAGCCTGACAGAAGCATGCTTGTAGCCATGGAAAGAATAAATGAGGAGGAGGTAACCATCCTGCCTGTCTGTTTCCCAGGAGTGTTTTCCTTTGCACCCCCTCTAAACTACCTGGCCACTTGTGTCTGGAGGTATAGCTAATTGCTTTTGTACAGGCAATTAATAAAGCACCAATATCTGGCACTGCTCTTGCCAACAGATATATACACATTCCCGCTCGACCAGGAACACCCTTCTGCAGGCACATACCCGCCGCAGAAGGTGTGAAAGTGAAGCCCTTGAACTTGGCTTGGATTGATCTGAGTACATTGCAAAGGCAATTTCCCCCTTTCAAAAAAATTACACCTCAAAATGCTAAGCAGCAAAGACTACATTCTGTATAAGCAGGTATACAGCTTAAATTTGGGGATAACTAGAAATGTGGGAATAAAAGACAAATTACCCCTTCCTGAATGTATAAATACAAGATGGGCCAATGTAGGATAAATATTTTTTCAGTGATACGTGTTTGGAACATGCTAGATACGCAGCAAATAGGCATAAACTGCACAGCACTTGGCATCAGCTTTGCTTCTGCAAACAAGTCATAGAATCATGGAATCACAGAATGGTTTGGGTTGGAAGGGACCTTAAAGACCATCTAGTTCCAACCCCCTGCCATGGGCAGGGACACCTCCCACTAGACCAGGCTGCTGAAAGCCCCATCCAGCCTGGCCTTGAACACTTCCAGGGATGGGGCATCCACAACTTCTCTGGGCAACCTGTTCCAGAGTCTCACCACCCTCACAGTAAGGAATTTCTTCCTAATATCTAGTATAATTTTCCCCTTTTTCAGTTTAAAACTGCTACCCCTCATCCTATCGCTCACCCTGCTCACTTTCCCAGGCTGGACACAACATGTGTGACAAAACGAGAGAGGAACCGAACCAAAGTCACCCAGGCCAATTAGACTCTGAGGACCTTGTCCCCTTAAGACGGAGTTGCTTAAAGCATCACTGAGAAAGGACCCAGAAAGGGAAGCAAAATGGATGGAAGGGGAGTGCTAGCTAGCAGTGGGTCAGCTCCTGGAGGGTGAGGAAGTCAGAGGCAGCTGTAATTACTGACTACAGGGGTTTAAAGCAAAGAGGGGATGTGTGAATTACCTCCAAGGCTTGGCAGCAGCTCAGTGCCTTCAGCAGGAGGGAGTATGTGTTGACACCTCTGTCCATGCACTCTGCGCTGCCGCTTCTTGCCTGCCCGCCCGAGGGAAGCTGGGCTGGTGTCACACCGCAGGGCTGCACCAAGGCACAGGACCTGAAGGGAGGTGGCGCTTTTGAAATGTTTGATAAATGCAGCCTTGGTGCAGTTAAGTGCCTCCAGGCTCGATCCGCAGGACAGCAATCCCTAGTGTAGAGTTGTTTCAGCAAGGCGAGACGACACCAGACGCGTGCAGAGCATCAGTGTTCCTAAACGGCTAAATGGAGCGACACTTGAGCTGCCTGCCTGCGCACCCAGAATAGCACCTCCACGCTTAGTCCTCTTGCCTTTGGTAGTATTACACAGAATCACAGAACGGTAGGGGTTGGAGGGGACCTCTGGAGATCATCTAGTCCAACCCCCCTGCCAGAGCAGGGTCACCTACAGCAGGTTGCACAGGAACACGTCCAGGTGGGTTTTGAACGTCTCCAGAGACGAAGACTCCACCACCTCCCTGGGCAGCCTGTTCCAGTGCTCTGTCACCCTCAAAGTAAAGAAGTTCCTCCTCATGTTGAGATGGAACTTCCTATGTTCAAGTTTGTGCCTGTTACCTCTTGTCCTGTCCCCGGGCACCACTGAAAAAAGACTGGCCCCATCCTCCTGACGTGTGTCAGTACTGCTCCACCAGCATCCAAACCACAGCAATAAGGCCAGAAAGTTTGCATGTGTCCGAGGACAGCATAAAGACATAAATAAACTCTCTAGATTGAAAAAAAAAGAACCAAAAAAACCCAAAACAAAAACACCAAACACCAAACAAAAAGCAAGCAGCAAAGTGAAGCTGTAGTCCAGCTCTGCCTAGTTTGATGTACGTGCAGATAACCACAACCAAGTAATGGCTGAGGTGGAAGTGAATAGGCAGAAATGCAAACCCTTCATATGTGTTGCAGAAGCCAAGAGCCAGCCAAGCAGCAACAATTCGACTTACCATCACGTAACTTAAACTTCAGGGAATAAAGCTGCCCATTTCCTTTAAAGGAAGGTATTTTTTTTTACTACAAGTTTATCACTATTGAGTTCATTTGGGGATTTCAGACAGGAAAAAGTGAGCTCTGGAGGTACCTCCTCTTAGAGAAAATCCAGTTTTCCTTTGCAAACCTAGATGTGGGGTTTGGATTTTTTTTCTTCTTTTTTCTCCTGGGGAAGAAATGTTTCTTACATTTGCAAATTATTTTCCCTCTTGTTCAATATATGCTTGTGGAAGAGGCGAAAAAGGGTTTGTCAAGACATAGTCAGAGAAGGGGGCTTAGATTAACATAGTCTGAAATTGAGCCCCTAAAGAAATTACTGAATCAGAACTTTTTCACCCCCCATGTAAAACTTGGCTAATTAAAACATTTGCAAATGTGTGACAAGGGAGTTGAGAATATTTCCAAGAGGCAGAAAGAGGACTGACAAAGTCAGTCCTCACTCATGCTAATTTTTTAAATAATAAGGAATTTCTGGGGTGTGAACTTGGAATCTCTCTGGATCTTCTTTTTGGCATTCTTGGCTTGCTTAAGTCAAGCCAAGTTCTTGGCCTGCTGAGAATTTGGTGTGTTAAGTTGGGACGAAGGCTTATACCTGCCCCTCAGGCATCACCTGGGCTGTGGTGGCTGCCCCTGTGCCGGGGGCTATTCCCACCTAGCAGGGGAGAAGCCACCCCGGCACAGCCCCACGTCCCCCTTTCAAGTGCCCTACCCTGACACCGCCGTCTCTCCCGCAGACGTACCGGAGGTGGAGCTCTGAAGGCCGGGGTGGGAGACGAGGCCACGACGCCCCCATGATTGCCTACGACGCCCTGCTGGGCTGTGGTGGGGACTGGACAGAGCTCTGCAACCGCTCCATGTTCCACGGAGGTGAGGGCCCCGAGAATCCCATCCCGCTCCCTTGCCAGGGGTGTGGGAGAGCCCTCCTGGCCGTCTGCTGCCACTGTTGGCCAATCTGCCATGCTGCCCGTTAAACCTTCACCCCTGGTTTTACACCCTGAACCCCCTTCTTGTGGCGGCAGCTGCCACGCAAGGCATTCGCACCACTTTTCAAATGTTGCTCCAAGTCTTACAGTTTTGAGAGGGGCATGAAAAGTAAATCCAATATGCCTTAGTAAAGGGCTGGCATCTTCCCCTTCCAAAATCATAGACTTGTAGAATCATAGAATAGTTTGGGTTGGAAGGGACCATTACAGGTCATCTAGTCGAACCCCCGGCAATGAACAAGGACATCTTACACTAGACCAGGTTGCTCAGAGCCCTGTCCAACC
Source organism: Larus michahellis (assembly GCF_964199755.1). Lineage (NCBI taxonomy): Eukaryota > Metazoa > Chordata > Aves > Charadriiformes > Laridae > Larus > Larus michahellis. The sequence goes on from NC_133896.1 coordinate 156,529,274, forward strand.
TGGCCTTGAACGCCTCCAGGGATGGGGCATCTACCACCTCCCTGGGCAACCTGTTCCAGTGTCTTATCACCTTCACTATAAAAAAATTCTTCCTTCTATCTAGTCTAAACCTTCCCTCTTTTAGTTAAAGCCATCACCCCTTGTCCTATTGCAACAGGCCCTGCTAAAAGTTTGTCCTCATCTTTCCTGTAGGCCCCCATTAAGAACTGAAGGACCACAATAAGGTCTCCCCAAAGCCTTCTCTTCTCCAGGCTGAACAACCTTGACTCTCTCAGCCTTTCCTCATAGCAGAGGTGCTCCAGCCCTCTGATTATTTTTGTGGCCCTCCAATCATTTTTGTGGCCCTCCTCTGGATCCGCTCCAACAGGTCCATGTCATTCCTGTGCTGAGGGCCCCAGAGCTGGATGCCTTTGGCAATGCAACCTTTTAACTGCACATAGTGATACCAAAAGAGCTCACGGCCCCTTGCTGCAGAGCCCTACAAACCCGCAGGCACCACATGGAACATCAGTGCCACTCACCATGGCTAGATGTTTAAAAAAGCATGCAATGCAATGCTGTGCTGTTAACGCTCTTCAACCCAGGACATTTGCCATGTGGCAGGGACCCCTGCAACTACTCTTCCCTCCTTTTTCCCTAGTGATGGCTAGCTGGTTGCAAGAGCTGTTGTGTTGGAGTGGACTTTCCCCAAACAAAATAAACTCCTAGCCCAGGAGGGCACGCTACAGAGGCGTCACCACATCCTTGCCTTGGTGAGGCGTCACCATATCCTTGCCTTGGTGCCATTCTCTCCCCTAGGGACCCTCACCTGGCACCGCCAGAGGCAGGACACAGGGTGGCGAAAGCCATCAGGACTGACCCAACGTGCCCCCACTGCGCTCCATCACCAGCATGGTATTTCCTCCCCTGTGCAGCACCGTTTTTGGCTGTGTGTGGGAAGGAGACTCTAAGGGACCATTGCGATTGTGCTTAAACCTGCAGGAGAAAGCGCGGCTACTGGGTCTATCGCCGGCTGCCTGTACGGCTTAGTTTACGGCCTAAGCAAGGTCCCCAAAGGCTTGTACCAGGACCTGGAGCAACGGGAGAGGCTCGAGTACTTGGGCGAGAATCTTTACCGACTATCCATGGAGGAAAAGTAAAGCGTTTTCTGCCATTTTCTCTTTCTATAAAGACTATATCAAACCCTGTAGATAACTGACTGCCGTTCATAGTGAAGGAATTAGCCGGGAGTTAGTCTGACAGGCTGTGTGTAGATCGTGTGCAAGCAAAGATAGCTGAATTATTCAAGACTGGTTAGATGTTTATGGTCTTTGTGGTTTTTTTACAGATGTAAGGATTTGTGAGTATAAAGAGTGCTGCTTAAACCAGTGAGATGATCTCAAATGGAAAAAAATAAATAAAACCTCTTTTGATTGATTTCAGTCTAACTTGCTATAATACCACTTCCTAAACAGCTGTGACCAGTAATTACACATACAAAATTAATTTTCGGAACTAATGCTTTCCTGCAAAACTAATGGTAGCACCCACTTCTGGGGATATTCTCTGTATATTTGACAATCCTTTTACCACCGCTGTCCCTCCTTGTTCTCAAATCTAATGTGTCTGTGACACTTGTAAATCTAATGTCTCACGGATTAGCTTTTAATGAATCGCTGATCCCTGCATCAGCACTGTGGTGCAAGGTATTGTTACATTAGAAGCTTCCAGAAAAGGAAAAGCCAACACTAAAAATACCCCCAAGGAGCAGCAAAGCATCGTTGTGTCTAAAATTTCTGAATTACACTTTTATTTTTCTTCAGTCTTCAGAACAAACTTTTTTTTTTTTAATATAACTGGCTGAAATATTTGTAAATAAATTAATCATACACTATTTTCTAAGCATCATTCTTTATTTTTAGATTGAGCAGATTAGATGTTGCTGTATCAGTATCAGAATTTTTGGCTGAGGTCTTCAAGCAGTTGTAACAGATCAGCAGTCAGGCTGTGATGCATTTCACAAGTCTGAGCACCACAAAAACCCCACGAAAAAACCAATTACAACTGCTTTAGCTTTTTCCTCTTTCCTTTTTTCCCCTTTCCTTTTTTCCCTTTTTTCCCTTTTTCCTCTTGTCTTGCCTCACCTTGCCTTGCTTCACCTTGCCTCACCTTGCCTCTCCAACTTCTTTTTCTTTTTCTTTTTCTTTTTCTTTTTCTTTTTCTTTTTCTTTTTCTTTTTCTTTTTCTTTTTCTTTTTTCTTTTTCTCTTTTTCTTTTTCTTTTTCTTTTTCTTTTTCTTTTTCTTTTTCTTTTTCTTTTTTCTTTTTCTTTTTCTTTTTATTTTTATTTTCTTTTTCTTTTTCTTTTCCTTTTTGCTTTTTCTCTTTTCCTTTTTTCTTTTTCTTTTTCTTTTTCTTTTTCTTTTTTCTTTTTCTTTTATTCTTTTTCATTTTCTTTTTATTTTCTTTTTCTTTTTCTTTTCCTTTTTTCTTTCTTTTTCTTTTTCTTTTTCTTTTTCTTTTTCTTTTTCTTTTTCTTTTTCTTTTTCTTTTTCTTTTTCTTTTTCTTTTTCTTTTTCTTTTTCTTCTTCTTTTCCTTTTTCTTTTCCTTTTTTCTTTCTGTTTCTCTTTCTCTTTTTGTTTTTCTTTCTTTTTCTCTTTTATTTTTCAAGAAAACCAACAAACTATGATTCAGTTAAAAGTTGCATACAGCAGACAAAGTAAACAGTAGACCTTGGTAAAGGAGATTCTGATGCACCTGCAGCAGCATGGGCACAAATCTGGAATCCTCAATGAAATGACACAGAAGAAGTGAGCACAGCATTTGTTCCCACTGTTTAACCTTATGTTTTACCTCACAAGTTCAGAAACTGAGGTCTACATAGTACTTTCTAATCTTCACCCTGAGTGATTGCCTATGTGGTGTTGGTTTCTCCTATCTTTCTCCAGCTGCTGAACTGCATTTTAAAAAGATAGCTAAAAATACATAAGTACTTTCCTACCCCTTTTTCCATGTAAACAATTGCTGCAATCGTCACTGGGATGCTATGTGGCAGAAAGAGGAGCAGGTGATCCTTGTCGTTATGAATAGCAGCCTGCATGACAATATCCATATGGAAAGGTTTTCCGTACTATGAGCTACTTCAAACACTGTTTGAGCATGTTTTCTCTTTGCAGCTTCGCAAGGTGCTTTCTTGTTTGCTTTGGAGATATGTTAAACCAAAAGGAGTATTTGTATCAGTAGCTTTTGATTTAAGAGAATACCAAGACTTTCTAAAAACATTCCTTCTAGTTTAGGATGCCTCTAGCATATCTGTAATAAATTCAGCAATAGAGAAGAGAGAAGAACATATCCTGCATAAGGTAGGATTTTCTCTAGTACTTTGGCTTTTCCTCTTCCTTTAGAAAAAAAAAATCACCAAAAAAAATGGAGAGCTTTCATAACTGTTCCCACTTTACCTTCTATCCAGGCTGGGGAGGACCAAGTTTGTTTCAGAGACAAATAAGATAATATAACTTAACAGGTGGTTCCCAAAGACTGAACTTGTAGAGCACCATTTCTGCAGTTGTTGAGGTGAGCAGCGTGTTGGCCATCATTTCACTGACAGCACTAAAAGGGTCCAAGTGTTGTCTATTGGACCAAGCAGGTTCAAGCACTGGTCCAAGCAGGTGTATTGGTCCAAGCAGGTAGAGCTGCTCCTGGTTGCCTTCCTTAGCTACAGGCAGCTCTTTGAACCAAATTCCATGCAGAGCTGGGGAGCGACGGAGATGACCAGGGACAAGGGGGCCTACGGGATGCAGCATCTCAAGTGTCCCAGCTCATGGCCATTTCCCCAGAGCCAGCCAACAGTGAGGCAGAGCAATCCATCAATCTCTGGCAGCTTCAGCAATTTGGACAGTGTCTTCCACTTTTTCTCCTGTCTTGTGATGAAGTCTCTGTAGTAGTGCCTCCTCCTGCCCATGCCCTGTCCTGCCCCACAGCAGCTAGTCCTTCGGGTTGCCAGGCTGCGCAAAATGGTGGTCAGATATTTAACAGGTAATTCAGGATCAAGTGGCAGGACCTTCTCTTCTCCACACCAGAGACAGGAAACCCGAAACTCCTTCAGCCATACGCGTATAGCAAATGCCAGGGGATTCCACCACCCACTGCTGCTCGGCAGCCTCCGGAGCCCTAACAGAGAAGAAAGGTCGGAGTGTGTTGGTGCAGGAGGGTGTGGGCAGGGCTGGGGGAGAGCTCCGGCTCCTATCCCTCTGTCACAGCCCGTTGGCTCTCCTCTGCTCCATGACACAGCAGTGGCTGCTGCAGAGGTTTCCCTGGGACGGGCCAGCCGGCGGGATAGGGTTGCACTGCCGCCCATTAGCATATCAGGCTGTTGCCACCCTGATGCTGCCATGATAAGTGTCACCAAAGAACCTATAAATAAATAACTAAGCTGCCTGTCTTATGCATCTTAATTATCCGTGGGCCAAGAAGACAGGAAACTTCTGAAGGTGTCCTTGCGTCCTCCGGAGGTCCAAGCGGTCTGTTCTCCAGACACTGAAAACAATGCAGCAGTGCTTCCAGAAACCAGCAGCACGCCGAGGCAGGACCACGCACATTAAAAACAGTGGAAATCAGCATCTCTGGGGCAGTGGGGCAAGGAGGCTGAAGTCCACATTAGGCCATTTCACAACCTAAGGGAGGAGCCCAAGTATCCACCTTGTCATCCGGTGGGAAGTGACTTCTGCTGGCGTGGGGTTCCCCCTGCCTGTGCATGGGGGGTACCTGCCTGGTTCTTCCCGGTCATAGGTGTTTGTAGTTGATATAGAGATGACTCTATATCTTTGATAGGTCACATAGTTTAAGAACAGCAGGATGCAACTTGGCAAAAGGTGGTGAAGAAATATTAGGGATGATGTCTTGGCCTGTTGAAAATTGTGGTCGTGCTCCCAAACCCGAGAAACCCTCCACCTTTGCCCTCCTTCCCCAAGGCAGAAGTATAGTGCTTTCCAAGCACTGGGACAACACAATCTCATCACTACCCACATTTTCTGTGATGGTCTTGGAATTTAGTGTCATTGTACCATAGCCCTTGCACAGAACGCATTTCAGATTTGCACAGTCGTGACGCTGGTTTGCAGGTGCAGTCATCTTGGAAGAACTGCAGATGCCCTAAAAAGGTGCTGTAGCTGTTTGCTCATCTGCTACTGCTTGCTGGTGAATATTGATCAAGCACTCAACCCGTGCAACACGTCTTGGTACATAAGACAATGCAGCGTTCCCACAGATGCCACTTTTCAGAAGGCATCCTATAAGAATGCTCTAACATATATTTTACCAAAAGCATAAAAAGAAAACTCTGAAGAGAGCTCACTAATAATATATATTAATGAAGCTGTTTGAATTTTATATCTCATAAGTGATTAATTACCTTGACTACTTGTAATAAAGAGGGTCTGATCTTCTTCCCTTCACAATCAATGGTAGTTTGGCTATGGTGACCCACTGAAAGCAGGAGTACTCCATATTTTACTCTGGCCGTTTATTGTATCCAAAAAGTAGTCCAGAAGGGAAAGGTAAGCAGGGCATCTGGTTCCACTGCTGTTCTGAGAGATCAGAGATGACACTAACTCATGCAGGTTGAGATGGCCCTATGTGTGTTTCTGAATACACCAGGCACTTCCTAGGGAGGAGAGGAAAAAGTCTTCTGCCATGGCAATGTTTCAGTCAAAATATCAGCAGACTGGCTATAGGAGGGAAAGAGAACCAGGATATTTTTAGTCTCAATTATACCCTGAATTCTGTTTTTTCTCTTTATTTTGAAAATTCCTGTACTTGTGACAAACAAGGATCTCGGTGTAGCACGGGAGCCTTGCTTCCTTGGCTGTGGTCAATTCAGTAAAGGAAAGGGTAGGTGTTACCACATTGTGCATGTGGGAGCGTGCACCTGTGCTATGCTGAAATGTGGTTATTCCCAATCAAAACCTACGAAGCATTGTTTGTCACATTAGACACAGGCCAGTTGTCACGCTTTTTTCTTTTATTGGCCTTTAAAAATATCTACAAAGTCATTATAAATAGACCTTCTTCCATTCAAGATGGCAACTTCATCCCACTGCTGAGGGATGTAATTTTCAATATGTGCACTTGAAATGCAGCCAAGTGGAAACCAAATGTCACTACCCGACTGGACGAGGACCAGACCCCCACTTTGCAAACAGACCCCATAATGTCACAGTGGGGGGCTGGGTCCAATTTCTTCCAGAGTCCGTGGGGTACCAGCTGGTGGGGCACAGCTGGGCCTTCCCCAGCCTTTTGAGGCTGTCACTCCTTGAAGGACGAGCCTCTTTGCAGCCTTTCTTAATTTTCTACATGTGGGCTTAATTTAAAGAATTTTTTATTCCGCTTCTGCTCATAAAAAGTAATCCCCTCCCGGTATGCAGGCTGCATTCTGCGCATGAAGCTATTTCACTGCACGGTGAAATAACCTTCCAGCTTTTGGTGGTGTCAGAAAGCCGACACCTCTTGGTTTTTTTCCCTCCTAGCCCCATCTATTGTTATTGACTTCACATTCCAGCTTTTGTGCTGAGTTCAGTATTTTATTTAGTAACTGATCCACACCAATTAAAGCATTGCCTAAATCCCCAGCTGTCCAAGGGCCTGATTCTTCAAACTCAAGTGTAGGTCCAACATATCAGCCTTCTTGCTCCAGATTAAAGGGGATTGTAGTCAAGGGACATTGCCAGGGTTGTTGTGGTGGTGCTACGCTTCACAAAGTAGATTTAGGACCATATTCCTGATGTGGGATCATGCAAATCCTGTGTGTTGTTTTTTTTTTAATTCTGGAGAGGTACCTACTGACTTCTAACCTGTACCAATAGCAAAATCTATCAGTGGCATATTTGTGCTCCTCAGCTTTGATATTTTAATGGTTTGAGTCTGTTTTTATAACCCAGAGGCAGAACCATGTTTTCCTGCTAACTAACTGTGTTCTCATCATATTTATCTTTGCCTACACTTTACCTAGCAGGAGAGGAAAACACCCTCAATGTTGCCCTTGCATTAGGACGCGGTAATACTAAATGAGCGAGGAGTGGTACAGAGGTGATGTGGTCACCCCGACTAGCATTGCTTGCTCCCCTGAGTGCTTCCACTGGCCACAAAACACAGAAGAAAGAGACGACGGTGCCATGTGGGACCATGTGAAGCCCTGCATGCTCCCACTACACCATGCCTCACGAAGCTTGTAAAGCACTTTGCATGCTTTTTAACAGGCCACTAACGACAACTCTCTTGAGAAGTTCTAAAGTATTTTTTTCCATTTTATGCATGGCAGCATGCCATTAAAGCAAAATAAGGAGGTAGCGGCAATGTTGATGACTTGAAAAGAACATTCGTGTTTTCTCTTGCGCAGCACCAAAAGCACGCGCTTTTGCGGAGATGATAAGATGCTGGTAGACCCTTTGGTGCTGAAGAAGAAGCTCAATAGGATGGCAACAGAGCAAGGGGCCTTTGCTGTTCTCAGCAGCCTGCTGCTGTACGTCACCGAGCTCGCAGCCGGCGATCCGCAGCTCAGCAGCAAGAGGACAAAATGGGCAGAAGGTAAAGAAAACAAGGTGAGTTATAACCAGCCATGTCCAGGTCCAAACAGGGGCCAGCATCCCACCAGATTTCAGCTCTTGCGGTCCAGATTTCTAAACAACAATCGCGAGCCGTACACCAAGAAAAGAAGAGAAGTCGGCAAACTGGTCATTAAAGAGAAGCTGTGGGTGAGCAGGGCTGGTAACAGAGACAGGAAAGGAGATGGAAAAGCAGCAGAGGAGGATGCAGACAAAGCGCCCAGCGAGAGGGCCAGGTGGAGCAGCGCTGGTGGGAAAAACACAGTGAAAAGCATCCTGAAGAAATTTTTAGCTGCTGAAGAAAAAGAAGCCAAGGAGAAGTCTCCCAGCTGGAAAAAGAAGGGACCAGACAGCGGTTTGCCAAAAATAGTCAACAGGAGTTCGGTTCTGTCCAAACTGAAGGAGCAGTTTGAACAAAGTGCTCTCTGCTCAGCCGCAGAGGTGAAAGCATCGCTCTTGCGCAAAGGTGAGAAAAAGACTAAAAACTTCCCGAGCAGAAAAACTATTCGTAAGCCAGAGGTCAGAGTGCTGCGCACAGCGGCAATGACAGCCACAGGTATAAACAGCCCAGAGACCCAATATTTAGTGTGCTCCACAGTCCCAGTGCCCAAACTCAGCATTGCTACTGAAATTAACCATCCTTGGAGCTGGTTGAAAAATAATGCAGCAAAGCAGCCTTTTGGTCATGACACACCACTAGAGGAAAAAAGGGTGTCTGACAGAGAGCCTGGTGAGAACAAGACACCAAGAAATGCAGCACAGGACAGGGAGGACAAAAAAGAGTTACCAGTGGCACCCAAGGCCATGTCTGATGCAAAGGATCACGCTGAGGCTAAAATAGATTCCACAAAGCAAGGACCCAACTTTAACCCTAATCTAGACAGCTCTTCTACTACCTGTCAAAACAAAGCTCTTGCAGACTGCATTCCTCCCTCGTCTGAACATAGTCTAGGCTGCAACAGGAATAACATGCCAGCTGGGCCTGATACACCTTCACTATTGGGGGTTACCAATGCTGTGCAACACGTTAAGGAAGATGTCCCACCTTCTAACTCACCTTACTCTAGCACAGCTGAAGGATCCCATGAACAAAGTCCTCAGGATACTAAAACAGGTGAGATTCCTGAAATAACTATGTACGTATACAGTTCAGAGGAAGCTGACACAGAGCTCACAGAGCCAGAAAAGGATCCTTTCTTTACAGGCCAAAAATTTTTTCCAGAGCAGAAAGCACTAGAAAACATTCTGCCATTTGAGTCTTCAGGAGTTCAAGCATCTTGTGAAGTTGAGCCTCCAATGGAGGACCGACAGCTAATTGTCCTAACACCAGCTTCTGGCAAAAGGCCACCAATAGTCCAAAAAGAGGCACCAGGTTTAAGAGGCAGATGTTCTGAGGAAGCCAAAGAAGGAGTGAAATATCACAGTGAAGACAAAGCATCCTCTACTTCTAGCAAAAATGATAGTGATATCCCAACTAAAAAGGAAGAGGAGAATAAACCACCCAACAGCCAAATGCAAAATGAATCCAAAATCAAGCAGCTACAGCCTCCTCAAACGCCCAGCCCACAAAATAAATTTGTTAATTCCAGTGCTGACATACCAAATCCAGATGTAAATCAGACCAAACCCACACTATCCTCAAATGAGAACAAGGAGCAGAAACCTGGTACCGCAGAAGAGCACATCTCTTCTGATTTGGACAAGACACAAACCCCCTTGCCAGGTGACCTTGTGAAGCACAGCTTCTACTTCACAGAAGAAGATTTTGGGAAGGAGAAATTATCTTCATCAAATGAAAGGATGAATCATGCAAACAATCGAGCGCTGGGCAAGAGTACCTTGACTGAGCTGGAGACCTGTCACAGTCAATCTAAATCTTTCCTTGAGCGTGAAGAGGCCACTGCAGATGACATGCCATGGCCTGACTCTGAGGTATGCCAGTCACCATCATCAAACCCTTTACCAACACCAATGAGTGGGATTGCAGGACAAAGAATCCATCACACCCTTGGAAATCCCCCAGCCCTTCCACCTATTGATCTGGTGAGACAGGGAGCTGGTGGTGTGGAAGATGAGCATGCCAGCCATGGATGTGAGAAGCACCCACTACCTTCTTCAGATGAGCTGACAAACTGTGGAAATGATACTACAGTGGAGAAGAAAACTGCATGTGATTTCAAGAACCAAGTGCCATCCCCAAATCATGCAACAGAAAATGAAAACTCTACAGCTGAAGAAACAAACGCATATCAGAGCACTGAGAATTGTCTTTTGCTTTCAACCAAGAAGCCAGGAAAATATGAAAATAAAACCACACTAACAAGAAAGCCCCTACTACCCTTGGAGAAGAATCGAACACCAACTTCAGATGATACCATGAAGGAAGGAAGTGACATGCCAGAAGAGAACCTATTTCCTTCCTCAACTGAATTGGACTCAGACCAAAAGAAGCATGCAAAAGGTAGTAATAAATTCTCCAAACATAAAAAGGATAAGCTCTTGTCATCAGATGATGACATGAAGCATGAAAATGATAAGAGGGATACAGAGGAGAGAGAAGAGAGAAATATCTTGCATAAATCTGAGGAGGAACATGTATCCACACCAAGTGATACGATGGATCATGATAATAACTCTTCAAACAAGGATAATGCTCATAGACCTCAGACATCCCAGTTTCCTTCATCAGAGCATGATACCAGCTTTCAAGGAGTGAAAAATACTGGGCAGAGTTTAAAATGTCTAACACCTTCAAGAGATTTTGTGAGGCACAAACATGAGCTGACAGTAGATGAAAACATCTGCTGCAATAATGGGAAACACAACCTATCCTCATCAAATGAACCAATGAAACATGCAAACGGCAGTGCAGAGGAAAGAAACATCAAGTCAAACTTCAAGAATTATTCAATGACAACAAGGAATACATCAAGGCAGGACAATAAGACCAATGATGAGGAAAATACCCCTCCTAACTTGAAAAAAGAACCCGTGCAGCATAAAAAGGTTGGTGAAGGAGAAAGTAATACTTCACGTGATCCTAAAAATGAAATACCATCACGAAATCCATTGATAAAGCAAGACAAGAAATCGTCCCCTCTAGAGACACAGAAGCAGATGTCACCAGGTGACTTTGTAAAGCCTGAAACTAAGTCAGCTGAAAAAAAGACTAAACACACCTCTGAGAAGTTCCAGTCACCTTCAAACAAAGTGCTGAAGCCTCAAGAAAGAAGCTCTTCAGGAGAGAGGAAGCAAAAGACATCAGCAGCAGAGGACACCAGGTCACCTGAAACAAAGGCTCTAAAAGAGGATATTGAGCACCAGCGTTCTGGGAAGTACCAGCTTCCTCCTTCAACAGAATCAGCAAAGCATGAGGAAAACACTCCAGGAGGAGACCAGCAGCAAACGAGATGTGAAGATTTTATGATGACTGATATGAATGCTGCAAAAAAGAAGAGCAAATTTCCAAGTTCCAGGAAGTACCGATCAATATCATCAGAAATATTGGTTAAGCCTCAAGAAATAAATACTCCAGAACAAAAGCAACAAACACCACCTTCTACAGGTTTTAAGAAGCCTGGTACTAACGCTGTAAAAGAAAAAAATGGAGATCCAAACTCTGAGAAGTCACCCTCCTCAAAGAAAGTGCTCAAGTCCCAAGAGAAAAATACTTCAGTGGACAGAAAGCAAAGGACACCAGCAGCAGAGGACATCAGGTCAACTGAAGCAAAGACTGTAAAGGAGGACGAAGAACACCAGGGTTCTGGAAACCATCAGTTTGGATCTGGAAACCATCAGTTACCTCCTTCAAGTAAATCATCAAAGCCTGAGAAAAATACTCCAGAGGCAGAAAACCAACAGACTGTATCTGAAAGTTTTACAAAGCCTGATGCAAGTGCTGTAAAAGATAAAAGCAAAGACCCAGGTTCTGGGATGTGCCAGTCCCCATCTCCGAATTCACTGGTGAAGCCTCAAGAAAAGAATGCCACAGCCAAAAAGAAGCAATCGCCGCCACCACCTGATGAAAAAACAATGTATAAAACTGGTAATCCAGAAGTGAAGAGTCGACCTGAGAGAAGAGAGAAATACCAGCTACGCTCTTCAACTCAATCAGAGAAACACAGCAGTGATGGCTCAGGAAAGGAGGGCCCTGTGGGCAACCTCAAGAACTATCAAACTCCATTGCCAAGTGATGGCATAAATTGTAATACTGTCCCAAAAGAGATCAGTTTGTCTCATACAGAGAAGTCCCCCAAATCATCCTCAGTTCATGTTGCATCAAAAGATGAGGAAAATCCTGCTGGAAATAGAAAAAGACAGCCTGGATTTAAGAAGTACCAAGCACTCTCATCAAAGAATTTGGTGAGGCATGAGAAAGATGTTGGTGAAAGGGAGGGGAGCTGGCAGGCAGCTGGCAAAACAAATGAGAGAAAAGCAGAACTGGAGGACTGCTCTAAAGCAGCGCCATTCTCAAAATACACAGTGGAAAGCTACAGTGAAAGACCCTTAGATTCATCTTTCAAACCATTGATCATTAGAGTAACTGACACATTTAAACATCACAGCTAAAAAATACGGCTACAGCTTAGGCAAGAACTTACAACTGATCATGCCACCGCTTCCCTCGATCTTTCTTTTTTCCTTTACTCTCCAGGGCATTATATTATCATTTTTTAATCACGAGGACATTGATGTGCATCTGTCTGAGCTGGGCTTTTTTTCTTTCTTAAACATTAGCCTGAAGACATGAATTAAATTAATCACCGCAAGTGAATTAGCTAATCACTGAATTAATCATTGGTTTATAAATTAAATATGAGAAGGGCTTTGAGATCAACGTGAATTCAGCCCCACTCCAGACTCTCCTTGCTAACTAATGGGGTTTGTTTGTAACAAAGACCACTGTTCAGGGTGAACTTTATTTGTATTTACTTATTCTAATGAAACTCCACTAGTACTTTTTCCAGGAATGGTGGTAGGCAGTGACAGCTTTAATTATGTCAAAAAGCGCCTGTTCTAAGTTCTGCCTTTTCACAGATTAATGGGAACTGTTGATCTATTGCTGCACTGAGTGACGCCGTTGGTAGAAGTAGTGAGGGAAGGAGGGGAATGCTTCATTTATCTGCAGAAAAGTCCTCAAAGAACATTGATGCTACAAGAGGATTTACCACGAATGCAAATGCTCAGCCTCATTAATATTAATATTGGAAAAATAATGATTTAACGTCCTCTGAAGCTATTTGCACTTTGGCCATACACCGTATGAGTTATTGTTGTAAAGATACACCATTTCAAGGGATTCTTAATTACTGCAGATGAACATGCAACAAGTGTAAGACCTCAGAAAAGCTCGACACTGAAGGGCCCTGAGGACCTCTCCTGAGGACAATGTAAGCCAGAAAGACTCAAGAATTTGCCAGGGCAATTCAGTTCTTCCTGGGACATCTGTCCCACTCCGAATCCCAAGGCACACAGACATGAGGCAGGTGCCGCAGATCACATTAAAAGTCTTAGGAAGTGTTTATTTTACAACACAATGTGAAACGGAGCAGTAAGAAGCAGCCAGTGTCACTGGATCCTGCTAAGGGGATAGGATTTTTTGTGTTTACAGTAATAGCGACTTCTGCACAAAGTCTGCACATGACAAACGTTGTTTTGGAGAAGTGAGGGCAGGGTTGCTGCCACAGGTGTCATAGCAAAGCGGTGACGGACAGAGAAATCTTACAGCACCACTCTCCCATATGCCAGTTTAGCTCAGCGTTGTAACCACACATCCAGGTTAAAACTTACTGTGGAGGAACCCCAAAGGCACATCCTAAGGACCCACCTTCACAAAGTTGCAGAGCTACGCAGAAAGAGAGAGGGTTTACACAAGTGAGGTCCTGCTCCCCCATGGCAGTGACTTCCCCTCAATTTTTAAGACGCTCTCCGTGACTGCACTCCGTGCGGCCAAGGGCTGGCCGTTCCTCCAGCCCAGGCTGGCAGAGTGCCCCGACCCGCTGCCAGCAAGGCAATGAGGACAAGAGCAGGCTGGCAGCAAGCTGAGATCAAACCCGTTTACCAGCACAATGCACACGAGTCACATACGTGACAACTGGGCTGGCCTGGCCGGGGACACTGCCGGGAGGAAGAGGGGTCATGAACATCGTGTCCCCTGATGGCTGAAGAAGTTTAGACTTTCTTACCCTTCATAACATGCCAAGAATGAGGCTTTCTGGCATCCAGAGGCTCACAAAATGGAAATCAAGTATGTACATCGCACCAGTCCTCAAAACACAGAGTAAACGGAATTTGTTGGTGGTACAAGACCACCCTTGTGTGCAGGGGTGTGTTTCACCCACTGCTTTTATGAGCTGGCAACCATAAAGGCCACTTTGTACTAAACCTAAACGTTAATTTACTTTTTATTGTCCATGATTTCATTTCCCATTTGAGAAAAGCCCTTACAACATAAAGCTTTTGCACCAGACTTGAATAGCAAATTCTGTATTAGCTGGCTTCTCCTTCTCCTGCCACCACAGGAGAAGCCGTTTTAATTATTGTTTTTCCAATCTTTTAAAAGAAATTTTAAGGGTTGTTTTTTTTGGTTTGTGTTTTTTTTTTCCTTATTCACATCTGGAAAGATCACTACCCTGTCACAAATTAAAGGACTTCTGTCTGCCAGATATTAAGCAGGTACCTCCCCAGGAGAGCTAGTCAAGTGTGTACCGGGCGTCCCTCAACTCTTTCAATTTACACCCGCAATATCTGTTTTTCTCAGGAGAGGTAGAGCAGTAGGAGACTCAGGCACAGCACCCTGTCTTCAGGACAAGTCAGGCAGAGTCATCTTGTGGGGTTTAATTTTTAGGTTAGTGCATGCCTTAATCTCTGCTGGTAAGACATAAATCATCCAGCCAAGTCAATTGATCATTCCTCCCTGAAGTGCACTTAAAACATGGCAAAGCTTTGCACTAAATGCATCCTTAAGGCTGATGCCTCACATAAGCAAGTCACGGAGATTCCCTTCAGGAGTTAGCACAAGTAATCCCCCAGGAAAGGAGAGGGTGAGGCCATACTAATTCCAGTGGCGATGGCTGGAAGAGGAGTAGAAGGCTGGTGTGACTTGCCCAACAGCCCAAAACAAGCCGCTCCAGATCACGTTGGCAGAAAATTTAGCACTGTTGATAAGGAAAGAAATGCCAGAAATGAGTATTTCAGAAAAAGCAAGAGTTCGAGGAGGGGTACGCAGGTCTACATCAGCTGTGCCAGAAAGCGTGCAAACGGCCAGGCTCGAGCGCTGGTGGGAGATACACAAACCGAAAAGTTTCATTTCAGTTTTGGGGCCAGTTTTGTTTAATATCTTTATCAATGATCTGGATGAGGGGATTGAGTGCACCCTCAGTAAGTTTGCAGAGGACACCAAACTAGGTGGGAGTGTTGATCTACTTGAGGATAGGAAGGCTCTACAGAGGGACCTGGACAGGCTGGATCAATGGGCCAAGGCCAACCGTATGAGGTTTAATAAGGCCAAGTGTCGGGTCCTGCATTTTGGTCACAACAACCCCAGGGAACGCTACAGGCTTGGGGAAGAGTGGCTGGAAAGCTGCCCAGCAGAAAAGGACCTGGGGATGCTGGTGGACGGCCAGCTTAACATGAGCCAGCAGTGTGCCCAGGTGGACAAGAAGGCCAACAGCATTCTGGCTTGTATCAGGAACAGCGTGGCCAGCAGGAGCAGGGGAGTGATCGTGCCTCTGTACTCGGCACTGGTGAGGCCTCACCTCGAGTGCTGTGTTCAGTTCTGGGCCCCTCTGTACAAGAGGGACATTGAAGTGCTGGATCGTGCCCAGAGGAGAGCTACCAGGCTGGTGAAGGGTCTGGAGACCAGGTCATATGAGGAGAGGCTGAGGGAGCTGGGCATGTTTAGCTTGGAGAAGAGGAGGCTGAGGGGAGGCCTCATTGGCCTCTACAACTACCTGAAAGGAGGTTGGAGAGAGGTGGGTGTTGGCCTCTTCTCCCAGGTGAATAATGACAGGACCACAGGAAATGGTCTGAAGCTGCGGCAGATTAGATAGATCTAATCTATCTATAGATTAGATATTAGGAAGAATTACTTTACTGACAGAGTGGTCAGGCACTGGAACAGCCTGCCCAGGGAGGTGGTTGAGTCACCATCCCTACAGGTATTTAAGAAATGTGTAGATGTGGCACTTCAGGGCATGCTCTAGTGGCAGGGATTGTAGCGGTTTTTTTGTGTGTGTATGGTTGGACTCGATGATCTTAAAGGTCCTTTCCAACCATGAAGATTCTATGATTCTATGATTCCCAGTCTCCATGAGTCCTTCCTGGCCTCCTTCACCCCAGGAGGAGAGGCCCTGTGCCTCTCTTCTCCTGTAAGCACATTTCCCACCCCGCCACAGGAGAGGCAACGATGGGAGCCCTCCCAGGCTGTGATTTCACTTTGTCTGACCCAATAACAGATATTTTTGATGCTCCTGCCAGCACATCTCTTGGCTTTTGCAGTTTTGCACGACAGGTGTAATTCTGAACAGTTCTGTTCCTCCACCACACTACTGCCCTCTGCTTTACTAAAAAGCATCTTTCAAGACAAACATCTCTCAAGGTCACTGAAGTCATTAGGTCCTTGGCCCGCGATAAAAGTAGCAGCAATTTTTTTTTGCTAGTTTTAAAGCCCTGGAATCTCCATGAATTTCCATACCTTAAAGCCCTGGTACAGCTATAGATACAGACAATCAAAACCAGGCCAGGCACATAGAAAATGAAGAAAAAACAAAGCCCAGGTATAAAAGGTTTTTCAAGGTTACCTCTCTGTGGTGACATAGTTTAAAATCTCTGATTCTTATGGAATTAGCCTCTCAGAGAGAGAGATTTTTTTAAGGGGACTGCGCAAAATGAATGACAATGTCTTTTCCCCAGGCGTAGCCCATTGCTTTGGATTCTTCAAAGTGTAGCTTTCCAGGAGTTTTTGAAAGCCTGAATAAAGGAGGCGTTTAAGGTTTTAAGACTCCGAGCTGGAACCTGGGGCACCTGAAGGGGCCCAGCTGACAAGGCAGCTCTGAGGGGGGGTTTGGTGGTAAGTGGTAGGTAGAGGTTGGGGCAAGCAGAGAAGCCAGGCAGGCTCCCAGTAGCAGCCATCAGTAAAGTCTTTCAGATTTTTTATGTCCTCTCTAATTAGGCCATAGTAAAGTCTCCCCTAGCATGTCTCATCGGCAGGACACCTCTCAGATGGGCTTAGTAACACGTGATTCACAAAAGGATTGGTTTGGGGTGGTCTGGATAACCAAGCATGGCCCTGAACAAACTGCACAGCAATGCGGTAGTACAGTTCCTTTCCCACAGTTGAAGACGTGGCTGTCATCTCCAGCAGCCCCATCCATCCTCCCCCATTTCTGACTGAAGGACAAACCTCTGCCTTTGGTCCCCAAACTCAGCATCAGGTCAACTGCCCTCTGGATATGCCTCGCTCTCCCTCCATCTCCTGCAGCAACGCAGCCCTCGACTGAGGCGCCTGAAGCTTAGTGGGACAAACCCAGTCCTCACGGTCCCAGCTTTGAGAAGAGACTGCCACTTTCTCCAAAAGTTTCATAACGGGAATGCGATGCCCGTATTTCTGGGGCTTCAGGCACTGAGAGATCTCAGCGGGATTAGGGGGAAGGGCTGAGAGCTCCCTCTCCCTCCCCAGCTCAGAAAGGGCTGCAAAACTGTGCTGGATCAGCCTTGTCTCCATGAAACTGTAACAAAGAGCTCATGCTTGCTGATATTTTTTTTTTATTTAATTGAAAGAGGGCACGTAAAGCATAGCTACTGTCAGCAAAAAGAGCCCAAGCCCTGAGAAGGTTTAGCCAGTGGAAGAACTCAGGCCAGTGATGCACCATGAGACATGACCGGTGCACATCAAAATCAGGAAATATGTCACTACTTTTCTCCAGACCTCAAAACCGGGAAGAGACAGCTGTCCCAGTAGTGCTGTCTGATTCCAAATTGCTCAAATGGAACAAAAAATAATTAATGAATGCACACTTCTGGCTCTGAACTGTGAACTAACATTAATTTATCAGCATCTTCTAGAGCTGTGTCTTAGACAACCTTTACCACATCAACATGACAAAAAAGATAGAGACCAAGACTTGAAGTTATATGATTTGTCTCAGATTTTCCCTTCGTACTTTTTTGGATGTCAGTGGAGCTGGTAATAGAAGTAAGCATTAAAGAGAATAGAAGAGACCGCAGATTAAAATGCAACTTTCTCCCCCCATTTTATCTTTTTCATTTCCATCTGCAACCAGCAGATCCCAGCACAGGGGGATTATTCATCTGTTGTGTAAAGCATCCCTCCCAGCTCCCGCAGATGAAATCTCTGGGCTGCTGACAGGGGAAACGCTCCACCTAACGGCGGAATTTGTAAAGCAGGTTACAAGCAAGCAGCGACGAAGGCAGAGTAGAAGTCGAAATAGTGGTGGGAATGGTAAAGAAATTTCGGGAACGGTTTCTTCTCTTATTCCTGTGCCCGTAAGGACTGGACACCATCCAAAAGGAGCTTGTCAGTGTGACCAGAGTACCCTTACAAGTAAGGGTCCTTATGGATTTGGGGGTGGGGGGTTGCTCTGGAACACTGAAGGAAATCTCTATTACCTGTTGCCTGAGAAAGAAGTGCAGGAGTATTATCAGCTGTCAGCAGAAACAATTTTCTGCTTCACTCACTATGTGGTTTCCAAAATACATCATGTTCTCTAAGCTTTATTTCTCTTCATTTCCACGAGCATCTCTTTTTATAGAAGGAAGCATTTTTCACTCCTTGATGAGAACTTCCAACACAGGAAAAAAAGTCTTGCTGGGCGTCTGCTTTCCTGCCAAGACTTTTTGTACCCTGCATAGCCAAAGAATCAGCAGGTCAGTATTTTACCTCTTACAACCTGAAGGACCTGAAACAGGTTTGGGAATTGCTACACACCTCCTGTTACTGTCCTTACTTTGTCCTTAACGTGCTTTCAGTTGCTTGTACTCTACCAAGCTACAGGTGCAACAGCTTTGTAAAGTGGTGGGATTTTCACTCGGCAAGCGAGCGCTACAGCAGGCTTTCAACGATGCTTGTCATGCAACAGCAGAAACGTACTGCCAGAGGGGAAACTTCCAGAGAAAATAAAGCCATAGAAATCTATAATGCACTGAACTGGTTGTCCTCAAAAAGCCACCGAATAGCTGTTAGGGCCTATATTTTTAGTAAAATGGCTACTGACTCTAAATATCCAATGTGGGACACTTTATCAAAGAATCTGATTTTTTGGGGAAGTGCTCTCAGAAAATCAAGCTTCTTTCATAAGATGCCTCATGTTAGGCAACCAAAACCCCTTCTAAAAAAAATGACATATTTCTGAAATACAGGAGAGTGTCACAGCCACCTGCTTGCCTCTGCATCTACAAAAGAAAAAAAAGGCTGTGAACAAAAGAATTGGCGTGCAGGGAACGGCCAGCTCACCGCAGCCCTGTGGGCGAATTCAGCCAGGGCAGATTCCTTTCACCACAAGGAATTACAACCGCTTTTTGCAGACCACACACCTTTTTGGCCTGCACCACGGCAGTTGCCAAGCCAGTCACTCTGGCCCCTGCAGGGAGGTGAGAGAGATTTTATATGGTTGAGATGCAGCCTAAAAAGAAGGCAATTCCTCCCCATCACTGTGCTCCACAAGGAGTACTGTGTCCAGTTCTGGGCCCCCCAGTTCAAGAAGGACAGGGAACTGCTGGAGAGAGTCCAGCGCAGGGCTACAAAGATGATCAAGGGAATGGAGCACCTCTCTTATGAGGAAAGGCTGAGGGACCTAGGTCTGTTTAGCCTGGAGAAGAGAAGACTGAGAGGGGATCATCACATCAATGCTTATAAATATCTAAAGGGTGGGTGTCAAGAGGATGGGGCCAGGCTCTTCTCAGTGGTGCCCAGTGACAGGACAAGGGGCAACGGACACAAGATGGAACATAGGAAGTTCCATCTCAACATGAGGAGGAACTTCTTTACTTTGAGGGTGGCAGAGCACTGGAACAGGCTGCCCAGAGAGGTGGTGGAATCTCCGTCTGTGGAGATATTCAAAACCCACCTGGACGCGTTCCTGTCCAGCCTGTTCTAGGTGAACCTGCCTTGGCAGTGGGGTTGGACTAGATGATCTCCAAAGGTCCCTTCCAACCTCTACAATTCTGTGATTCTGGAAGGAATCAAAGAAAGAAAGGACACTGCAGAGCCAGTCCGTCCTTACTAAGAAACAACCGTGTTTAATGGAGTTACACCATCAGAGTGAAATGCTTGTGTCCCTTGGTATTTGTATCAATACAATGGACAAAGGCAGCTCTGGATTGCTAGCCCCGGTTACTGAGATCTTTCATTCTTCTGAAGAACGGGAACAGTGTGGGCAGCTGTGATCCAAGCGTCCAAACAAGGTCCCACCAAACGTATCTCAGCTCTCCCTATCTCCAGCCTCCGGGAAACTTATCACAGAAGAACAGAAATCCCCAAAAGACATCTTCTTTATTAACTCATTTAAATTACACCCATCATGTAACAAGAAAGTCTGTACCATTGTCATACCACACAGATTTCTTAATAAAACTGTTTTCCTTCTTAGATGGGTTACTTATTTGTACCACTGAGTCTTACTTGCATGTTGAGAAGATGAAAATAATAAAAGCATACAAAATAATGATCGTGTAATCATTCTGTCATTATCAAGGAAGGAGCATGAGAAACAAAGACAAACAGCGCCTGTAAGCATCTCATCAGTATGCAAACTGTTTTCCTTATGCCCAAGAGAGCTGACACATGCTGAGTTTCACGGGACAGCTGGGAATAGGTAGAAAATGCAGAGCATTAATTATGCAAATGCCGTGGCTTTGAAAAGAGCACGACAAGCTGCATTTTCTGCAGCTTACTCCTGGCTGCTGTGTCCCCACCGGCTCCTCAAACCCAGGCAAAGAGGGGGGCTGCATGCCAGGGAGGTCACTCCAGCCACCAAAATAGGAGCAGTGACGGGCTAAGGAGCAGGTTATTGGGACAACCTCCTCCTCCCACACTGCCTGCAGAGTGGGGTTGGCCAGCCAGGGCTGCGTGACCTGACATGACTTCCTATCTTGCTTTTGCTTGATGATGGGAGTGATTAAATGCACACCTGAAACAAACCTGGTGCTGTGGCAGGGCTGGATCAGGTTTGGCTATCTGTGATTCAAGGCTGGCAGGAGAACCCAATATCCTGGTGACCACATTAGTGCTTTAGAGCTGCAGAAAGGCCTCAGGCAGCTACTCCTTCAGATATAACCTTTAAGCAAAACAGCATTGCTGTTGAGATTGCTGAATGCTGTCCCTTCCAGAACATGAAACTTGGGTAAAACTGAACCTTGGAAAACATGGAAATACGGTTACATACAGGGAGGTTCTGGGTGACCTGCAAGCGCTCCAGCCCTGCCTGCTGCTCGGCTGGAGCAGTCGGGCAAATGTGGGGCTAGCCTGTGAGGAGCAAACGCTGGGGAGAACCCTGGCCCTTGCCTGAGCTGGGCCTTGCCTTTGCTCCTGCAAATCCTGGTGACGGGAAGAGAGAGATCTTGCTGAGGGTTCACCCTGCCCCATCTGAAGATGTTTTGGAGGACCCAAGTTCAGCTCTGCTCCTCCCCATCACAAACTGTCTGTGCAATTGTTAGCACGTCATCTCTCCGTGCATCCCCCCCTTGCAAAACAGAGGACAGGCAGTGGGGAGCTCGGGTGCCAGCCATGGCCAGGGTACGGCAAGCAGCCAGCTGAACCCAGCAGCACAGGGAAAACAGGACAGGGCCTGCCCACCCATGTTCACCATTGTCTTGTCCGCCTTCTTCCAAAATCACCACTGCTGATCCTCACCTCCCCTTCGGCTTTTTCGGTGTTAATCCTCCAGGGGACGTGTGTAGGTGAGATGGCCATTGAGCGGGAGGAGCGTGGTGGAGAGTTGGGCAGAGCATGCAGGTTATCAGAGTGATCCCATGCACAGGCAACACTTTTTCAGCTCTATATTTAGTCAAGTTGTAACTCCCCTGTCATGACTCAAACTGATGCTAGCAGTTGCTTGGGGACTTCTGATGTTCCTCCGGCGTTTCTCTTCACAGGCTTGTAAAACCCATGTTTGAAAAAGGCACAAAGGGTGAGTGTAAAGGGTGTGGGAGCACAATTCCCAGTGGGAGCAAGTATGAAGCTGAATGTCGCTAAGAATTAGAAGAAACAGACTTGTACAAGTACCACATCACTTAAGCGCAAGCTGTTCCTACGAAAATACAATGAAAATACAGGTAAGTCTTGATTTCCCTCCCCTCTTCCACAGTACAGTAACTTTTTCCGATATCAAAAGAATCAGCTTTCTCTATGCCTTGCTTCTCCATTTGTGTAGTGGGAATGAACAATTTTTCCCCTCGCCTTGGTGCGTGTCTTCGTACACATGATATGTGAGCTCTTTGGGCCATGAAAGTCTGCAACAAGTATATGTATGTGGATGTACCACCTATCTGAGCGCACCAAGAGTTCACCTGAATTTACCAGGCAATGTGAAAACTCAGACTGTGATTAAATTTGTCATTTTCTGTTAACATCAGTCTCTCGTTTTCAGAGTTGACTTGGAAGCCACAGAAATGTGGCAAGCTCTGGTGCTCCCTTTCAAACAAGCTAATACTGATGCTTAGTTTTGTATTTAAAAATTGGATCACCAACTTTTTAAAATATCTTTATAAAATAAGTGGCCACTGCTCTGCAATGTACACCACTAGCACCCAACTCTAGGCAAACAGAAACGCAAAATTAGGTCTTTCTTTATGCTTTCTCCTTTAGAAACCCAGGTTTAAATGAAAAATCAGCTGTTTGCAAATCTTGGGGGCTAAACTACGAGAAGTTTCCAATTCCTAGGGGCTGAAGAATAGTTCACCTTCACTTCTGAAGGCCGTGAGGTCGCAACAGCTTTCGTCAAGATCATTAAAATTCCTCTTTGAGTGCTCTGCGACTGATGAATGATTCTAAAAACACATTGCATCAATCAGCAGTGACAGGACCCCAAAGCTTTAACCGGTTCACTGGGCAGCCTCTCACCTGGTGGCTGCCCTCCTTGTAACCCTACGGCAGCAGAGCAGCTCCCTCCACAGCAGAAGATCCAGGTGGGACAAAAGCACCACCAAACCTCTGAGAAGAACCGGAGGAGGCCATGGCAGATAGGCTTGGGTCTCACCCACAGTTGCTAGGACCAATGGGGCCAAATGTGCAGTGAATTACGGGCAGGAGGCATAGCAGTAACAAGGCACTGCTGTTTCTCATTAGCGTGGTGCACGATGGTATTTAGGACACGGTTTACAGGCCTGGGAAGGGCAGGGCTGCAGATTCTCTTGTTCCTCTGTAGTGCTTATAAACCCTTCTGTTGGTGGAGAAGCTGGAGTGTGTTTTCCTTTTGGCAGCTTTGAGACAGTTTTTATTCAAAATGGGGTAAAACTGAGGTTGCCTCACCTTCCTCTTGATTCTTTTTTTTAAAGGGTTAAGTGGGTTTCATTATAAAAATGGAACATTTTCTTTTGGTTTTGACTTTTTACTGTTGATTGGAGGCAACTGTGATTCGTGAGCACTACAACAGCCAGCCACTGAAATAAGGTAATGTTTCCCTCTAAATGTTTCCCCATATTTCAAATAGCAAAATGGATTCCAATAATGTTCCTTCAGCCTGACAAAGAAAGCTCAAACTTCCTGAAACACTGTGTTTTGGTATCTTTCAAAAATAAAACATGTTTTTGTGGGGAAAAAAGAAAAAGTGCTTAAGAAACAGTCTGTTCCAATCAAAACCATGATTCACGGGGAAACCATTGCCGATTTCTAGTAGCAGAGGGAGGGTGTTAAGGCCTGGGCTGGGAAGCCAAAGTGGGCAGAAGCCCTGCAGCGTGCTCTCTCCTTGCAGCTCAGATGCAGGCCAGGCTTGAGGAGACCGACAGCGAGGGCAGAAGCAGCCTGCTGCAGAAGAACATCGTCCAGTGTTTTGTTTTGGTTTTTTTTTAACATTTTTTTAAACAATCCACTGGGATAGGTTTAAATTCCAGAGGCAGACACTCTAAACTTCTTTGGGATAACGTCGGAAGGGCAATTAGCTTTTGCTAATTGGTGCATAAAAGAAGAGGAAATCCTAAAACCACCGTAAACAAGGTGCCCCCGAGCTTGAGGGGTTGTTTTGTTCCGCGGCCCTTGTGAGTGGTCCTGCTGGCCTGCAGGTGGCGAGTTTGCCTTTTGGAGACGTGGCTGTTTGCTGAGAAGATGAGGAAAAGCCCTGCATCCTTAAGGAAATCTGAAAAACAAATACCGTCTGAAGATGACAGCTAAGGGTTAACTCTTGACCCTCCCTAACGCCTCTCCCCTAATACTTAATTTCGTGTGCATGACCAGCTGTTTACTAGGTATGAGGATATTGCCCTGAAGATGGTAAGATCAGTACTTTGGCTGATCATTAAACATTATTTGCAAGGGAAATAGGGAACTTCACCACCCACTTCAGCAGCAGACACAGTACAAAATCATTAAGACTGTTCTTCCAGGAGGCAAAGTAAAGGTATATGATCATGCTGTAATTTTCTTGTCCCTGCCATGGTCTTTAGTAATACACAGACATGAATTAAGAGATACCCATATTGGCTGATTGACTCCAAAGGTCCCACAGCAAGGTCCAAGACTCAAGCAATGACTTGCAGCGTTACTGATCTTTGTGCCACCATGAGCCAAATTCTCCAAGGAGGTCAAAAATTTTGAGTCTGGGCCCCACTGAATTACCACATACTTTCAGAAATATATGTTTTCCATGTCTGTTTTTCAAAATCCATATCTGTGTTTTAAACTCAGCCGGACTCCTTCACCAATTCACGAAAGCAAACATATGAATACTTCACAAAAGCAAAAATATTATATTAAAAAGAGTACTTTCAAAAATATTATATTAAAAAGAGTACTTTTAATAGGCACAAGAATACATGTTTTTCCCTGACTGCCCACATGGAAACTCCACTAAGCTCATCCTGTGACACACGCATTTCCTATTGCTGGCTTCCCTCTCTTCCTTTCCACTCTCCTACTTTTCCCCTTACATTTCTGTCCTGTCCAAGGGCTACAAAATGAGGCTGGAATGTGAATCATGTATTTCCAAGAAACATAGAGAACTTGCTCTGTGGATCAAATTTTCCATTTATTTTTCAATAAAGATTTCTGAGCACTCCAGAGAGCTGCATGAGTAGGAATGTCTTTCCAACATGCAGCTGCTCATTAATTCCTGGGAAAACCCTTAAAACAGAGTTTTCAGTAACGTAGTAATCTTTCCATTCTGAAGCTTCACTGTTATTTTGTTAAAGAAAGCACTCGCAGCCATTCGAAGAAAAACATTTTCAACGCGATATTTTGATCAGCTACACAAATGCACGCACGTACTGCATTCTGGCTGCAAATCTCAAATTTGTGACAATGTAGTGCCCAAATAACTAAAACTTTGGGGGGGAGGTGGGAGGATTTTTCCACCCCTCCTGTTCTCCAGTGTGGTGCCCACTCCTCTCTGGATAGGTTGAGTTTTTCCCTTTGCTACCCCTCCAGGTAGCAAGGAAGGAGCCCTGGGGGGGAGGAAGGCGGGGTCTTCTGCATCTTGGAGCCCTGGCCACCACAAGGGACAGGCAGCTGCTGCCAGTATTGCTACAAAGCAGGTAGCAGCAGCTCCTCCAACATTTCTATCATTGCAGAGGGATGCTATCTCAGCTATCGGACCATAAACGCACAGCAAACAAGCCAGGCCTGTTATATTGGCACCAGGGCTGAGCTCTGCCATTGTGTTCGTCTCTACAAGCCGCGAGACCAGATGAGCTGCGTGCTGTAGCACAGCACTGGCTTGAGAACTCACGTAAACACCAGCCTCCCCTTGCTCTGCCACTGCCACCACTGTCGCCCACTCAACACAGGGAATTGGTGGGTTTTGCAAGAGCCTGGACACATATGTGAGCGTATTTGCCCGTGGCTTTTCCTCTGCACACACAACAGCCAGCGCTGCAGGGCTGCTGCCGTGACTGGAGCTGTTTGAGGGACGCTCTCTGAGCCAGCAAGTGGCTTTGGATCACAGCAGAAGGTGGAGGAGTCCTACAGTACCAGGAAAGGAGAAATGCAGAGCAAAGTGGTAATAAACAGGAAAACTTCTTGATTTATGCTCAGAAGAGCATGTTGCTGGCAAAGAGCAGCACTTAGTACCTCATCCCTCCAGCAACCCAGAGACTCTACTTCATTTCTAGGTCTTAATAGCTTGTCATAGACCCCACAACAGTTCGTGGACCATGGGGGCAGAGCTAAGGGGAGAAGGAGCAATACCTCGCTAGTGCATTTCATTAGCCTGGGGGCATTCCCTTTGCACTTTTTTTGGCTGAAATTCCCCACAGCATTTTTTGGCTGAAAAAAACCAGCATTTTTGGCTGACTAAGCCCTCTTGCCTTGCTGCAAGGCTCTCCATGCCATTACCTCTGCCTTTCCCAATGCACACAGGGCTTCCAGGCTCAGCCGAGAGTGAAGTTGCTATAGGGTCTTAGGAATACTGGAGCACTGGTGTCTTAAAGCCCCATTACCACTTGGCACAGAATGTACTTTTATATTTTATAGGATTGAAATCGTTTGACCTCTGCCCCAGATTACTGCTGACAAAAATAATCCAGGGTTTGTTGTCACTTGGATGACATGGTGGTGCAGGCCTGAGAGGAAGATGGCACCCCTGACAAACCCTCTCCAGTGAGAGTACCGACTCCCTCCACCCCACACAAGTCATTTTGTAGGGTCCCCACCCAGATCTCTGCAAAGTCCTGCCACGTCAGGGCAAAGGGTTTGGATGTCGTGTCTGCAGTGGACTCAGTAGCTGCGCTTGAGCACAAACAAACAATGAAGTGGCCCTGCCTAGCCAGAACCCCTGCGCTTTGCGGGATCTGGCTCTTGCTTTCCATATTCCAGACTTCAAAAGATCTGGAGGGTGTTTTGCTTAGATCAACAATCAAATCCACCACAATTTGCTTCAAGGCCCTTTTGACATTCCCCGTTAGCATTTGCACAGTGATTTCTTTGGCTGTTTTTCTGCTGCAGGCGTAGATCAAAGTGCTCTCTCTGACCCCACCACCACCACTTGCCATTCAACTTGCATTCCCCAGCCACCACAGCTTGTCCAAAGCTTTTACAACAAGGTTGTTCTATCACCTATGAATATCATCATTCAGCACTGCGGGTAGATCTGTGAGCTTGTTAATAGTAAATGGTGATAAGAAAACCGCCCTTGGCAAAGGCAGAAGGAATATTGCCCTGCGACAGCTCCCTTATTCTGGGCCAGCTCAGGACACCACTCTGACAGCCAAATGTGGGTTTATATGGCAAACATGTTTGCGTGTCTCCTGCTAGTGACTGCAGGATTCTTTCTCTCTTCTCTTCTCAGGATTAAGTAATGAGGGAGACAAGTTTCTTGGTAGGGATTGTCTTCCTTCCCAAAATACTAGAAGCACCACAGAATACCAATAAAAAGAAGGCAATAGAAAAACACAGTAACAATTCATAACACACAAAACCCAGAGTTTTGTAGAAAAGCCATTCACTCCATTAGATAGTTGTCCTGGTTTCAGCTGGGAAAGAGTTAATTTTCTTTCTAGTGATTGCTGTGACAGGAATGTCAATAATGCATATTGTTTTAGTTCTTGCTAGGCAATGTTTATACTTTTCAAGGACTCTTCAGCCTCCCACAGAAGCTGAGAAGGAGCACAGACAGAACAATGGAATGCCCTATGAAATATTCTGTACCATAGATGCCATGCTTAGCATATAAATGGGGGTTGGAGGGAATCCAACGCCCCCAACCAATGGGGAGGGGAATCCATGATCACTGCTCCAGAAGGTACCAATTCACTGGGTGGTGAGAGTGACTTGTGTCATTATTATTGTTATTGTTATTTTCCTTTTCTGTTATTATTAAACTGTTTTTATCTCTACCCATGAGT
This sequence comes from Larus michahellis, assembly GCF_964199755.1. NCBI lineage: Eukaryota > Metazoa > Chordata > Aves > Charadriiformes > Laridae > Larus > Larus michahellis. The sequence goes on from NC_133896.1 coordinate 156,556,861, forward strand.
CTTTTTTCCTTTCCCCTTCCCCTCCTTTTCTCCCTCTTATCCTTGCCCTTCTGGGGTGAAAGGGGGAGAACTGCGTGAGCAGCTGGGTGGTCCTAGCTGCTGTCTGGGGTTAAACCACAATAATAGTGAGAACCAAAGGCTGTAAAATTATTGAGGTAAAAGGTATCTGATCAGAATTCAGGCAGTTAAACTGCTTTCACTCCACAATTTAAAGCACAAACTCACCACCCAGGACTGCCTTTGAATATTCCAGTAGGGAACACTCATGGGGAAGCAGTGCTCTGACTGGTATCATTGTGATACACCTTCTTACTCTTCTCTATCAGATTTAAACATTAACAGTTGTAATTTCTCACCCATTCTGGGCAGTCAGATCTTGTACCCAGTTGAACTGGCCCAATCTAATGCCCCCTCAGCCACCCTTCCCCTTGCACTCCACCCACGCTTGCTTTTGTCTTGGCTCCACATCATTCATTTATCTCAGGCTAATTTTGCCCGTGGAAACCTCTCAGGCCCTACTTTGTAAGTCTTTTGTTCCACACAGTTTTACTTTTAAAAATGACAACACAAAGGGAAAGAGAGGTAAAAGAGAAGCATAATTCAATTTGATAGAAAACAAAAGAATGAATTACTTAACACCTACTTGGCAAAAACATGCTTTAGCTAAATCCTAAGAGCTGCACACAATGTCGCTGGCTCTAGGAATGTGGTTGTCTCTGCTGGCAGTCATTAGTGTTGTTTATATGTACAGCAGGTCCTCTAAAAATAGCCATGTTCAAATTAGAGCTGCAAAAACCCTGATGCAGTGATTCTCTGTGGTGTCCTGCCTCATCTCTCCTCACACTCATCAAAGAGGGATTTTGCCTCACTTCTTCTAAACTATTTTTACCCACCTTTAATAGCACAGACCATTAACTCAATTACTGTGTTGAACTACGTATGTTCAGGGAGGAGACCCCAGATGCCTTTGGTCAGCATAAGTTTTTAGTTTAAGTAAGGGTAAGTGCTAAAACAGAAGTGGCAAGATATGCATCTCACATGTCCTTATTATCAACATTTCAGCATTTGGAGCTTTGCTTTTTGCAAGCATCTGCTGCAAATGTCTCAAATATTATTTGATGTTACTCCACTGGTTTTCAAAACCGTTTAGTGAGAAATGTTAAATGCAGTCCAGACCCGAACATTTGAAGATTTCTCCGTAGGTCAAGGAAGTGCAAGTCGTAGGTCAAGGAAGTGCAAGTCGCAAAAGCCAGTTATGCACAGGATTTACAAAAGATACTGAAGGGTGTTCAAGCAGAAAAATAGACCATTGAAAAGCTAAAACCAGCCATTGATTCTTATGTAAGTGTTACCTAATCGTTATTTCTTCCCAGAAAACAGTCCATCAGAGCTGTCTCTTGTTTCACTACAAGTGTCCCCTTTGTGAGGACCCTTGACAGCAACTGTGAGGTTTTTAAGTACTATTTATTATCACCATATAAGCTTGACTGCAAGAATCAGTGTTTGCTTTCTCCCCTGGGAATGTGAATGGTATTGCCAGGGACACGCTATCATCGCTGTGGGAAATACAACACCTTGCTAATCTGGCATTTGTTTCATACAAGAAACTACACTGCAAACACTAATCATCCCTTGTAGTAACCACACATCGGTACTTTAAAATGCAGCCACTGCAATCAAAAGAGCCACCAGTATTTTTCCAGGCAGAGTAGAATAGAGTCATAGAATGATTTAAATTGGAAAAGACCCTTAAGATCAAGTCCATCTGTAAACCTAACACTGCCAAGTCCACTATCAAACCATGTCCCTCAGCACCACATCTACCCATCTTTTAAATACCTCCAGGGATGGTGACTTAACCACTTCCCTGGGCAGCTGTTCCAATGCTTGAAAACCCTTTCAGTGAAGAAATTTTTCCTAATATCCAAACAAAACCTCCCCTCGCGCAACTCAAGGCCGTTTCCTCTTGTCCTGTTGCCTGTGTCTTGGGAGAAGGGACTGACTCCCACCTCTCTACAACCTCCTTTCAGGTAGTTGTAGACAGCAAAATGTCTCCCCTCAGCCACCTTTTCTCCAGGCTAAACAATTCCCGTTCCCTAAGCTGCCCCTCAGTCACACTGTGAAATACTGATGGTGCATTTTGAAAGGCTGAGTGCTCCCTAGAAGAGGACTTACAAGAGTCCTCTTTGTGGGAATACTCTTTTTTTCTTTTTTTCCTTTTTTCTTTTTTTTTCTTTTTTTCTTTTTTTCGTTTTTCTTCTTCTGAAGCACAGGGTGGGTCTGAGGAAGTCCTCAGGCAGTTGTCCATCTTCCTGGTATCTAACTATTTGATTCTCAGCTTGCATATAGGTGCCAGACTTGCCAACTTTGCTGTGAGCTATATTTGATCCTGTGACGTGCAGGGGAAATACTCTGCGGTGTTCTGTGCAATATCCAATGCAGCAGCATTTTCTCCACTGGATGGAAGGCTGAACTTGCTTTCCCTCTGCCTGCAGCTCTTTCATGTTTGCTTTCCCTGGCTACTCAAATGTGAAGTAAAATTGAGGCTGTACCTTCACATTTAAGACCTGGCCTGCTTTAACATAAAGCCCCCAGCCTCTACTTTTTGGTGACACAAGCCCATGTGAGAGAAAGAACAGACACATGTGATACATTTTGTGAGAGCCAGATGGTTCCTTCAGGCAGGGACTGGACGTTTCTGGCTAGAAGGAGTGCTGAGCTTCCCAGGGGTGTTTCTCTTGGCTTAACTACCCCATGTTGAGCCTTGGCAGGCTCCAAGCCTTAGGTGGGCTTCAGAGCTGGGCACTGGAGCTGGAGAGAGAAATCACCTTTTTTTGCTTAGTTGAAGGCCTGAGTGAGAGTTTTTCATGCTGTAGGAGAATCATCTCCTCCCCTTGAGCGATTGACACGCTCTCTGGCCCTGCCCTGCCACCGCTGTTTGAATGCCGGGGACTGGGACAGGCTGAAACAAAGAACTGAAGATGATTAAGAGCGGCATGACACTCAGCCCCTTCCCTCCCCATCCCAGTGACTTCTGTGGGATTTAATCTGAGCTTTCTCTGATGAAAGTTGTTTCATGTACACAAACTAACATGTTGCACACATATGAAGAACCATTAAACATTCAGAGTCTGTAATTCTCAGCATTTATGCTGCCATGGAAATGCAAAAAGCTATGTCTGAGAGATATTTCCAGAACAGTGTAGTTAAGAGAATTGCATCTGGAATTACTTATAGACTCATTCTTTGGAACGCTAAATGGTTTCATCACATGTAGATATCATGGCTAAACTGTAACCGAGTGGAGCAGAGCATCAGGGCCCCTACAAGGCATGTCCACAGCAGGCAAAATTGTAATGGTCTAACATCAATTCTAAGTATTACTTAAGTGTTTTGGTGGGTTGCTTTGCATCTACGTATAGATTATGACTATGGTCAATTTTCCATCAACATCTAATAAGAAGATGCTTGCACTTTTGCAATCACATGAAAAAATGACTTTGCATAGATCAAGAAAGATATTACCATAAAGTTTACTTGACTGTGTTCAGAAATTTATCAATTGCTCATGGTAGTGCAATGGTACAATCAATTGCAATGGTAGTGACACAATGCCTTGTAAAAGGAAATTATTATAAAAATAATAGTATTGGAGTTTCTGAGAAGACAATCCTTGAAAAATATGTTGTTGAGAAACATGAAAATACAGAAATACAAGGTACCTGTTGCAGGAGCAATACAAATGTGCAGCATGGTCCTATTTAATGACTGCTATGGTTCACTGGATAATGACAGCCAATTAAATTGTGCAATTTTTGTAAATTCACACATAGTTAAATAAAATTTCTCAGAAAAAAAAAGTACTCTGGTGTATTGCTGACACATGAGCTGCACTTTCAATGGCAAAAATAATCAAACAGCTGGCTGAGAACATCTTATTTCTGTAACCACTTACACGGAAAACCATGGAAATACCAAAATGTTGCTGATGATAGTTTTCAGTGATATACACCCCTCCTCAGTATGATTATCTTAAGACAGGAGAGAACAGTGTCAGAAATACCTCAAATATTAAAAGGAAATCTAAATTAAATAATTTCCATTTTGACAACGTATCAGCTAGTGATAACATTAGTGTTTGGATGACATTTATCTGCATATTAACACAAAATTAGAACTAAATTTTTCCTCCAGTATCAGTCATGTGGTATAATCTGTAACTGGACAAAGTAAGCCAGAGAGAAGTTATAATTTGATCCTAGATGTTGCAGTCAAAGTTTCTTACCTTACAAAGGCATTAGAAAATAACATGATACTTCATCTGATACCTCGATTGCATGTCTGCATATCTGCACAGATGGTTGTTGCTATAACCCTGCAGCTGAAAGAAGCTTCAGGCGCTTTTGCTGTCAAACCCAAGTTTGGGTTTTCACAAACCTTCTTATTTTAATTTCAGCCTGTGAGTTTGAAAAACGTGTAAGGAATAAACATGCAGAAAGCTACAGTGAAGAACAACCTCCTTGGAAGCATGTTAACTTTGCAGAGTTGAACGCTACAAAGCTGGGAACTTAGAGAAGGGAATTTGTTTATTTGACCTAAACTTGGTGCCCTTGTACCTATGCATTATGAAATAGAAATACAGAAACCTAAGATTATCTGTGCTCCTGGAAAACTCCTGCCTTATTCCACGTAAGGAATGGATGTTTCTTGGGTATGGATACCTTCTTTTTACACCAAACGGTGTCATTACTTTAAGGAATTTTTTCATTAATGCATGATTTTTAGAGAAACCCTTAACTGCATAGAGACAATTAAGTGAAGCAGATAATGTTCTTCAAAGCTGACACTATTTACATTGTATTTACATGCAATGATTGTACTTAAATACCTGCAATGATAACTCTGCCTGCTTCTTATGGAATAGGACATAGCTTGAGACAATTGAAATGAGAGTCCTCGTAGAAGGTGGTTTACCTTTCCATTTCCCAATTAGGACCAAATTTAAAATCATAATAGCCAACCAGAGAATATCCAGGTTAAACCCCGTCCCTAATCAGTAGATCTTGGAGCCCGTGGATTTGGCTAGGCATGATACCTTCATAAATAAAGACAAGAAAGAAAAAGGGGATGGGGGCAGTAAGGAGTTAATAATCTCCAGTCTTGTCTGTCGTCTCTCCCTGTGAAATTTCAAAGTTCAGTTATAAGCCTTGTACTCTTGCAGACAGGGAAGTAAACATCATCAACATGAATTTAAAGTGCTTTCAACATATTCCTGATCATTCAAGCAGATAAGGAAAACAAAACAAACAGAACAAAGCCATCTAGAATATACTTCATTTTGTCAGTTGAAATAGAGAACGCGTTTTTACAGAGTTCCAGCCTGACCTGAGCTAGATTCATCAAGTAATTAGCCACTATGAACCACTCTTTTGGCTTACTTAGTTCCACACTGTTGGGTTACTGGTCTGTGATAGTTACTGACCTTTTTCTAAGGACATCCTTGTCCCTGTCTTAGGAACCCTTCCTGCTAATAATGTTTGAGCATTTTTTCCACATAACTTTTGACATATAATTTTGCTGTGTTTTTCACACTGAGGGCACTACCGTATCATTTCTCTTTCCCTGCTGTTTCCAGCATTGTCACTTACAGCCTTGAGCCCTCTTTTCTGACGCAGCTGGAGGATGGCAGCTGAGTGCAAAAAACCTTTCTGCAGAGACTTCCATGGGTAATGTTGATTCTCCAGGCAGCTGTGGTGGTCTGCAGCAAGCTTTAGAGCTCCTTTTTATAGTTGCTCGTATCAGTATGCTTTGATTCCCGGGGCCACAGTCATGCTGAGAATAATCAAAATACTGCCACTTCCCAGACCACACGTGGATTTGTAACTTGTCCTACCAGCTAGTAACCTTCATAGACGTGAAGCTGTGAAGCCTTCAGGGAATAGAGGAAATTATTTTTTTTAAATATATTTCTGTCTTTGCTATGCGGTCTGTTCTAAAGTTCAGTGACTGCTGTTGGAACAATTCACGTGAACAGGTTTAATCAGGCCTGCAGACTACAATTATGTAAGCATGACGCAATTTTCTGGGACAAAAATATGGAGCAAGTTCAGCATTTCGTTACCCATCAGGAGTCTCAATCCATACGTAGGCGAAGGTTGACTAAACTTGGTAGGTAGCTGGTTGTAACAGGAACCAAAGGCACCTGGATGTGATGGTGGCACTCCTTCGCCTTCTCAGCCAGATGAGCTGTTTGGTCCCGGAGCTCATTGTGCCTAGGTTAGAATATACACTTGCAGTTATTTTTATATATATGTGTTTGTGTGTGTTTATTTCTTACTGGCTATTTCTATACTGCCAAATCTTCTTAATCTAAACCATTTTCCCCAAGTATGGAGTAGCAGATTTTTTTCAGGTCGTGGGAAAGTAGCTCAAGCCAAACGGATGCAGAGCAGAACTCCAACAAAGCAGGGTTCACTTGTGTGGAGTGGTTTACTAAATACAGACACAAAGATGAGTGGCTGTATAATAAACCACACAAGTTAGGGAAGCCACGTATGCTTTGGGAATTTCTTCGCTTGCTTGGGGTACTACAACACCCAGTCACTTGGAAGAATTATCTTTTTATCTCTTCTAAATGCTGCTGCATGCACATTTTCTAAACAGGGGCTATTAACCATTTTGTGAGCAGTTAGGGTTTTTTTAAAACTTAATGTCTGGATCTGGAAAAGCAGAGCTGCTAGCTTTGTTGGGAATGGTGTTACTCCCTGGTATTTCTAAATAAACAGACTCACCCATGCTATCTTGAAAAAAGCCACACTATATCCACACGCCTTCTATATCCACGCACGCTTTATCCCTTTCTTGGTCCTATTGCACTTTGCTTCCCCCTAACAATTTCTTTTCATTGACCTTGCTGCAGACAGTGAAAGAACCTCAGGCAAGAAAACTAACACATTTATGATATATGAGATAATAAAATATTTCTCTATTCTCAGGCGGATAAAGAGTCTTTATGGCCCCCATGGGCAGCAAAGAAAATACTTTCAGGCACAAATATTATCAAAGGCTTTCTCCTGATGCTTCTTCCCCAGTTCTGGGCTAACAGTAACAACAAGCTTGGGGGTGGTATGTGAGGAGCTGGACCACGTTTCAGTGCTGTTGAAGCACACGTGGCATAGCACACATTTCACAGCATAAAGCCATACCAGACTAATTCCTAATAAGGCTGAAAATTTTGCTGGTATTGTTATTTAACAACAGCTACTCTGCAAACACAAATAGGGAAGCCTTCCTCAGTAAAATACAGGGTACAAGACAAGTGGAGCTTTCAGTGCCTCAGCCTGTGAAACACTTGCCTGCTGTCTTCATCTGCCTTTGCAGGGAACACATCTAAATGCCTACCCTTAATGGGAAGTCACTATTTTAAGGACTTACTCTGGCAGCAGCAGGATGGGAATTTCTACCAAACACACTCACCATAATGTAAAAATATCAGGGATAAGGTTCAGATGTAAAAGGCGGGTAAAAAAATTTACATAAGGTACATTTCTTTTGTGCCAGGTGGTCGGTAGGAAGGCTTTGAGCTTCACTGGTCTGAACATCACCTAAGTCCGCCCTCCTGCACGCTGCTACTGCCACCAACTTCTTCAGAAGTAAATAGTATCTTTTTCTGCTGACTGCAACACCAAGCACATGCACTTTTCAGATTCAAGGTTTTATGCATTAGTTTCTTTGAATGCCTTTAAAAGCAGCATGATATAATCTGCCCAGAAGGGAGCAGCACTGATAGCTGGTGAAGGACAACCAAGGTATTATCTATTGCCAGAGTGTAGGCTGGTTCATATTATCAGCCACAATACGGGGATGCAGTTATTGTTATAAATTAGCACTGAAATTTAGGAATTATTTCTATTAATTGATTAACATTCTAAGTAGCTTCCTTTACAGGAGTTACGTCACGTTTCTTCATTGGAGCCTTCGTGTGAAACAGGCATAAACCTGAGTGAACCACAAAGCTATTATGCTTGTATTAGAGCAACAGAAACTGTATATAACATTTAAGGCTTGCTGACAGTAAAAATGCACCGTGGTATACACAAGGCTACCCTTGATGCACTGCAGATGTACCCTTAATTAATCACAGAAACAATCTGCTGTTTCCAGGGAACTTTTGATGGATTCATTTTAAAAGGAACACGCACCAAAGAGCCTGACCTTGTCAGGTGAAGTATAACCCTATTATCAAACAAGACTGTGGCTTCAGGATTTGGGGCAGAATTAGGATTCTGCCTAACTGAGGCTTCCTTCTTCTCTTCCGCGGGACAGCATTGCCTATTTCTATTCACAGCTCTGCCAAGGATTTTCTGTGCGACTTTGACCAAGTCACTGGGGCAGAGCTGTTTGCAAAGCGTGCCTCTGCCTACGCTCCGCCAAGGCAACGCTGGCGGGATGTCAAAGCACAGGCTTGGCACAGGCACTGGCTGCTGACTCTCCCTGGGCTGGTTTGTAATCAGGTTCCAGTCCTGCCAGTACCCAAGCGTGTTCGTGACGCCGCACAGTAATTCGAGCAGGACCACCCTCCTGCAAGAGAAGCCCTACGCCTGCTGAAGCACAGAATTTTCCCACAAAAAAAAAATAAAATTAAGTTCTGCTGAACAATCACGAACTTTTACAGTCCTGTGATGGCAGTTAAACCAACTACAAATCTCTGTATTTTTCCCCTGCTGTTGGAGACGAACTACTTCCACATTTCTGTGTGGGTGATTGCCTTTGATCCCACAGAGAGGAGGTAGCTTGCTCGAGGAGTGTGCTGGGAGGGAACAACTGTTGATCTCCCTTATGAAATCCCATCTGTTGTCTTCAGCAACTCTTACTCGCTGGTTGAACGAGATAATGTTTCTCTGGCAGTAGCTGTAATTTTCCAAGCACTTTGCTGGGTGCAAAGTCAGAACTTGATTCAAAAAGGACATGCAGGGATATAATTTTGCTCTCTCCCTTCTGTTACACAGTGTGTTACGGATTAGGCTGCGGACAGTCAGGTAGGGCAGAGTCCATGTGGTTTTCAGGGATTGTTCGACACATCTGAAGACAAAGAGACATGTGCTAATGTTAGAGGCGGGTTCTGGAAATGAGCAAGCCTTTTTTGGGTATTATTTTGGGTATTATTACTCCACATTTTTGGCAACCTGACATGTATTATTTAAATCATATTTAAATGATAGTTAGTTATGGTGAAAAGTAAGTCAGCAGAAGCTAAAGTTGGTAATATTTCAATGTTACAAAGCATTGACTTTAAAGAATTATTTGGAGAAATTAAAGGTAAGAGTGTGAGGATCGGGGGGGGGGGGGGAAGCCCAAACCAAGCAAGTGAACTCAAATACTAACACAGCCACCTCTTCTCGTTGGTTATGGAGAAATTCCTTTGGTTTTAAGGGCCATACCTGAAGCCACTCTCCCCCTACGTTAGTGAGACATTTCCCTCGCACTCAAATAATTGAATTTTTTTCCAAGACGTGACAGGAACGTGAAACACACAAATCTAAAGCAGTACCAGTACAGATTCACATCTGTTTGCCCCCCCACACACCCCCGCTCCCGCCCGGCGGAGAGGAGCCGAGCCCCAGCGGGGAGTGGGGGTGTCGGAGGGCGGTAGCCCGCCTCTCCGCCGCCCGGCTCCGCGGTAGCGGAGCTGCCCTGCCCGGCGCCCGGCCCCTGGCACGGGAGGCGGGACCCGGCGGCCGCTCCCGCCCCTCGGAGGGGGGCGGCAGGAGAGTTGAACTTGTGAAGCCGCTCTGTATGGGGCCGCGGCGCTGCTCGGCCTGAGGAGATACCACCCGGCGGCCGAGGCGCCGCGCTCCCTGCCCGGAGTAGGGCGGGGAGGAAAAGGCCGAGCGCGGACGGCCGATGGAGAGGCGAGAGGACGGGCGGGACTGGGCGTACAGGTAGGGCTGCTGCCGCTGCCGGCGGCGGCGCTTCGCTTCCCCCGCCCCGGGCCCGTGTGGCGAGCGCCGGCTCTGAGGCGGGTGCCGTGGCAGCGGCCCCCCAGAGGGTCCGGCGTGCCCGCACCCCTGCCGCCGCCCACCGCGGCCGCCTGCCCGCTCCCACATGGGCTCTCCCGCAGCGTGTGTGTGTGGGGATCACGTTTAAAAATACCGCTTGTGCAACTTCCCTGTGAATCCCCATCGCTCTGAGGGAGGGAGCGAGCCGCGAGCGGTGGCTGGCAGAGCCTTGCGGGGAGTTTGGGGTGGGTTTTTTTTGTTTTTTTTTTTGGTCGTCCCTTACAGCAGCCTTTCCCCCTGTGCTGGTATCGTGCCGAGGGCCGGAAGGTGAATTTGGAGCCGGTTAACCCGGGGAGAGCGAAAGGTTCCTGGCGGAGCGCTCGGGGCTGCGAGGGGGCGACAGGAGGCCGGCGGGAAATGGCTGCCCCTCTGGGGGAGAGCCCCGGCACCCACCGGTGCGGCCGTTAACGTACCTGGGGGTGCTGATAACCTGCCGGCAGGTTAGGGAAGGGGACTTCCTTAAAACCCTGCTTCCCGGCTCTCGATTTTCCCTTTCTGCCTCAGGAATGGAGTTCAGCGTGAAATTAATCTGTACTTGCTGCCCGGACAGTCGCAGCCGTAAATCGGTGATGTGTTTTCCTGGCGGCGTTAGGATTTTTTTGAGGTTTCTCACGTTCCGTGTCTCCAGAGAAACCTGTATCGGGGGTTTCGATGTTTTTTGGTTTTTTTACACCTGTGTTTTTTGTGTCAAATTTGAGGAGTATACGAATACAAAGGTGACTCTTCTAACTGCCGATTAGGTCGTACCAGTTCGAGGTCTGAATATTAAAATGTTCCTCTTCTGATTCACGCTTTACTACCTGTGATGGTCCCGTGAGCCGGAGTTTACCCAAGGCCGTGCTGATGCTGCTCCATGGACAAACTCCTTCTCCGTGAATGAAATCATAGGATGGTTTGGGTTGGAAGAGACCTTAAAGACCATCTAATTCCAACCCCCCTGCCATGGGCAGGGACACCTCCCACGAGACCAGGTTGGATTTTAAGCCTTGGTGTCTGTCTTGCAAACTTTTCTGTGTGGACAGACCCCTCTGCCTGTTTAATACAGAATCATAGAATGTGTTGGGTTAGAAGGGACCACAAGTGCTCTGAACTTGAGTGATAATCGGCAGGTATAAAGCATCCCGGGAAGTTGCCGTAAATCTAGTTTAGCAAGGTGACTTGGTGTATCAAGCTAGAACAGAATCAGACTTGCAGTTCTGAAACTCCGTCGGTGCTGTGCTGCCCGAGATAACATGATGTAACACTGAAAAATTGTTAAAGATAATAAAATAAGCATTCTTGGTACTAGTTATGAAGGTGGTTAACTGAAAGATTTGTGTTTGTTCTTATACTTCCATGAAGATAATTTCAGAAATAAGCCCGTCTAAAAAATAATCTTTGTAACTTGTTCTTCTTGTTGTCATTTTTCTGTGCAGAACTGTGCGGAAAGTGAGTTCAGGCCACATGTGAGCAGTTGCGCTATAGCTTCATACTTTTCAACCGTTTGTATTATGGAGAAAAAAACCTCCCAGACTTCTGTGTGGTCATAATTTGGGTCAATCTTGCACACAACGGATCCTTTGCTCCAAAAACTCCTTACTTCTAAAAGTAGTGAAATCTGTAAAACTGACTGAACATTGCATGTTTAAATTCATTTACTTAAACAGCTTTGATATGCTAAATCAAGTGTAAGAGTTTGTGTAAAGTAGGTTTTTGTTGGGAGGAGGGAGTTTTGAGCTGCTTTTAGAAATAGCAACTGGAAGTTATTTAAAGCATGCTTGCATATTTTTTTTTTTTCAGCTGTAGGTATGTAGAACATTTGTACAAGAATTCTTTTCTTTTTTATTTTGTAGGGTTGATCCATATGGGTTTGAAAGGCCAGAAGACTTTGATTATGCGTCCTATGAAGCATTCTTTTCCAGATACCTAGTGGTACTCACTAGAAGAGCAATAAAATGGTCCAAGCTCCTAAAGGGGAAGAACAGTATACAGAAGAGTTTAAAAGGTGAGCTGTATGTCTATTTATAGGTAAAAGTGGATTATGTTGGAACCAATATAAATCATATTAAATTAGTTTGTATTTTTGAATGTTAAATGCTATTTTTGTCTTCAAATGAAAAACAGTAGTATAAACGGTAATAACACATAAGCAAGTGTGCTGTTGTTAGGGGGACTGCTGATTTGATTTAAAGCTTGCAAAGGAGTAATCCTTCTTTGTCGTACGCTGTAATATCTTATTACATCTGTAACCCATTATGGCTACTGGCTCTTTAAGATACCGTTTTACAGCTGTTTGTTGTATTGTGCTCTGCTCTGGGCTCTTTAAAACGACACGAGATTATGTAGAAGACACTGTCTTGAACCCCAGGGGTCAGGGTGTTAGGGCTCTCGGTTGCTGACTCTGACAGTTTTTTAGATCGCTGAGATTTTCTAGCTCTCCTTATCCTGCTTTTGTAAAATGATGTTCCCCTCACAGCTAAAAAGATGTGCACTAAGAACTGATGCTAAATGCCTTATGGAGTGAAGAAACTAAAATTAATGCAGGAGCTAATGCAACACTGGATAAAATGCTGATGGAACTGCTAATGGCTGCTTCAAAAAGCAAGAAAACCTCTAGTAATATTTTTATCTTGCAAGAGAGACAGGGAAAAATAAATGGAGGGAGTCAGAAGGTGGCAGGGAATACTGCGAGACTAGAAGGTAGGGTTTTTTTCCTTCTGTTCTTTCTCTGGGTTATTTCATATAAGCATCTAAATTTTCCTCTCCGCTTTTAATGATGCGATACAGCTTGCTTTCCTTGGGAGTCTTTTGGAGTTGGGCACAGTTCTCTATATGTATGTTAAAGAAAAAAATGAGTAAAACTAAGCAAAAGTTCATCAGGCACTAACTGTAACGTAGCTGACTACTTAAAGCTGTGCTTCAGGTGCAGACTTTGACTGCTAATTCTGGTAGTTTTGTTGTTTGGGGTGGGTTTTTTTCTTGGCATCAAGAATGGGGTGATAATTAGTGAGACATTTTAAGTATAATAGTGTATTTAGTGTACATGTGTCCATTTTAAGGCTGAGGAATCCCAGAAAATGTAGGTTTGAGCTATAGTTGATAGATTATATGCTGCTAACTACTTCTACTACTTCTTTTTCTTCCATATGTAAAGAAGCTTTTGTTTACGGTGTCAAGTTTGAATATAGCAATAGCTGTGTGGTATTTTGAATTAGTGGGATTTTGAACTTCTGCAGAACTTAGTCTTCTAGTTGTTGTGGAAAAATAATCTCAGGTTTTGATTCATCTCTTCCTTCTCTTAAAACATGCAGACTGTGACAGTGGCAGTTTTTAGCGATTTCTGTGAGTTTGTTACATTTCTCTTCCCTTGTGTTGCCTGTTCCAGCATTGTGGACACAGAATGCTACTGTGAATGCGTTTGGTCTTATTTCAGAGCCAAACCTGTGACTAAATCTCTCAATTTGTCCACCAGGCTTCAGTACTGATGGTTGTGCTGCCCCACTAGCCATGTAATGGCAATAACCATTAATGTGGCTGTAATCATCTCTAATAGGCTACTGTTTGTGAAAAATGAAATACCATAAATCCACTGAGTGGACACAGGCAATGGCTCTTGACTGTTGCAAGCCCTTGTGGGCTAGTGCATCATCTCTGACATTATTAACTTTTGCTAAAGGTACATGAATTTGTAGACTATGCATTGTCATGTATATGTGTGATATGTAATTTTAAGGAGGGTGGTTGAGAATAAATAATGTTGAGGAAATGCAGTCTGAGTGTAAATTCAAAGTTGTTACAATAACACTCCCTCATTATCGTCAACTGATACCTCAGAAGAGCAGAGCAACAAGTTAACCTGTACAATTACTGATTTTTAAGTACTTCGCTTCTTATATCAATATTATCATTGAAGTCTGCGGCATAAGCACCTAGAATTACGTAAGCAGTTGTTTAGGTGTGTGCTTTATCCTGCAAGATAATCCTGCAGTAATTTCCTCGCAGGCAGTCAAGAGACCAGAAGGTCTGCCTTGTGATACGCTGATTTTCACTCCTTCAGGACTTGACTTCCTTGCTCTGAAGCTTTGCTCAGGAGCTGCTGGTTCTCATTACCTTCTCCTCGGCTGCAAGTTGGCCATAAGCTAGAACTGAGACGAATATTTGATTTGCTGCTTTCCCCCCTAGAACACAATAGCTGTATCTGCGAACCCATATCCTTATTTTGAATTCTACTGGCGCCTTTTCAAAACGCGTCCTGCTGTGAGTAGATGTGAGAGAGGCATTGTACGTGTGGTATCTATCTCAGTCGCTCCACGCCCATTTGTCTTTACACATAGAGAAGATCATAATTCCTGTCTGGGTGAACAGGAAGAAGTGATGACTTGTGTTAATTTTCCAATTTGGAAATGTGGCATGTTCACATGCTACTGTGTTTGCCTCACATCCAGGGTGGTATGTATGTGTATAATTCTGGTCTACTGTAAAGAAAAATAATTAGACTACATTTTAACAAGGGTAATTAGGCAGTGTATCCTGTTGTTCTGGATTACAGCCTTCCAGCAGGGCGGGTCATGGGAATTTTGGCTGACAGTTCCTTCTGCTCATTCTCCACTCTTCCTTTTTGTTATTTTGTGGTGTTTTGTTTCCCCCTCTACCTTTTGTTATCTTCAGTGTCTCCTCTGCACACGTGAATTTTCAGACAGTGTTCAGTCATTTGCCTCTTCTCTCACTTTGATGCCACTGAGATCCTTTTGATTTTTACTTTTCTCCATTCAGCTGCTATCTTTATGGGACCAAAAGACAGCTTTTTGCTCTGGCTTGTTTACAGGCGGGCAACAAACTGACGTAATTACCCAAAGTAGCTTAATTCTGACCAAAAGTGTGCTGCGTAAAAGAACTTGGCTGTAAGTGGATTAGTCAAAACTAACCAGTAGCAGAGGGTGCTTTCTAGTGTCAGAGGCTGATAAAATGCAGTGAAAGGTGAAAGTAATAGTACTGAAGGGTGGTTATAGCAGGGGCGCTTCTGTTTCAGCCCAGGGTTTGAAGGAAGGAAGGAGCATCTTAGAAAGTCAGTTTTTGTGTTTGACTGTAACCTGAACATTTACAGCACGGATCTGCTTTGTTTCTTCTATGATGCAGTCGTAAAATAAACCTTTCGATTCCTTACTGTATGCTCTTTTCAGCTCTTCTATAGAATTTTTCCTCTAGGATCCAATTTAGTTTCCTCACCGTTCAACAGTAACTAAAAAAGTAACTGAAAAGTGCAGACCCTTTTCAAAATCACACTCTTCTAATATTTTATAGGAGATAATTTTTGTTTTTAAATGGGGTTTTCCTACATACACTTAGTCCACTTGTGGTGTAGAGGTAAACAGTGTTAATGGGAGGAAAATATAAATACAACTTTACCTAGAGGCAAAAACCTCCAGAATTCTCATATTCTACCATTACACAAAGACAGACAGGTTTGAAGTGGTTTACTTATTTTTACATTTTGTTACTATAAGTAGTGCCCAATATTGGAAAATGTTATGTTCTGCATATTTGCCTCTTGAATTTACTTTAGGTATTTGTCAGCACTTCTAGACTACTTCCCTATCATGTAGCTGCTTTTTCTAGTAACAAGAAAAACATATTAAAAAGTAGTGTCTCTAACCTCTGTAAACTGTCACTGTATATCAGAGGTAATAGAATTACTGAGGCTACTTTTATTTGTTTAAAAAGAATTGGTGATGTTTCACACTTCATTAATGAAGAGGCAAAAATTTCACATGAAGATATCTATCACACGTGATTTAAAGCTTAGACTGTTGTGTACACTGCAGTTGTCCTGGGAGTGATTCTGAGTGCAGATACTCAGGGCTGGATGGTATTCAGCAGTGCTACTTTTGAGATCAAGCCCTTGGTTTGATCTCAAAGTTAGAGTCAGATGTGCGATTGGAGACACGTGTACAACCTGGCTTCATCTGTGAAAGCTTCTTAAATGTTACAGTGAGAGGATATTCTGCAGCGTGGACTGTTTTTGTGGGCTTTTTAGAAGTTCCTGAGGATAATATGGAAGAGGGCCTATAGAAAACAAAATAAATACATATTTGTATAAACCAATGTAATTTTATGTGTATAATATGGCATATATATGTATATATAAAACATTTAATTGCAACTGTCCTTGTTTTCAAATCAGTTTTGCTTCTTCTGTGTGCCAGTTTGCAAATCCTGGCAAGTGTGATAATGATGTGAGGAAGAAAAGCACCATGTGAAGGGCTTTTCCATCCCTCCGGGAGTGAGGGGAGCTGGGGTTGGTAGACTTGGGGCAATCCAAGCCTCTGGCTGACTATTACCATGAAAATGATGACACTGAGGAATAATGAGTGCATACTGTGCTGCAGGGCCGCTTTCCCCTTGTGCCAATGTCAAAGGCTTGTCTCTGCTTCTCTTGAATTTAATGTGTATTGTTGAATGTGGATGTTGGCTATGCCTTCAGAATTGACAGCTGTTCCAGAAAAAAATGCCATTGGAGTTATATGTTAGAATAAGATAATCCAGTAATTTAGCCAGTAAATATGCTTCTAGAGACATTCGCAGGGTCATCCAAATGTCTCTTCTCAATGACCTAAATGGGACTGATTTCTCATACTCATTTCCTGCACTTGCTATGTTCATCTATAGGATTTCTTGAGCATTAGCGTTCAAAATCTTGTAAAGAAGATAAATTGGGGATTATTAAACAACCATGGAAACAAGTAAATTATTTCCAGCCTGTCTAAAAGAAGGTTGCAGTTAAAGTTAGTTTACAGCTGGAACAGTAGAGACTGTAACGCGTAGTATAAATCCTCATTGAAAAGCTAAACAAAAACTGTATCGGGGTTTTTATTGCAAATGTGAAGGGTAGGACTGTTTCTTTCAGAGAAAGTATGAGATTTTAGGTGAGTGAAATGCCCACTAGAGATGCACAGATCTCTCTGATGACATTGGGAAAGGAACTTTAGCTCCTAAAGGACAGACAGCTGCAATTAGGTAGAATGTATTTAGAAGGAAGCTGACTCAGTTGTTGTAGAACCTTGTTTCTCTCTGCTGTTTTTAAGGCTTTTAATTCAGGCAGCATTTATCTTGAGTTACAGATCTTTGTGATTGGATAAAACCAGATTAGGTAGTGATATTTTATGTGTGTCTGTGGGTGGAATAAAAATCCCCACTCTTCTTTGAGTCCTGTAGAATTTAGGGACAAGAAGTTGATGCTCTAATTGATAGTCTCATTCATTTAGTAAGAAATATCTGATTTCTTTCTTAGTTTCTTCTCCCTGGAAAAAGCAGTAGGATCTCAAACATTCAGCTGTCTTTTTGGGTCATAAGGGGTAATGCTGATTTAGGATTCTGTACCAATGAGCAGCATTGGCTCCTCATTAATGTCTTTCATACCGTTCCCAGGAGGAAGCTGTTTTGTCTGTCATTAGCCTGATGCTTCTTCCTGCAATCTTGGATCCTAGTTATTTACACTGAATCATCTGTTTAAAAAAAAATCCAACCCAGTGCACGCCCTGATGATAAATATGATGCAAGAGATTAAAGCTATTTTAGATTTGAAAAGACTTCCCCAGTCTTTTCAAACAGTCTAGGAAAAATC